>NW_022111300.1:12324172-12326321 GCF_000313985.2 Echinops telfairi
TGTATGGATTGTGATAAGAGTTGTATGAGCCCCTAATAAAATGACTTTAAATAAGTAAATAAATATACAAAAATAGAATGTAATGTAAATATCTGATATGCAGGATGTATTTTCATTGTTACAAATTGAACATAATTAAAGCATAGTGATGAATCACAAACACAATATGTAAGTGTATATTGTGAAATATTTATTTCTAATTACAAATCAATGACATTTTGTCTTGAAGCATGGTGTAGCATGGGTAACAGTCTTCATGCCAGGTACTGGTATGTGGGCGGACCCTTCCGGAGATGGATAGAGGAGTTGTGTCTCGGTTCCTAAGACCATTGGAAATATGTGGTTTCTGTTGATCTTAGGTGGCCCCTGTGAAAGGGTTGTTTGACTCCCAAAGGGGTTGCAACCCACAGGTTGAGAACCGCTGATCTAGGAGATTCTCAGCACAAGGACTCTGGGTCCAAAGGACATGCTCTGCTCTTGTCTCTTCTTTTTTGATGGTATTCAGTCCCTCTGATCTCTGCTTCAGTGTTTATATCTCGAAAGAGATTGACTTCAACTTAATCCTGTAGATTAAGTGCATCCTGCCTTGTTTCATAACTGCTACTAATCTTGTGTCATTAACATCATATAATTTAGGATTTCCAAAACACAGGAACCACGGCCTAACGCAAGTTGACACAATTTCAGGGGACACAATTCAATCTGTAACAGCATTTATTTATAGCATCAAGAGTATATAGTATGTATGGATTGTGATAAGATTTGTGTGAGCCCCCAATAAAATGATTTTTAAAAATGGATAATAGTTAAAAATAGAGAACAAAGGGATAAACCATAAATAAAGATCTCATGAGTGATGTTAGCATCTTTTAAATAGATGTAACTTAGCAAAGCAGAGGAGAAAGAAAACATACTGCCTGCATAGTGGTTAATGATAACCCAAATCCCATAAGTATTGGAATTTGCTGGAATACAGTACATTTAATTTCTAGTGGTGGTGAAGCAAGACAGAAAGCAGTTAAAGCCAGAGGCCAAAAACAGGTTGAATATATATACCAAAAAGGGGGAAGAACCCCAAGACTAGGACCTCAGTTTTCCAGTTTTCCTTTGCTCATCCTTTAACGCCAGCTTAACTGTCTTTCTGCTCTCCAACAAGGGATCAGAGATTTCTAAATGGTCAGAATCCTCAGCCCCAGGTCACAGGTTGTTTCTTGAACGAGTCTTTACCCCCTAGCAAAAGACTGCAGGCAGGATTCCTTTCTGGAGCAACTAAATAGTGTTAAGTAAAAGGTGCTATAAAAGTGTCATGGAAAACTTCCATTACCTTTTAATTCTATTTTTCCAATAGAACCTTTTGAAGCCCTATCTTATTTGGGTCTCCCCCAATTAAAAAACCAAACAAACAAGAAAACAGGCATAACCTTACCACCTGTCCAACTTGCAGGGAGCCCGGCTACTAGTTGATATCCTCCACAATATACATGAAAGTTCTATTTACTCTTTAGCTCCTCACTCTAAACATAAATGTGAAAAATTTGCCAAGGATCTAGATGTTATAAAAAGGGTAAAACAGACTGTCTCACTCACTCACTGTCTCACTCATTGACTGCCTCACTCTCTCACTGCCTCACTCACTCACTGTCTCACTCTCACTCACTGCCTCACTCTCTCACTGCCTCACTCACTCACTGTCTCACTCTCACTCACTGCCTCACTCACTCACTGTCTCACTCTCACTCACTGCCTCACTCTCACTCACTCACTGTCTCACTCTCACTCACTGCCTCACTCACTCACTGACTCACTCTCACTCACTGCCTCACTCTCTCACTCACTCACACTCTCACTCATTCACTGTCTCACTCTCACTCACTCAGTCTCACTCTCACTCACTGCCTCACTCACTCACTGTCTCACTGAGTCACTCTCACTCACTGCCTCACTCTCTCACTCACTCACTGTCTCACTCTCACTCACTGACTCACTCACTCACTGACTCACTCTCACTCACTGCCTCACTCTCTCACTCACTCACTCACACTCTCACTCACTCACTGACTCACTCTCTCACTGTCTCACTCTCACTCACTCACTGCCTCACTGCCTCACTCCCTCACTGTCTCACTCTCACTCACTCACACTCTCACTC
>NW_022111300.1:12328071-12428137 GCF_000313985.2 Echinops telfairi
AAAAAAAAAAAAAAGGGTAAAACATAGAGAAGAAGGCTATGGGAACTCACAATATAGGCTATAGAAGGAATCTAAGATAATAGCTAAAGCAGTCCCCCAAAACATTATGATTAATAAGCTCAAAAAGATGAGAGGATGTTTAAAATTTAATTGCTCTTGGAAATCAATAAATAACCAAAATTAAAATCTCAATAGGAAGAATAGAATTAAAATGGAAATCTCCTATGAAATAAAAATGATGTAGAGATAAACAACTAGAGAGAAAAATAATTTAGATCAGTGCATCAGAAGTTCAGCATCTGCTGAGGAATGAAAATAGACTTAAGTGGGGAGGAAAACCTTCAAAGAAATAATACACAAACATTTCCCAGAAGGGTAGGACCTCAGTCTCTCAGTCAGGTACAGCCACTGGAATCAACAGAGGAAGATGTGGAACCTTTGGCTGCATGAGTTGGACTTCAGTCCACAAAGTGGGCAGTTTGAACTGTGGGATAAAGACGGGTTTCCTCCTCCTCCCATATTACAGTTACAGTCTTGGAAACGCAGAGGCCTTTCTGCCCTGTTCTATAGGGTCGCTATGAATCGGCATTGACTCCCTGGCAATGAGTTCTGTTTTGTTTTGGGGTTGCTTCTGGGAACAGCTGCTTGCTGTGTGATGAGCCCAGAACTAAATGTTGCCTGACTGCCATTACGGAACATTTTAATCCAAGAATCCTGATCAAACGGAAAAAAATGTAGAACAGAATTTCGCATTCTCACAGGTTTGTGATTTGGGGGAGCAATAAAGAGTAGTTATTGTTGTTAGGTGCTATTGAGTCATGCAGACTCACAGTGACACTGCACCGCAGAATGAAACACTGCCAGGTCCTGTGGTACCCTAAAAATTGTTCTTATGTTTCAGTCCACTGTTGCAGCCACTGTGCCAGTTAATCTCATTGAGAGTTTGTTTGCCTCTTCTTTACTGACCAATGTTTTACCAAGCATGATGTCCTGAGAACATGCAGACAGTACATGAAACAAAGTCTGACTATCCTCGATTTTAAGAAACACTGTGATTATATGTCTTACCAGTCAAATAGTTTGGTTCTCTGGTAGTCCGTGGTATCATCAATATTCTTTTGCCAATAACACAATTCAAATGTATCAATTGTTCTTCTGTCTACCTTATTCGTTGCCTCGCTTTCTCATGAATATAAGCAATTGAAAATGCCATGACTTAAAAAAAAAGAAAATAACATGACTTGGGTCACGTACATTTTTGTCTCAAAGTGCTATCTGCTTTGTAGTGCTTTAAAGAGGTCTTTTGCAGCAGATTTGCCCAATGTAAGAAGTCATTTGATTTCTTGACTGCTGCTTCCTGAGCATTGCTTGTGTGGATCCAAGTGAAATGAACTTGGATTCATTCTTGACAACTTCAGTACTTTATTGTGATGTTGTTTAGTAGTTGCAAGGATTTTCTTCTTTATGTTGTATAACCCACACTAAGGGCTGTAGTCTTTGATTTCATCAGTGTTTTATTTCTTCTATCAACTAGCAAGATTGTGTTACCTGCATTCTGCATCTTGTAATGAGGCTTCCTCCAATCTTGACGCCATATTCTCCATTCAGCTTGACTTTTTGGATTATTTGTTCACTATACACATTGAATAACTCTAGTGAAAGGCTACAATTCTGGCATAAACATTTCCTTATATTAAACCACTCAATATCTCCTATCCCCTTGTTCTATGTTCAGGTTCAACTTGAGCACAATTAAGTATTCTGAAATGCCCATTCTTCACGGTGTTAACTATAATCTGTTATGTCCCACACAGTGGCATGCATCCTCATAGTGAATAAAAAAGAGGCAGACATCTTTTTAGTGATCTCTGTTTTGAGCTGAGATCCATTTGATAACATCAGTGATATCTCCCATTCCACATCCTCTTCTGAATCTGGCCTGAATTTCTCGAAGTGCCCTGTCTATGCATTTCTAGGAATTTTAAAATTATTTTCAGCAAAATTTTATTTGCGTGTAATGTTAGTAACATTGGGTTGATAGTTTGCACATTCTGTTGGATCACCATTTTTTGGAATGAACACAAACATACATCTCTTCGAGGTTTTGGCCAGGTCTTCCAAATTGGTTGGCAATAATAGTAAGCACCTCCAGGGCTGCTTGGCTTTGTTTAAACATTTCAGTTGGCATTTTATCCAGTTTTAGAGGCCTGGTTTTTGCCAGTGCCTTCAGTGCAGCGTGGGCTGCTTCCTTCAATAGCGTTGGGTTTTTTCCCTTCTGAAGTGTTCGATCATCTACCATTTCTTTTTGGTACAGTGACTGCATAAATTCTTCCATCTTCTTTTGATGCATTTTGTACCATTCAATAATTTAACATAGAATTTTTCAATATTATGATTTAAGGCCTGAATTCTTTTCCTTAGTTCTTTCATCTTTTTTTCTCTTTTGGTTTTCTAACGCCAAGTTCTCACATTTCAGTAAAATATTTGTCTTCTTGAGAAAGTCTTTGAAATCCACTGTTCAGCTCATTTGCATCAGCATTCCTCCATTCACTTGAGTTATTCTGCATTCAGTAGTCCATCTCAAATGGCTTCCGACACCCGTGTTGGCCTTTCTTTCTTTTCACGTTTTCTTTCTTTGTGTCTGGTGTCCTTGGCATCGTCCCGCAGTCTTTGGTTTTCAGTCATGAGTGTTTTTTGTGTCGAGTCTATTTATTTTATGTATTACTTTATTTTTAAATATCATTTTATTGGGGGCTCATACAGCTCCTATAACATTCTAGATATCAATTGCATTAAGCATATTTGTACATAGGTTGCCATCATCATTTTCAAAATATTTGCTTTCTCTTTGAGCCCTTGGTATCAGCTCCTCACCCCCACTCCCACCCTTGAGACTCCTTGATCAATTATAAATTATTGTTGTTTTTATATCTTACACCGGCTATTGTCGAAGGGGTGTTATACATCGATCATTGTGATCAGTTCCCCCTTCCTTCCCTCTTGCCCTCACCTTCCCCTACCTTCTTGGTATCGCTACTCCCATTTCTATTCCTGAGGGGTTATCTGACCCGTGTTTCGTGAGCTCTTAACTGTACCAGTGTACATGCTATGGCGTAGTCAGAACTGAAAGGCAGAACCAGTGTCATGATAGTGAGGATGAGGAGGGTTCAAGGAACCAGAGGAATAATGTGTGTTTCATCGGTTCTATACTACACCCTGGTTGACTCATCCCTACCTTGTGACCCTACTTTGAGAGTTTTGGGTCTACAGATGGGTTTGGGGTCTTTTTTTTAAGATGGTCACTAAATTCATTGGATATATACTCAAGGTCAATGATCTTTGGTGGTCCAGTGAGTTAAGTGATTGGAACCTACCAGCTGCTCTAGGAGAGAGATTAGACAATCTGCTTCTGTAAAGATTTACATCCTTTCCCCTATAAAGCAGTTCTGCTCTGGCCTTAAGGGAAGGAATCAACTCAGTGGCAGTGGGCTTTCTGAGTTGTACACTCAAGGTTGTGCTTTGGCTCTCATGCACTGGTTTTAATTTTGTTAAGTTTCTACTTGAACTTGCATAGGAGCGGTAGTTGGCCCGGGACCTGTTTTGACTAAAAATATTTTGTTTCTCTATTATCTCTTTCAAACAGTTGTCACTTTGTATCTTGGTCATTTCATTTGGTGAGGTTCCCATGTATAACCTTACTGCCATAAAGGAGACTCTGACTCATGGTGGCACTCCTGCCTCTGTGGGTTTCCAAGACTGTAAATCTTTATGGGAGTAAAAAACCTCATATTTCTCTCAAGGAGCAGCTAGTGGTTTTGAATTTCTGACCTTGTGATTAGTAGCCCAAGGCATAATCCACTGCGCCTCCAGGTCTCCCCTTGTGTATATTGTTGTTGTTGTTCTTAGGTGTCATTGAGTTGGTTCTGACCCATAGCAGCCCTGTACCCAACAGAAAGAAACACTGTCCAGTCTTGCACCATCCGCAAAACTGACCCCCTTGTGGCATGCTTTGTGTTAGTACATCTCATTGAGGGCCTCCCTCTTTTTTGGTGCTGATGCGGTTTCTTGAGCAGGGAGAATGAACATGGAACCAAACAGACACACACACACAGACAACACAGGACTGCCGCACAAAATAGACACAGACAGAGATGGTACAAGCTGCAGCAGCCTTGACGGACCACAGTGCTTTATTTTTAAGTGCTGGCAGTGTTCCCAGATAAGTTTGCTATCCCCACGCCTGAATTTCTCATAGCCTTGAGAGAGAGTTCTTTTTATTTATTTATTTATTTATTTGAGAGTTCTTATCTCAGCCTGTACCACTTTTGTTTACTGCTCCCAGGGAACACTCTGCAGCTGTTCCCCCAAATTCCTTACCGTTTGCAGTAAGGAAGCAGTTTGTGAGAACCAGCTAGGACAGACGTTTGCGCACTGTCATACATGACATAAGACACGGCCCTCCTTACATGGCTTCTTCAGGTGCCCTTCCACTTTACCATGTATGATACCCTTCTCCAGGACTGGTCTCTTCTGAAAACATGTCCAAAATATGTAAGAGGAGGTCTTGCCATTCTTGCGTCTAAGGAGCATTCTGACCGTACTTCTTCCAAGACAGATTGGTTTATCTTTTTAGCAGTCCTTGGTTCTCCAGCACCACAATTCAAATGCATTGATTCTTCTTCGGTCTTGCTTACTTAGTGTCCAATGTTCATATGCATATGAGGCAGTGGAAAATACCATGGCTTGGATCAGGTGCACCTCAGTTCTCAAAGTAACATCCTTGTTTTTCAATACTCTAATAAGGTCTTCAACAGCAGATTTGTCTAATGCAATGTGCCTTTTGCTCTCTTGACTGCCACTTTCCAACAGAATGCTCAAGAGCAATAGCATTGATAGTGCATGCCAGTCAAATATTGCTGAAGATCATCCAACGATGGTTACAGCAGTACATTGACAGGGAACTGCCAGAGGTTCAGGCAAGATTCAGAAGAGGACGTGGTACAAGGAAGCTCATTGCTGATGTCAGATAGAACTTGGCTTAAAGCAGAGACTACTAGAAAGATGTTTACCTGTGGTTTATTGGCTATGCAAAGGCATTTGACTGTGGATTGTAATACACCATGGATGACCTTGAGAAGAATGGAAATTGTCCTCCTACAGAATTTGTACATGGATCAAGAGGTAATTGTATGAACAGAGCAAGAGAATACTGCATGGTTTAAAGTTAGGAAAGGTACATGACAAGGTTGTATCCTCTCACCATACATGTTCAGTCTGTGTAGTGAGCAAATCACCCGACAAGATGGACTTTATGAAGAAGACTATGACATCAGAATTGGAGGAAAGCCTATTAATAACCTGTGATATGCAGATGACACAACCTTGCTTGCTAAAAGTTTTCTAACTTGTACTTTGGTATCGATTTTGACTCCAGACCAATGAAAATCAAAATCTTCACAACCGGACCAATGGATACCATGTTCTTGTGTATAGTCACTGTTTTTATTTAAACAATGTGTAGAATGAGTAAATTCTTGGTCTTGAAAAATTCTATCATGCAGTCTCCATCCAGTCCAGCCTTTTCTCTGTCACCAAGGCCATGTTTTCTTTCCAACTCCGGATCCTTCTCTTTTGTTTCCAACAGTTTTGCATTCTAGGCGCCAGCATTGATTGTATGTTTGATCAGTTTGAGACTGCAGCAGAAGTTGGTAAAAAGTCTAAAATTTCTTCGTTTGGCTTTACTGGTTGGTGGTTAAATTTGAATAATGGTCATTATTAACTCGCCTTCCTTGCTTGTATGCTTATGGATAGTGTCCTATCACTGACAGTGCTGCACTTTAGAGTAGATCTTGACATTGAATGCAATGCCTTTCCTCTTTGTCATTACCAACATAGTTGACCATGTGGTTATCCTTTTCAAAAATGGCAACACCAGTTCATTTCAGTTCACTAATATCTGGATTACAGATCACTATACATTCTATTTCATCTTTAACAACTTCCTATTTCCCTAGATTCATACTTACTCATTTCACATTCTAATTATTAATGGATATTTTCAACAAATGAAGGTCCCAAAAGCTTTACTCCATCTAATCATTAGTGTCTACTCCACTTTGAGGCGGCAGCTCTCTCCCAGTTGCATTTTGAGTGCCTTCCTACCTGGGGCGCACCTTCCAGCATTAAATCCATCGATATTCCACTGCTGTTCTAAGGCTTTCAGTAGATAGAATTTTTTTTTTCCAAAAATAGAATGCCACTCTTCTTTTTAGTCTGTCTTAGTCTGGAAACTCTGCAGAAATATGTCCAGTTTGGGTGATCTTGCCGATCATCGAAAAATACAGGTAATATAGTGTCCAGCATTACAGCATGACAGGCTTACAGACAAGTGATGGTGGAGGAAAGCTGGGCAGACCTGTCAGGCTCAAGAGACCCTGTGCCCAGCACAAGCAAGAAAGCCGAAAATCAAGATGCTGGTCTTTGAGAAACTGTAAGCCATGTTTATTCACCAAGGAAGGAGCCCAGAGGTATTTCCTCTAAGCTTGAGCTCCCTATCCCTTGGGCAGATTACAACTTATGGGATTTAAAAAGTATTTTTAAGTGCATATTCCCAAGTTATACATATACATATTATTAAGAAACATATTAATTGCGTGTGTATGTGTGTGTGTGTGTGTCTGTGTCTGTCTGTATTAGGGTGAATGCATGCCGTGAACATAGATCTTCATGCATCTCATGGTCAAAACATGGCAGCCTCTGCAAGCTTGCCGGGGGAGATTTCCTGAGGGATATGTATTGTCTAGCCAGAGGTCCTGAAACACAACTTTAAGAAACTAAGTTTGCATATTCGGGTGTAGGAGTAGAGAAAAGGAGAAACAAGTTGCTAGAAGGAATTCTATCCTCCCTGCTGTTTGACCAGAAAGAATTTCAGCTCCTCCTAATTAGGCATGTCAGCTCTTTCCTTGCCTGTTAGTTGGAAAGAATTCCTCCTCTGTTTGACCCCTTTTGAGCCCTAAAACGATTGCCCTGAGGTGATGTTTAAACTTTAAACCAGAAATATCCCCTGAATGCATCTTGAAAACTGAACAATAATTTAACTTTGTTATTAAAAAAAGTCTACTTTGAGCATTATGCTTTTAAATACTATGCAAATGGGATAAAATTATTACATTAAATCAAAAGATTAGATATGGATCTTTAGGGAAAGTGAATTTAATGTGACAGATGGAACAACTCAGAAAAGGGGGGAAAGGATGGTTGCCCAGCTCAAAGAATGTACTCATGTCACTAAGTGGTAGAAAGTGTTGAGTTGGTATATGTTGTGCTATGTATATTTAAACAACTGCATAATAAATGAAACATAATGGGAAAAAACCCTACTTATATCAAAGCATGCTATAAGAGTATGTTGGAGGAGAAAGATAAAGAAAGTGGAGTGGGGTCGAGCAGGTGACCACTATATTTTATTAAAAGCCTTTTTAACATTTATTTTTATATGCATGCAATACAAGTAGTAGAGGACTTTGCAACATAACGATTTGTTTGCATGTCTGTTTTCCTCACTAAACTCTAAACCTGTTAATGACAGGAACTACGTTGTTCCTCTTCAGTTAATTCAGTGCACATCACCTCGCCTCTGCATTCTCTTTTAGCACAATGAAAGTAGAAATGTCAGAGTGCTGTTTTCTTCCACAATGGTTACAGATGTGTTGCTTTCGAATGTTTGGAAACATTTACTTGCATAGTTTAAAATATAGTTATAAATAGAAAATTGAAGGCTATTAAATATAATTCAATTCTTTGATATTGTAAATATTTAAATTTTTAGAAAATTGTTATGGGATCATTGAAAATTTCTTTCCATTTTTTCTCTCATTTTAGATGTTTAGTGCCAAAGAAATTGAATTAAAGGTAACTGAAATAGAAAAGGAAAAAGAAGAAGCAGAAAAGAAGAAGTCAAAGAAGAATGTCTGATTCTTAGGATGAACAGAGATTCTTTACTGTTTTGTGATACTATTCAGAATTATTTAGTGACATTTAAAAAAGGCTAAGTTAATTTACAGCATTGAATTTGGTAGTTATGTGGTATCTTGAGACTGAAATATTTATAGCTGTGATAAACCCATTGCATAAACAAACACATATTAATAAGATTTTCTTTGAAAGGAGAGTAAAAATATTTTAATTTTAAAAACAAGTAATTTAATAAAATTCAAATGTTGAATTTTAGTCAGAGATTTCTGTGTACATTTTTCCCTGTAAGTTGTACTATATAATTTTACTCATTGAAGGCCTAATTCAAATAGGCAATAAAAGTGTGATAAGAATTTATAAAGGCATTTGAACAGGGTGTTCTCTGAACAGGAGAGAAATGACTACATGTATCAGTTTAAATGTCTATTTTTTCTTAAGTATGTTCAGTACATTAGGCTTGTTCACTACACTTTCCATGTGTGCTTGCTATGTTCTTACTATCTATGTTCTTGGTGATTCCTGCTCACAGAGAAGAAAGCATGTGTTTAATGCCTGTAAGGAGGTTACATTTTGGAAAATAAAGGGTATTAATAGTCACAAAGTCAAAAGCGAATGTACATTACTTTAAGACTTTGCCTCTCTCTCATTTTTTTAATGCGTCTTTTTACAACCAGTGAGGGCCAGAGATTGGGTTCTGGCAGAAGACCAAGCTCAGGGGGATGGTAAAGGAAAGAGTAAGGTCCTTGAAGACTAATAGTGTAGCAACTTAAAAATGATAAGCATTCAGTGGAAAACAGAATGTAAGTTGCTTTCAAGTTGCTCAGTGAATGACCTTGTTTCAAGACCAAGTTTTTCAGTGAAAGCAAACACACAAGTTGTCACCTACAGTGGACAAGTTTCCGTGGAATTTACAGACTAAGAACAGACTAGAAGAAAGAGGTCCACTTTTTGAGGGCTTAGCCACTGAACATCGTATGAACAGCAGCAGAGCATTGTCGGTACAGTGCCAGAAGATGAGCCCTCAGGGTGGAAGGCACTCAGAATACCACCAGGGAAGAGCTGTCTCCTCAAAGCAAACTCCTTGATGGGAGGTACTTCTGTTATCTTTTGCATTAAGATGCCAAGGAAGTGAGTGGCCGCCTGAGAGCAGTCCACCCCAAATGATGTCAACAAGCAGGGTGGCTAAACATCCTAGGACATAATACACCCAACTTGTGCTTTTCATTTCAACATGTGCCAAGCTCCAAGTTATGTCAATGATAAAATACGTTTCTCTGCTACCACTACTCTATTCTTGATACATGGAGAAAAGACTGAAATTGTCAAAGATCTCAGCTTGCTTGGATCTGCAATCAATAGTCATGGAAGCAGGAGCTAGGAGCTTTTAGGGAACAGATGGTTGGTTCTGTGTTTAAGTTTTATAGAGGAATGGTGTGGGGATTTAGGAAATGCTCTAGTATCTTGAGTAAATGAAATTAAAAGGGCATTCAGGGCTTACGTCTCCACAGTGTACATTCAACTCTAGAAACTTCCCTATAACTTTTATGTCTGAGGAAAAGAAATGTAGAGAAGGGAGCCACAGAAAGAGGAACACTTGTGAGGTGTCCCCCTGACAGTGTGTTAAAACTTCTTAACATTCTGACTGTGATCTGCCTAGTGCTCCGAAGCAAGAGTATAAGAAGGCAGATCACAGAAAAACTTGGTCTTGAAACAAGGTCATTCATTGAGCAACTTGAAAGCAACTTACATTCTGTTTTCCACTGAATTCTTAACATTTTTAAGTTGCTCCACTATTAGTCTTTAGAACAACTTGACAATTATAAGCAGGCAGTTCACTGAAAATAAGAGCCCACGGTCGACAATTTTCAGTGGAGCTTACAGACAAAGAAGATACTAGGAAGAAGTGGTCCACTTTTGAAAAAATAACCACTGGAAACTATGATTAGAAGCTAAACATCATCTGATACAGTGCCAGACAATGAGCCCCCTGGGTTGGAAAGTACTCAAAATACTACATGCTGCCACCTCTACGTGGAGTCAGCCTTAATGATTGTGTTTTATTTATAAATGATTTATAAAAAAATAAAGGTTCCTAAGAGATATTAGATACCTGGGAATAAATATAACCAGGTATGTGAAGGACTTATACAATGAAAACGATAAAATATTGCTGAAAGAGATTTATTTATTTTTAATAACTATTGGGGGCTCGTACAACTCATCACAATCCATACATACATCAATTATGTAAAGCACATTTGTACATTTGTTGCCCTCATCATTCTCAAAACATTTGCTCTCCACTTAAGCCCCTGGCATCAGCTCATTTCCCCCTTCCTCCCTGCTCCCCCTCTCTCATGAACCCTTGATAATTTATAAATTATTATTTTGTCATGTCTTACACTGTCCGGCGTCTCCCTTCACCCACCTTTCTGTTGTCTGTCCCCCAGGGAGGAGGTTATATGTAGGTCCCTGTAATCGGTTCCCCCTTTCCACCCCACCCTTCCACCTCCTTCCTGGTATCGCCACTCTCAGCACTGGTCCTGAAGGGATCATCCTCCCTGTATTCCCTGTTTCCAGTTCCTATCTGTACCAGTGTACATCCACTGGTCTAGTTAGATTTGTAAGGTAGAATTGGGATCATGATAGGTGGGCGGGGGAAGCATTTAGGAACTAGAGGAAAGTTGTATTTTTCATCATTGCTACACTGCACCCTGACTGACTGCTCCTCCCCACAACCTCTCTGTAAGGGGATGTCCGGTTGCCTACAGATGGGTTTGGGTCCCCAATCTGCACTCCCCCTCATTCACAATGATATGATTTGTTGTTCTTTAATGCCTGAAACCTGATCCCTTCGACACCTTGTGATCACACAGGCTGGTGTGCTGCTTCCATGTGGGCTTTGTTGCTTCTGAGCTAGATGGCCACTTGTTTACCTTCAAGCCTTTAAGACCACAGATGCTATATCTTTTGATAGCCGGGCACCATCAGCTTTCTTTGCCACATTTGCTTATGCACCCATTTGTCTTCAGCAATTGTGCCTGAAAGGTGAGTATCATGGAATGCCAGTTTAATAGAACAAAGCATTCTTGCATTGAGGGAGTATTTGAGTGGAGTCCCAATGTCCATACGCTAAACCTATACATATATGCACATAGATCTATTTCCCCATCCTCATATATAAATATATTTACAAATGTACATGCCTTTATTTAAACCTCTATAAATGCCCTTTACCTCCTAGCTCTTTCTTCTATTTTCTTTACTTTCCTCTTGTCCCACTATCATGTTCAGCCTTCAGTAATTCATCTAATTATGGGTTTTGTTTGTTTTACCTCATTAATCATGTTAGATTTGTGTATGTTCATTTGTATATTTAAGATCATTCAGTACATGAAAGCAAAGATACATAATCCTTCAGAAACAGTAACAAGAATACTGGTTCCCTGAAGGTACAGGAAGAGAGGGGTGGGGAGAAGGGGGGCATGGGGAGCTGAAAGCATTGATGACTGTATAGCCCCACTCAACAGCGTCAAACAACAGAATTGTATGTGAATGTATATATTGCCTTGTGTGAGACATGACTTTAAAAAAAACTATTATAGGAAAAAAAAATGGAATAAGGGTTCCTCAGGGGTATGGTGGGGAAGGGAGGGGAGGAAAGAGGAGAGAGATCAAAGAGTTCAAGAAAGAAAATGTTTTAAAACTGATTGTGGTAGCAATTGTACAACACTGCTTGATGTGATTGAACTATGAAATGTTATGATAGCTGTAAGAGCTCCCAATAAAATTATTTTTTTTTAAATTACTTCAGGCCATGGAAGTGGAGATAGAGGAAAATAAGCGGCTAACAATAAATATGAGAAGGAAATTTTCTGAAATAGGTTATGGTGATGATTGTACAACTCTTAATACAGTTGAGATGCAAAAGTGTATGATATGTATATTATATGCTAATAAAATTACTTTTATACAAAATTTTTAACTTCATTGAACTGCTAGACAACGTCTTTGTATTATTTAATCCCTGACAAGGAGAAGGAGAGTTTGGGAAAAGAATTTTCTTTTTGGTGTAAAAGAAAGGTACCAATCATTATTACCCTCATGAGGAACTGACTGGTGGAAAAAGACCTGGTCTTGGTCAAAGAATCCCCTCAGCTCAGTTTCCCAGAAATTATTCTCCATAAAGTTCTTGTGTCATGTGACCAAATAGTTCCTGGTTTGGGAAATACGTGAACTACAAGTTTAAGAAAAAGAAAGCAGGTTGCTTAACTGGAGTGTTTCCCAAAATGTGGTCTGTGTATCTCTGGGTATCAAGGTATCTCAGGGTGTCTTCATTGCTTCCCTAGCATTACCTAAGCTGTTTGCCTTTTTCACTCTGTGGACATTTGCATAGATGGTGTAAAAGTAGCACTAGTGGGTAGACCTACAAACCAGAGCACTGTAGTAGTAGTTATTGTATTCATTACAACCACACACTTAAAAGTTTTATTTTTTGAAGCATCAGTTTCACTTTAGACTTGCGGTAGTTACACGATTTCTTGTCAACTTGGTAAGAATAAAGGGGTGGAGTCTAGCCTGTCAATCAGGTGGACAGACTGATGGTACCTCCTTGTGGGTGTGGCCTTCTCATGAGGATTCTGGGAACTCTCAATCTTGATTCTGCCATCAGAAGAGGTGCACCAATCTCACTCTCTGCTTCACCTTCCTGTTGACAAGCCAGATGGAGTCATGCTGATGGCAGCAAGAGCCCTGGAGATGCTTCCACCACCACTGGATTCACAAGATGTTCTACCCATCGGCTTGTGATATTCCTGCATCATTGCATGTGTGTGGGAGTCTAAAGAGGAATTTATGGACTAATATCAGACATATGGGATAATATCAGAATTATGGACTTGATTTGGACTGGGCTGGGATGTTTTCTCAATATACAATTGCTCTTTGATATAAAGCTCTCTCATACACACATATGAGTATCTCCAGATTTGTTTCTCTAGTCAATCCAGACTAACACAAAACTGTTTTTGATGAAACAGTAAACTCTACATATATTTAAATTTTGTGTAGCTAAGTGGGATGTATATATACAACATGTCTGCTATTTGGCAATAAGGTCATTGACTTTAGGAATACTGTGTTTAAATTGCACACTGAACTAAATCATCTAACTAGTCTTTATTTTCTCTCTTGAAGTCTTTTTAAGAATGTAACACACTGCCATCGAGTTGAGTCTGATTCATAGCAACCCTATAGGACAGAGTAAAACGCCTTTGGGTTTCTGACACTATAAATCTTTATGAGACAGACAGCCTCATCTGTCTGCCTCAAGCAACTGGCAACTGCTGACCGTGGAGTCGGCACCCCGTGTTTAACCCACTGCACCACAGAAAGTGATGGGATGTAGCCAAAGGACACAGCCAACTTAAACAAGATCCCTCTGTTCAAATCTAAGGCAATTTGGGGATCTAATGATAGATCATAAATCAGTGAGTAAAAAAATATTGCATTAATACAGAAGGGAGATAAGAAAGCACTTCGCTCCTAGAGGATGCCAAATGATGATGTAGAAGAAAAGGGGAATAGGAAAAGCATCACAGTAACAGTTAGAAGGAGCCCTGGTGGGTTTGGGTTGGGCTGCTAACCTTCAGGTTGGTCATTGGAAACCACCAGACACTGTGGGGGAAAAGACGTTTTTCCTTCTATGACGATTTGGATCCTCAGAAAACCATAAGGGCAGTTCTTCTGAGTCCTATAGGGTCACTACGAATTGGACTCTACTCGATGGCAGTGAGAATGAAAATAAAATACCAATCATTGATTGAACCAAGTGCTTCAATGGATGCTGAAGTTACTAGATTAAAGCTTGATGAATAACAGTATGTAAATCTCAATGTATCTCCTGTACATCCATTTATTACAAAAAAGAAAAGCAGTAACTTTACAGAGAGATACCTGGCATCATAAACAAGTGATACAATTTAATATCTACAATAATAAGATAAACCTACATCCTGTGCATCCTAATATAAGAGGATACTGTATCACTTATATCGTATACTCTCCAATATTCATACCTGAATCTCACCATGAGCATCAGAAAGTCAAATTGAGAACACATTCCGGAATGAATGGTCTAATTTTAAAGTGTGAACATCTTAACAGACAAGGGTTGAGCAATGACTCGAGGTAACCAAATAACCAACCAATAAGCGGCTGCTGAGTGAATTCTGACTCTGGGGGACCTCATGTGGGTTTGAGTGGACTTGTTCTCCAGCGGACTTACAATGGCTGAGTTTTAAAGAGGAGATCTCGCGACTATTCTTTTTTTTTTTTTTTGGCACTACCTCTGGGTGAATCCAACAGCTCACTTTTTAGTTACCAGCTATGAAAAACATTATTGGAACAATTAGCAAACACTCCTTGAAATCTGTTGATTAATAGTATTTAAGTTACTATATTTCCTAATTTTGTTACACAGTGGTTAGGTCAGTGAATGTCCACTATACATTAAAGTATCTAAGGGTAATTGGACAGATCTGCAATGCATTTTCAAATGGTCAAGAATAAAAAAGCTAGGTACACACCCACAAACAGAAAGAAAGCAAATGATAAAACAAAGCAAAATTAGCAAACAAAACAATTAGCAAATCTGCATGAAAGGCACATGGAAATTCTAAGTACTAATTCTTGCAACTCTAGGTTTGAGTCTGTTTCCAAAGGAAAAGTTCAAAAAATGTATATGCTCTCCTTAAAACTTTCCATTTTTTTCAAATGCCATTGAGCATGACCACTAAGGCCTTGAGAGGCCAGACCTCTGCAGGCCTCTCACCCTCTTCATTTCCGGCCACTGTCACTCAGTCTGCACCAGCCCCCTGGGTCTTCTTTTAATTCCTGGAACACTTCCCTAGCTCCTTATCTAGATCCTACTCACTGCCCTCTTTCAGAGTACCCAGTTCAATTCCTTCATAGCACTTACCAGAACTTTTTATGTTACATGCAAACGATTGTTTCTTTATTTAACAAATGCTATACATAAAATGATAAGTATAAGGCATTTTATGTATTTATTTATTTATTTATTTTTCTTCTGGTTCCTTTTTTTTTCTTTTTTTAAAAATCATTTTATTGGGGGCTCATACAATTATAAGGCATTTTAGAAATACATACAGGACCTGATCTAAATAGAAAATTACTTATGTAAAATTCTAAATTATATACAGACTGAATAATACAATACATTTTACATAATGGCAAGTGTATAATGGACAAAGATTAGAAAGCATTGTGTAAAAAGAGAATTCAGCAAAAATGATGAGATTATAAATAGATTAAAATGAGAAATTTTTATTTTTAGATTATGCTCAGTAAAAAAAAAAGGATCCTTCGTGGTGCTGTGGGTTAGGCATTGGACTACTAACTGCTTTGCCAGAAGTTCAAAGCCACCAGCAACTCTGAGGGAGAAAGATGAGGCTGTCAGCTCCCATAAAGATGGGTAGCTTTGGATACCCAAAGGAGCAGTTCTGTTTTGGCGTATAGGGAATGAATGGGCATGGACGAGCTGGCAGTGGGTTCAATGAAAAGGAAAATTAAATTATAGATCAAAGAATGAGAATAATAATTACAAATAAAAATCTTTCTGACTGCAAAGTGGAGAAGAGAATGGAGAAAGCCCATTTAGAATAATTCAAGTGCTTGAGTAGAGGCCCAATGTCCATCTTCTACCTTAATCTTAACATATAAATATAGGTGCATAGACCTATATCTCTTTCATTATATATATGTATATGTATATGCCTGTATTTATACCTCTAAATGCCTTTCTCTCCTAATTCTTTCCCCTACTTTCCTCGACTTCCTTTTTACTTTCTTCCTGTCCCACTATTATGTTCGATCTTCATTCAGCTCTCAGTAATTCCTGTCGGCTACAATGCACTTGATCAAACCGCACCAGGCATTCTATACTCTCTTCACCATTGATTTTAGATCACTTGTTCCCTTGTTCCTGGATTTGATGTTTCTCCCTTTCCTTTCCCCCTGAATGCAAGAACACTTTGCATTCTATGATGCTCACCTTTCCAATACGATTGCTGAAGACAAAATGTGCACAAGCAGATGTAGTGAAGAAAGCTGATGGTGCTTGGCTATTCTAAGATATAGCATCTGGCTTGAAGATAAACAAATGACCATCTAGCTGGGAAGCAACAAAGCCCACATGGAAGAAGCACTCCAGCCTGCGTGATCACAAGGTGTCTATAGGATCAGGTATCAGGCACCAGAAGACCCAAAACAAACATATTGATGTGAATGAGGGGGGCTGGAGTGGAGACCCAAAGTCCATTTTTAGACAATTGGCCATCCCTTACAGAAGGGTAACAAGGAAGGGATGAGCCTGCCAAGGTGCAGTATAACACTGATGAAACATACAACATTCCTCTAGTTCTTTAATGCACCCCTCCCCCCCATGATACCATGAGTATAGGGGATAGGGGTGGAGAAGGGGAAAGTGATGGAAATGATGGGCGTATAACCTCCACCCACCCCCAGGGCGATGAACAGCAGAAGCATGGGTGGAGACAGTGGATGGTGTAAGATATGAAAATAATAATTTATAATTTATCAAGGGTTCATGAGAGTGGGAGGAATGGGGAGGGAGGAAAAAATGAGCTAATGTCAAGGGCTCAAGTAGAAAGAAAATGTTTGAAAAGCATGATAGCAACATATGCTCAAATGTGCTTGATACAATGGATGTATGGATTGTTATAAGAGCTGTAAGAGCCCCCAATAAAATGATTTATTAAAATTAAAAAAATAATAATTCAAGTGAACACACTTGGTTTGGATTAAGAGAGTAACAGTGAGAATGAGAGAGCTGGGTGGATTCTAGAGACATTATAGACACATTTGATGCCAGGATTGACAGGATTTAATGACTGATTTGAAACAGTTAAGAAGCAAGAACAATCAAGGTTGAGCCCTACTTTTATATGGAAGGAGGTTGATCAGACTCAGGGAAATAAGGATCACAGGAGAGCAAGCAGGTTTGAAGATAAGGAGATAAATTTAGTTTTCAGGATGTGGAAAATCCAGGTGGAGATAATAGGCAATTGTCCATGTAGGTCTGAGACCAGAAGAAAAATCTGGCTCAAAAATGGAAGTCACGGGATGACAAGAGGGAGAAGATGTCAAGAAGTCCACAAAGCAAAATTACATTTTGGAAAACATGTAGGAGTATTTAAGAAATTGTACAATTAGGTTTGACATGATTGAACTATGGAATGATATGACACATATATTGGCTCCCAAATTACGGCAAATTAATTTAAATAAATAAATACATAGATCCAGGAATGGGCTTTGAGCTCACACTAAATCATAGTCCCAACTTAAAAACAATCAGTTTTTACATGATGGCCCTGTTTGATACTCACCTTCATGAAAGGATCACTGAAGATAAGGGTGCTACAGCAAAGTGTGGTGAAGAAAATAGATGGTGCCTGGCTATCAATTGGAATCGCGTTGGGGGTGGGGGGTGTGTCTTAAAAGCTTGTGTTTAAACCAGCAGTCCTCTAAGTGAGGAGTCAGCTAAGTCCGCATGGAAGAAGCACACCAGCTTGTGTGATCCAAAGCTGACAATTACCAAACGCGAATATGATGAGGAGGAAAGCATCAGAGCAAAATTTATGAACACACAATTTGTGGAGGGTTATGGGCGATGGTGAGAGCCCAAACCCATCTGCAGAGTATCTGGTCAGGCTGAGCCACTGGCAGATCTGCTCCAGCCACATGCAAGAGTCTCCATCAGCCTTACTACCAGGCAGAGACCATTATAATCTCGATTTTGCTGCATTGAACTCGACACTTGTGACCTGAATTTGATATGGGTGAAAGTATCTCTTACTAGTTCCATGACAGAAATTTCTTCCCTGGCTTTTTAATTATTGTTGGGGGTCTTTTAATTCGTAGGTATTATTAGTATTTTTGTCTGGATGCTATTACGTTTTTAACCCTTACCACCTAAGCGCCATTAAAAAAAATTGTTTTGTGTTGAGTCTCCCTGCTGTGAAGCACAGGAGGAGTGGATGCATAATGACAATAACAGATACCAGGGGATGTGGAGAATACGGGAGAGGGGCAAAGATAGGGAGGGAAAGGGGATTTGGGGAGTAACTAATGAGGACGGGAGTGGGAGGGGCCCCTAGAACGGATTGTGATTGGATAAATCATCTTAAAGGCAATATAAACATGGGGGAGGGGGAATACTCTAAATTGATGTGGGGGGATTGTGCCATTCCCTCTAATATGATTGAACTATTGAATTAAATGAATGATTGAACTATTGAATTAAATGATGTGCAATTTACTTGCCAATAAAATTGTTGGAAGGGGAAAAGAAGTAATAAAAAGAGAGATAGAAAGGAAAGAAGGAAAGGGGAAGTGAAGAAAGCTATAGAAATGAATGTTATCACACAAGGAATGCATAGCCTGAGCATTATTTATTTATTACTAGTGGAATATTTATTACTAATAAACCTGGAATATTTATTACTAGTAAACCAGTTGCCTTGAGTTGACTCCATCTCTGGGGATGGTAGCCATGTATGTCAGAGTAGAACAGTTCTCTATAGGATTTTCACGGCTGATTTTTCAGAAATAGATTGTGTTAGTCTGGGTAGACTAGAGAAACAAATTTATAGAGACACTCATATGTGTATAAGAAAGAGGTTTATGTACAGAAGCAATTGAATATTGAGAAAACATCCCAGCCCAGTCCAGATCAAGTCCATAAGTCCAATATTAGTCCACATGTCTGATCCCAATCTATAAAGTCCTCACCAGGCTCACGAAACATATACAGTGATGTCGAATACAGGAAGATCACAGGTCATGGCCAGCAGCACCAGCAGCTCAGCGAGGGTTACCATGGTGGTGCTGGGGCTGAGGCCGTAACGAGGAGTGTGGCCTCTGGAACTGGCCCAACCACCACCGCTGCCATATTGGGCCATGTATCCCAACTACTGATCCTGCCTCTTTGTTTTGCAACTTCTGCATTCCAATCAGCAATAATTATCAATGCATCTTGATCGCCTGCCTGTTTGATCAATTTCAGACTGAAGACATGGGTAGAATTCCTCAATTTCGGCATCACTAGCTTCAATAGATGGAGTCCTGGTGGTATAGTGGTTGCACATTGGGCTATTAGCCACAAGGTCAGCAATTCGAAACCGCCCCCTCCACACACACACATACACTCACTGTGAGAAAGATGGGGCTTTCTACTCCCATAAACAGTTCCAGACTTGGAAACTCATAAGGGCAGTTCTACCCTAGCCTATATGGTTGCTATGCATTGGCATAGACTTGATGGCAGTGAGTTAGAGTTTAGCTTTAGTGGTTGATGTATACATTTCACTAATAATTGTATTGACTGGTGTTCCTTGTATCCCAATAGACATTCTCCTATCTCAAACAGCATTGCACTTCCAGATAGATCTTGAAATGTCCTTTTGATGATGAATGTGATGCCCTTCCTCCTGATTTTGTCATTACCAGCAGAGTAAACCATTTGAAAACCATATGGTTTACTATGGCCAATATCAGTTCATTTCAACTCATTAATGTCTAGAATATTGATCTTTATGCATTAATTTCATTTTTAATGACTTCCAATTTTCCTAGATTCATACATTCAATTCCAATTACTAATTAATGTCTGCTGCTGTTTCTTCTTATTTTGAGCCATACTCTATCAGTAAATGAAGGCTTTACTCTCACAGGCTTTACCCCAACCGCGTCATTACAGTTGACTCTACTTTGAGCAGGCAGCGCTTCCTCAGTCATATTTTGAGTGCCTTCTGACCAAAAGGGCTCACCTTTGGGCACAATGTCTGACACTGCTCTGCTTCTCTTAGGTTTTTAGGAACTGGCAATCTTTCATTGCTGTCCTTAGGGTTTTCTGTGGCTAATTCCTCTGAAATAGGCAGCCTATGTCGGGAAACTCTGCTGAAAACTATTCATTTTGGGTGACCCGAATGGTATTTGAAATACCAGTGACATAGCCTTTAGCATCACAGGAACATACAAGCCAGCACAGCACAACAAACTGACAAATTTTATATATATATATACACACACACACTATAAAGTATATATAACTGCATCATATATATTATCTCATATATATGAGATAGGATCTTTGTACATATGTATTTACCTATGTTGCAAATATTCTATGAACATGATGGAGCATACAAGGGGCAACCTGATGAAAGCTTTTTTAGAAAGAAACAAAAATCTTGAGAGAATGAATCAATGGGCCTGGTGGTCTAGAACCAGGTCTCTGATACATCAAGGTCAATTGGCATACCATAATCCACAAAGATGATGTTCTATATCTTACTTTGGTGCACAGTGATTGGGATATTAAAAACCTCATTAGCAGCCATCTAAGGTGCAACAATTGGTCTCTCCTTGTGTGGAGGACAGAAGAGTGATGAAAATATTAGACACATGGAAGCAATTAATCCAAAGGATGAATTGACTGCCAATCCTTAGGCTCCAGGACCCTGAGACCAGGAGAATGAAACCGTCCCCACCTACCACTACCCACTACACTAGAACAGGAGAAAAGATAGAGTCGGAGAAAAATGTGAAACTCAAATTATTTCATTATATGTATATAGCAGGTTTACTGATCAGACAGGAACTGGTAAAAATCCCCAAGACTTTAGGTCTTGAATTCACCTTTATTTTTCAATGTTTAGCCAAAAAACAGACAAGTCGATAGCAGGAACAATAACACCAGGAAGACACATGCACTTTAGCACTTCAACCACTTCAGATGAAATAGGCAGCATTTGCCAAAGGATGAAGTTCAGAGGGTTGGGAAAGAACGGGCAATGGGGAGAGGAAGCACCGGGAATTAGTGGGATAAGCAATGTTTCATTATGAGGACTGAAAGTGTGTATGAATTGTTCAATGGAAAACTGATGACTCCGTAAATCTTCCCCCAATTCACACACACATAAAATTTTGGAAAAAGGAAATGACAAAAAAGAAACATAAATAAAATGATGAGGTTTATTGGTTGGATTGAGAGTGGTAGCATCTGCCAATCTTGAGGTCTGGAAACAAACTCATGCCTATTGTCCAATTTTCAGCCCCCAAACCAGACAGGTCTATAGGGAACAATCGTATGTTTGTCATACCATTATGCTGTGTGTGGTTGTGATACTGGAAGCTATGTACCTGGTCTTTCAAATCCCAGCAGTCACCCAAAGTGAACAGGTTTTAGCAGAGCTTCCAGATTAAGAACAGACAAAGGAGGAATAAACTGTCCACTTGTGAAGTAGCCGCTGAAAACCGTATGAACAGCAGCAGTTCATTTTCAGAGCGCTGGACGATGAAACCATCTTCCAACCGGGTTGGACGGCACTGAAAATATGACAGAGCTATAATCCTCTTGGTCTCTTGATGTAGGTACAGATTCCTAATGAGCGCAGTGAGTGTTCTGGAATTCCCATTCTTCTCAGTGTTATCCATAATTTGTTCTGATCCACACAGTGGCTGGGTCAGTAACGTGCAATTAAATATCTTTCTGGTTTTCTCTGCTTTCAGCCAAGATCCATCTGACATCAGCAATGCTATCCCTCATTCCATGTCCTCTTTTGAATCTGGCTTGAGTTTCTAGCAGTTCCCAATCAGTGCATTGCTACACAAGAGTTTTTGAATTATTTTCAGCAAGCGTTTGCTTGCATGTGCTATTAATAATTGACAGGATAGCAGTGAGTTTTGGCTTTTGTTAACAGTGAGATAATTATAAAGCAAACATAAACAATTGTAAAGACAATCTAAGAGAGAGTATGGCTTCTCAGGCCCACCTCTTTGTAATTTCATTGAGGTTAATGACATAGACTTCTTCTGCTGCAGTGGTTAAGCACTAGACTATTAATTAAAAGACGGCAGAAGCCACCAGTTACTTCCAGGAGAAAGATGCACAGTCAGCAATTGATGGGTTTGGAAGGAATTTATGCCTACTTCTAACTTATTTAGTATGTTATCTGATATTTTGCATTATGACAATAGTGAAAACAAACAACAAAACACTACTATCTATTTTGCACATTAAGGGCGTATCTGGCAGTAATAGAAGCTAGAGTGAAATGGCCTTGATTCACAGTGGTTTGGCAGCTGTCATGATGAAACTTGGGTTATGTAACGATATGGCTTGGCAGTCACGTAATTACATAGTCATCCTCCAAGTTGTGATATGATGTGGTTATCGTCCCTTTTCTCATATTGATGATTTTTGCATAATGACTTGGTCTTTGGAACCCAACCATTTCTAAGCAAGGAGTATTCTAGGTGGTTTAAAGTGTGTAACTGGCTGCTAATTAAAAAGCTCGGTGTTTACCGTTCTCCCAGACCTGCCTGGAAGAAAGGACCAATATTCTACATGTGAGAAAAACATTTACTATAAACCCCAAGGGGCACTGTTCTACTCTGACACACACTGGATTGCCACGTGTCACCATCAACTTCACTACAATTGCGTTATTGAAAGTACATAAGCTGGAGTTAAGGTTGGTAACAGAAATTTAGAAAAGAGAGAATCCTTGAAGCAAACTTTGAACATTTTTTTTACAAGTACTTATTAAATCTATACTGTATGGGGAAAAACTAAAGTGAACCAGTATTTCCTAGTAGTAACTGACCAAAGAACAAATTCTGTGACATCTTTTTGCTTTATTGAAAATGGTACATAATTTTAAACGTTCATGAGAGAATGGACTTAAAAAATAATGGGATTTTCCCCTGCCCCTTGTATATATAAGAATAGACAGGGTTTTCTATAGCAGCACCTAAGAAGAGATGATTTTTCCCTTGGGAAAAAACTCTAAAAGTCTATGAAAAAAAAAAGTCTATGAAAATAGGCACTTTTTACAGCCTCTAAAATAATACACTATTCTTAAAACAGTTCAGTCATTTAACAACGTTTTTTCCCCGCCGAAAAGCACTGATAGGTTAACGAGCTGACCTTTCCCCCAAACAGTCCTCCACCTTTTTTCCCTAAGAAGAACAAGCCTGGCGAAAGTACAGTCCCAATTTTTGAAAGGCCACCTAAGCAGGGACACTTTGGAGCCGCACAGCTCGGATGCCGCAGTTTTCCGAACGCAGAGAGCCCCGCCCACGTGCCGGGATGTTTGGCAACTGGCCCCTCCTCCTGCCCCATTCCGGGGAAGGTTCTAACGCCCTCCGGAGCCGGCCCCGGTGACGTCACGAGCGCGATTCCTCTCCCCGGCCAATCAGAGGGCCAGGCTCCGGGGAGAGCCGAGGCGGAGTCGGCCGCCGGGGCGCGTGCGCGAGGTCTCCTCGTGGCTATATAAACATGGCTGGCGTAGTCGCGAGCTAGAGCCGGACGGAGCTTCCGTGAGGCGCGCGCGTTTCTTTCCTTGGGAAGTTTCTGGCGAGGGAACTCGAGTGCAGAGTTAGGCTCGGTGGTGGGAGCCCAAGGGACGGCCTTCCGGGAGCCGCGCGGCGCAGCCGAGCCGCCGCGCGAGCGGTAGCTGAGGCGCCGGAGCGGAGCCGGCGCACGTGTGAGCTGCCCCCGGGGAACCAGCGAGCGTCCGGGCAGGTGGTGCCTCCCGCGAGTCCGCGCCAGTCCCGAGCCGCGGGCTCTCCGGGAGGAAGGTTCGGCGCGCGCGGCCCCGGCGCCTCTGCCTACGATGCTGTGGAGCCGGTCCTGCCCTGAAGTCGGCGGCCGCTTGCAGAGCGTCTCCGCGCCCCTGCTTGCGAGTCGGCAGCTTCCCTGCTGCCGCTGAGGCACCCGGGGGATGCCCGCGGGCCTCTCGCAGCCGGCCGGCGCCGCTCCCTCAGCTGCTGTGAACGCGGCCGGCGCCGGCGCCGGCACCATGGTCCCTGCCGGGCTTCTGCCGGTGCGCGTGGAGAACGCCCCGGGGGCCCTGGGCGCCGTGACTAAGGCTTCTGTCACCGTCTGCGTGGGGTCCACGGCGTCCCAGCCCCGGCTGCAGGCGGCCCCCGTGGGGACCCTGGGGACCGAAGTTGTCACGGTCAGTGCCGTGCCTAAACTCAGCAGCAGCCCCCGGGCGGCCGCTCCTCAGATGGTCGCCGCCGCCAAAGCCCCGAGCACAACCATCCTGTTGCCTGCGAATTTCCAGCTTCCTCCAGGTACGTAGGTGGGGCCGCCCTTGCAGCCTCGCCCCGGGGTCCCGCTAACTGATCCCGGGACCGTCGCAACTCTGGATGCTCCGATTTGCTGGTCCCACCCCACGCCCACCCCCAAACTCAAAACCTTGACTGCAGGAATCGTAGGAGAAGCAACCTTTTGGGCGGTGGCTTGGTTTTACAGTTAGAACCTGTATAAATCCTTTCTGTCTGTCTGTCTGTGTGTGTGAGCCAAAACTAAACTAAACTCTGCCACGGGGTGATGCGGACTCCTAGTGGTCCTATAGGACAGGGTAGGACTGTCTTCGTGGGTTTCTGAGCCTAACTCTTTACAGCAGTAGAAAGTCCCGTTTTTCTCTCATACACACACGTATGTGTGTGTGTGTGTATGTATGTATACACATATCTATCCCTCCTCCAACCCCCATAAGTTGTTTATTTTCACCCAAGCGACTCAGTAGTAGCTGGAGCAGTATGTCCAGGAGAGCCTTAGAGATGTTTGTAAAGTTTGTTGGCTTCCAGCAGCAGAAAGGACCGGTTTATATTGTCATATGTTTTGATTATTTTGTAAAAAAAAAAAGGTGTACTCAAAAGGTTATTGTGTGTTAAAGTGGAAGACGATTTTTAAGTCTATGCAAGCCACCGTAAAATGCTGCTTTCCCGTCCCAGGAAGGAATGATGGGGTTTTGTGGACAGGCTTCAGATGTTTAATGATGTTTAGCGCTCCCTGTTCTTAGGGAACAAGTGTGAGTGGACAGGTGGGTACAGGGGGTGTGATTGGGTTGTTGTATGTGAAGGAATTGTATTTGACTTGATTGTGAGTTGACCAAGCGTCTAATAGACTTTTTTTTCCCCCGTCTAATAGACTTTTTAATTCCGTTTTCCATGTAGTACCATGGTTTCACCCCATTTAGAGAAAGATCTGGTTTTCTGAACATTTACTTATTTTCATAATTGTGTGCTCCAGCCATCTGGGTTTTTTTTCTTTCCTCACCTGGTTTCTCGGAATTTCAATGGATAGGGGAGGAGTACAGCTCACATTCTTCTTTTGCATTAAAGATACTCAGATAGTTGTATTGCCTCCTATTAATTTTTGTTGAGTAGTCCTTGCAACTCTCCTCTGCAAAGCTGGTAAAGAAGTGGAAGTAACGATGTAAAAGATTAGGTATTCCCCTAACTTGGTGACAAGGGCTCTTGTGTTGCTAATGTGTTTGGTCAGGAATAATTATAGGAAGATTATGTTCTTTGTGTTCTTTTTTAGGAGACGACATTTGTTTTGTACAGTGAGGGTGCATGCATACATAAT
Source organism: Echinops telfairi (assembly GCF_000313985.2). Classification (NCBI taxonomy): domain Eukaryota; kingdom Metazoa; phylum Chordata; class Mammalia; order Afrosoricida; family Tenrecidae; genus Echinops; species Echinops telfairi. Next base: position 12,353,537 of record NW_022111300.1, read on the forward strand.
GTAATATTCCCGCTAAGGCTGTGCCCATCACTGGGTGCATGATTTGCCAGTTCTAAATCGTCATACTGCTTGTATAAAGTAGTTATAATATGAGCGTGTTTGGATGAGATGACCTGCAAATTTGTTTTCAGAAAATTCCTGTTTAGATCAAACCTATTTAGAATTGACAGTAGTTGAAAACTTACTGATAGTGGTAACTGATCATTTCTTGAGGACTTATCCTTTTAGACAGTTTTTATGCATTTACATTTCCTTCATTGATTACCACAGTTAGGAAGCTGTAGGAATGGTGTGGTAGGGAAGATGTCTGACCTTTAACTTTACATGGTTGAAGGAGAATCAAGATTTAGCTCAAGGCTGATTCCTATTGGGGCAGAGGTCAGACTTGAGTCCACTCTCAGACATTTTTTTAACCAATTCTGAAATCACAACTGTTCTGTCCGAAGCACAGTTCTCTGTTGAGTGGCATAATGTGTTGTATGGCCACTTAGCAGTCACAGATCATACTGAGTTGGTGAGTTTTATAAGGAAGGAACAGGTTAATTTCTGTCCAGGAATGCTCAGAATGCAGTTCTTCAATCAGGACATCTCCGCAAAGTCTTTAGGCAGGCCTCTCTCTGGCCCTCAGACCTGGCCTCGGTCCTGCTCCGGTGTGTGTTACAAAGCTCTCCTTGTTCTGCTCAAAAGTGCCCAGAGACGCTGTCATTCCGCCTGCCCAAAGGTGCTTGAATCTATTGCTCCGCCCACTGTCACATATCTGCTGGCTGGTCTCCTGGTTCTGCTGCCATTTATCTGCCACTGCTTTCTCACAATCTGTTGTGTGAGCTTCTCAGCACAGCGACCCTGGATCCAGAGAGCACACATTTCTTTCCTGGCTCTTCTCTCGGTAATTATGAGGCTCCCCCTCTAGTTTGGAATTGGCTCACTTTTAAATCTAGCAGTATGGAAAAACTTTGCTAGGGTTTCATGTACCTGCTGCTGCTCCCACAAGGGTGCCTGATTTACATTATTAGCAAGCTATCCGATTTCCTTAGTATGCCAGAATTCCTCATCGTTAGAGGAGCCCTGCTGGCATAGTGGGATACATGTTAGGCTGCTAACCGAGAGGTCAGCAGTTTGAAGCCACCAACCACTGTGGGATTAAGATGAGATTTTCTCCTGCTCTCTTGGAAACCCCAGGGGCAGTTCTGCTCTTTTCTACAGGGTTGTTAAGAGTCGTAGTGGACTTTATGGCAGTAAGTTTGGTTTAAAAAAGATTCTTGGGGAGCGGGGGAGTGGGGTGGTTAACCAGTGTTAGTTTCTCTCAGAGAGTATGGTGGTGGTTGTTAGGTGCCTTCGAATTGGTTCCAGCTCATAGCGATCCTGAGTACAATAGACCAAGACTGCCCGGTCCTGCACCATCCTCACAGTTGTTAGTTTGAGCCCATTGTTAACCCACTGGGTCAGTCTATCTCCTTGGCAGTCTGCTAAAATAGCAGCAAACAAGGCCCACAACCTGAATATGTTCATAACTACTGTCACTGCCGATTCTGACTCAGAGCTTCGGGCTCGCTCTGTGATTCTGGTTCATAGAGAGCCTGTATGGATGGCTTCCGAAGCTGTAACTCTGCACAGCAGCAGACTACCTCATCTTTCTCCAGCAGAGCAGCTTGTGGTTTTGAACTGCTAAGTTTGCTATTAGCAGGAAATGCGTACTTGAACTCTCACCAGGACTCATAGTGCTAAGGTAAATTCTCTGTAGGAACTGTTGGTTTTTGAGGAGGTGATGAGATACTTTGAAGAGTTTCTTTGGGAATTTCTGCTGATGGGTGACAGAGTAGTATATAACATGTTTGTGCAGTCAGTGGGTGAAGGGCAAGATGGATAGCCCCATGGACCTTTGTGGCAATGAAATGGAAATGCTGATTAAAGTAACTCGAATCGTAATGTCCCCTTTCTTTTATGTACTAAAGATTAGCAGTTTATTCAGAGATGCTCAGTATTTATGTATAAGTCAACTTTGATTTTCCAAGGTAAGGAATAGTTTTATTTCTCCTTCAGAATTTCCCCTCAGAGCAGAACTTGTTTTTAAAAATATACATGTATTATATATATATGACTCACGTTTTAGTGTACAATAGAGACCCCAAATTTCAAGTATAATTTAAGGAGACTATTGACTAAGCCTTAAAGAGGTAAACACAAAAACATAAAGCAGGAGGTAAAGACAAGACAAAGACACCTCATCTGCATGAGGGAGGCCCTTACCGGAGGTCATGATGTTGTTCAAGGGTTTGTAGAAAATTGGAGAAAAGTAGGACATGAATAGAGTCCTGGCGGCATAGTGCTTCCGTGTTTGGCTGCTAACCACAAGGTCAGCAGTTTGAAACCATCAGCCATTCCCAGAGAGCTAGATGAGGCTTTTGATACCTGTAAACAATTCTGGTCTTAGAAACTGGGGTAGTTCTTTCTACCCTGTCTTATAGGGCACTGAGTCGCAGTTGACTCCATGACATTAAGTAGGGCATGAAGAATGTGGCATCAGGACCAGAGGAAGGCTTATTTTATTAACATCCTTAGATCTACCTTTGATATATAACTTTAGTTGCTTAAAATGAGGACTTGAAGCACTTGCTGATGAAGATCAAGGATTGTAGCCTTCAGTATGGATTAAAACTCAATGTAAATAAAATAAAAATCTTCACAAGTGAACCAGTAGGTAACAGCATGATAAAATAAAATATTGAAGTTGTCCAGGATTTCATTTTGCTTGGACCCACAATCAACTTCCATTGAAGCAGCCATCAAGAAATCAAATGATATTGAATTGTTATAAGATTTAACAATATAATGATTTAACAATAAATACAATGTAACATATAAATGATGGATTGTTATAAGATTTGTAAGAGCCCCCCAATAAGATGATTAATTAAAAATGTACATATTTTTAAAAAATCGAATAGGCATTGTATTGGGTAAATCTCCTGCACAAAACCTATTAAGTGTTGAAGAGCCAGTGTGTCATTTTGAGGACTGATGTGCATTTGACTCAAGCTGTGGTATTTTCAGTTGCCTCATATATAAATCGGAGTTGGACACTGAATAAGGAAGACTGGAGAGGAGTTAATACATTTGAGTTTTGGTGCTGGAGAAGAATCTGGAAAGTACATAGACTGTCAAAAGAACAAACACACCTGCCTTGGAGGCAGTATAGCCAGAACGCTCCTTGGAAGTGAGGGTGTTGAGACTTTATCTCATGCACTTAGGACACATTATCAGGAGAGATCAGCCCCTCTGGAAAAGGACAGCATGCCTGGCAAAGTGAAAAAGGATGCCAAAAAGAGGAAGAAGATATCCTCCACAAGATGGATTGACAGTCGCTGTCACTGCTACAGTGGGCTGAAGCGTAACTGTGAGGAAGACCACAGAGAGTGGGCAGTGTTTTGTTCTGGTTCTGGGTCAGAACTAACTGGATGGCACCTACCAACAAGGAGAGGGCATGGGAGGACAAAAGAAACTGACCAAGGCAATGTAGCCATAACACATGGCTATGTGACCCTAGGACCGCAGTCTTCATCACTGACACACTCAAGCAATCCCTAAAGGAGACTTTGCCCCTGTTTGGGCTGACTGGGGTGGTGGTGGTAATCAGCTTTCTTTCTTTTTTTAAAATCATTTTATTGGGGGCTCATACAACTCTTTTTTTGTTTGTTTCTCATGCTTTTATTGAGGACAAACTTTTTTTTTTTTTTGGCTTTGCAATTTCCCCTTTCACTGTGGTTTTTTAAAAAAAATCATTTTATTAGGGGCTCATACAACTCATATCACAATCCATACATACATCAATTGTGTAAAGCACATTTGTACATTCATTGCCCTCATCATTCTCAAAACATTTGCTCTTCACTTAAGCTCCTGGCATCGGCTCTTCATTTTTTCCCCTCCTTCCCCACTTCCCCCACCCTCATGAACCCTTGATAATTTATAAATTATTATTTTGTCATATCTTGCACTGTCCGACGTCTCCCTTCACCCACTTTTCTGTTGTCCATCCCCCAGGGAGGAGGCTATATGTAGATCCCTGTAATAGGTTCCCCCATTCTACCCCACCCTCCAGGTGTCGCCACTGTCACCACTGGTTCTGAAGGGAACATCTGTCCTGGATTCCCTCTGTTTCCAGTTCCTATCTGTACCAGTGTACATCCTCTGGTCTAGCCAGCTTTGTAAGGTAGACTTGGGATCATGATAGTGTGGGGCTGGGGGTGGGGTGGGTAGGAAGCATAAGCGTTTAGGAACTAGAGGAAAGTTGTACGTTTAATCATTGTTACACTGCACCCTGACTGGCTCGTCTCCTCCCTGTGACCCCTCTGCAAGGGGATGTCCAGTTGCCTAAAGATGGGCCCTGGGTCCCCACTCGATACTTACCCCTCATTCACAGTGATATGATTTTTTGTTCTTTGATGCCTGATACCTGATCCCTTCGACACCTCGTGATCACACAGGCTGGTGTGCTTCCATGTGGGCGTTGTTGCTTCTGAGCTAGATAGCCGCTTGTTTACCTTCAAGCCTTTAAGACCCCAGATGCTATATCTTTTGATAGCCGGGCACCATCAGCTTTCTTCACCACATTTTCTTATGGACACATTTGTCATCAGTGATTGTGTTGGGAAGGTGAGCATCATGGAATGCCAGTTTAATAGAACAAAAGTATTCTTGCATTGAGGGATACTTGAGTGGAGGCCCAGTGTCCATCTGCTACCTTAATACTAAACCTATAAATATATATGCACATAAATCGATTTCCATATCCTCATACATAAATATATTTACATATGTACATGCCTTTATTTAGACCTCTATAAATGCCCCTTGCCTCCTAGCTCTTTCCTCTATTTCCTATTACTTTCCTTTTGTCCCACTATCATGCTCAGCCTTCATTTGCGTTTCAGTAATTCCTCTTGGTTATATTATCCTTGACCTTGCCCTACCAGGCCTCCTACACCCTCCTCATCACCAATTTGGATCACTTGTTCCCTTGTCCCTGGGTTTGTTAGCACCACTTCCTTTCTTCCCACTTTCCCCTCTCCCATGTCCCCCTGGAACTGTCTGTAGCGTTTTCTCCTCCAGATTGTTCATCCAGCCTATCTTATTTAGACAGACCTCTGGAGATAACAACACGCACAAAAACAAGACAAAGCAAAACCAAGCAACAAAAGAAAAGAAAACAACAACAAGCCAATGACAATGACAACAAAACTGAAAGGCTTGTAGTTAGTTCAAGGACAATTTGTTGGCCTTTAGGAGTGTTTTCTGGTCGAGTCAGATGGGGTGCCAAGGCCTGACCCCCAAAGTCTATTTTTGTTGTTCCCTGGGGACTTCTTTGCTCTGTTTCCCTTGCTGTTCTGTTGTTCCGCCCTTAGTGTTTTGCCTCTGGGTGGTGGGATCAGATCCGGCAGAATTCCTACTGCACTCTGCTTGAGGGCAGAACCGTTCACATTCCTGGTTAATGCTCTGAAGGATTTCAATGTAGGCCTAATCTACATGGGGAATCTGCAAGTGGATTTTGCGCTTTCACTGTTATCTATAGCCCTTCTGCTTGGAATGTAAGCTCACACACACCCACATCTTTTTCTAGGCTGTGGGTTGAAAATACAAGGGTTTTTGGAAAGCGTTGTGAGGAAGTGAGAGCAACTACAGGGAAGCTCTGAAAATTAGTCTTCCGTGGCATATTTGTGGTAATCTCCTCAATCATCTTTTGTGTTTCGTTTGTGGTATTTGGCGTCTCTTTGTAGGGTGATGATGAGCCAGGACTTGACTACATTTTTGTCCTAAACTGTAATAAACTGTTTGGCAGTCTTACTGTACAAAAGTGTGTGAAAGTGTACTTGTGAATTGGTCTGTTCTAACTGCTCATGACGACACTCAAAAAAACCTCACTACTATCGAATTATTACTGATTCATAGGAACACCCTACAAGACAAGTTAGAAATGCTCCTGTGATTTTTCTGAGGCTGTAGCTGTGAACAGGAAGAGAAAGCCGCATCTTTGTCCCTAGGAACACCTCCTCCTGGTTTTGAGCTGCAGACCTTGCAGTTGTGTAACCACTACACCAACAGAGCTCCTCATAAAGAGGAGGGCGAATTCTAGACAAGCAACCAATGGCTAGTCATAATTCCCCTAGTTTAGATCAATTGATGGAGTAGTGATTGTGTGTTGGGCTGCTGACCATAAGTTTGGCAGTTTGAAGCCATCAGCCACTGAGGGAGAAAGATGTGGCTTTCTACTCCCGTGAACAGTTACAGTCTCGGAAACCACGGGGTCAGTTCTACCCTGTCCCAAAGGGTCTCTGAGTGGGCACCGACTTGATGGCAGTGAGTTTGGTTCGGTAGATTGAGGTCAGTTTTCTTCTAGCTTCCCTGCTAATGATTTGGCACCCACCGGAAGCCTCAGGAGGCTTTTTGAGATTTAAATAGGGTCCTAGATTGGCAGCCAACCTTTTTCTCCAATATCAGAGCAGTTTACATTGGTATGGAGTAGTTTCTGGCAGGCCTTTTGCAGTTGGGTCATGATTTGTGTGCTTAACATTTGGTTTCTTGGATTAGAAAAACCTTAAAATCTTAATCAGTTTCCTTACTCAACACAGGCAGATATTTTGCATCTACTTTTTCAAATTCAGAGAGTCCTTGAGTGAGTCGGTTTGATTCTGACGTTATCCAAGGATACAATTTACATGAACATCATCTTCCATGGTTGTCGTGATGCTGCTGCGCTTTGAGAAATGGGGGGAGATTCTCCACTGCTTTACCATATGCATACACTATTTGGATTCCAAAGGCTATGGGAGCCAGTTAAACTTGATATTATCAGTGGCATTATTCTTGTTGGGTAGACATCCTGGGGAGGAAGTGCTTTTTTCAAGGCTAGGTTAGGTATTCTTAAATTCTCCCCATTTTCTTTAGATAAATATACAGTGTTAGAATGTCTGAATCAAAGAAGTATGATGATTGTTTTAAGGATATTGATATTTATTTTTTATTTACTTAAGACATTTCAGTGTTGGCAGATACAGTTACTCTCCTTGGAAGCAAATAGATTTCCAGAGTTTTCAAATATTACTTTGGACATACGTTTTTCAACAACTCTATTGTTGAATGATTAATGCATGTCTGAAAATAAAAGGATAGAAAAATAGGGAAAGTAAAAAGAAGAATGTGAAAATCACTTGAGGTCTATTGAATCTACTTCTAAAATATGAAATTTAAAAGAAGAAGAATAGAAACTATGTTTTGGCAAATCTGCATTTATGGAGAATGGGCAGAGATGTCCCAACCTGACACGAGAACTTCCCTGGGTAAGTAGTAACACGCTTTCATTCACTGAAATCAATTCTGGAGATGAGGAAAAGAGGGAGAGTTAACCGAATTCGAGCTCAGTATGAGAAACTTTATTTGACATGTGAATTAGAAGAATTGGATGCTAGGAGCCTGAGGAAGGAAGCAGGACGGGTTAGCTGCCTGCTGTGGATTGAATTGAGTCTCCCAACATGTGTATTGAAATCCTAGCCCCTTTACTTGTGGATGTTTGGAAATAAGGTTTTTCTTTTTTCATGTTAATGGAATCATTCCAGTGGTTATGAATACTAACTGTTCACTTTATAGTCATGAAAAGAGCAGAGTAGAAACAGGCACACACTGAGAAGACAGATGCCAAGGAACACCTAAGGTGGCTGGCAGACACTGGAAATAGGAGAGACCAAGGCCACGATTTGGACTTTTAGCCTCCAGAACTGTAAGGAATTAAATTTCTGTTCTTTAAACCAATCCACTTGTTATTCTATTATGGCAACAATAGTAAATCAAGACCTTTAAATATTTAAAGGACTATCTGGTGGAAATGAAAATAAGCTCATCTATGTGGTTACATCTGTGGATACTAATGAGAGGCATACTTTTGTTCTGTATTAAGGAAGGGCTTTATATTGTGAAGGGATGATATGCATACATCTCTTATCTCTATAATCCTGACTTTGGTAGAGACTAGAAGGTGACCACTTAGGCATTTATGCATAGGTATTAAATTACAGTGGGTGCTCTTTGGGTCCTATCTGACTTATATTTGCATGGATCTACCATCTTGCCAGTCAATATCTCCCAATGTTGACAATATGGAGAAATTAAAGAGCATCCGCTCATATTAGCTTGCCTTCAAGATCCAGTAAAAGAAAGGCACCTGGGACCATAGTAGTTCACTAGGCAGAAGAGTAGAGCATATTACAATATGTATAATTCTGTCAATATTTGCTTTGTTGTTAGGCACATATATATTTATAATTGTTATCTTCCTGATGAATTGGTTCTTTTCTTTTTTTTTCTTCATTCTGTTCTTTAGATTATACTTGTATGATCTATTGATGTATTTTCATATCCACTGATCTTTACAGGTTACTATGAGTGGCATCGACTCAATGGCAGTGAGTTTGGTATGGTTTTGATTCTTTTGCCAGTTCAACTCATGATTAAGCCCTCTGAATGTATTTGTTGTACTTTTTAAATACAGAAAATCCATATATATAAAGTCTAGTGGTATTTTCTTTTGGGTGAGACATCATCTTAACACCATCTTTTATTTTTTAAAGTGTTCTTTTACATTTTTAAAATCACTTATATCTCTTGTGCATTGAATACATTTCTTTTGAATATAGGTGAATTAAAATCTCCCTTTTTGCATGTTACCCTTTTACCTGACAGTATTTTTTACTAAGCATAATTTAAAAATTTCATGTAGCTGCTCTTTGCCTTTACTGTATATCCTTAATGCTTCTACTCCTGTAAAGAATTACAGTCTCAGAAGCCCACAGGGGCAGTTCTACCCTGTCCTGTAGGGTCACTATGAGTTGGAGTTGACTTGATGGCAGAGTTGTTTTAATATATGGTGATCTCTCTAAATAACTTGGTGACTTTCAGAAGAAAATTACTTTTTCTCACAGTTTAGGAGGCAAATCTGAATTCAGAGGGCTAACTCTTAGGAGAGAGCTGTCTGCTTTGGAGGAAGGTCCTTCTCTCTGAGCTTCTTCCTGCTCTTGGGTGGATCTTCATGTTCTGTGACATCTCTTTCCCTCTGTCTCTGCTATGCTGGTTTGTTTAATTTTTTGTAGAGATTGATTCAAAATACACCCTACACTAATCCTGCCTCATTAAAACAACAAAGACCACCCATTCTCAAGTGGGATTAACTGCAGGCATTTAGGTTAGGATTTATAAGACATTTTTGGAGGCACAATTCAATCAATAACTGGTATGAAATAGGCAGCCAGTTTTCATCTTAACCATATAGATAATTAGGAGCCCTGATGGCATAGTGTTTATGCTGACTTCAAGGTTAGCAGTTCAAAACCACCAGCTGACTAGGAGCAAGAGAAGACTTTCTACTCCTGTGAAGAGTTACAGCCCTGGAAATTCACAGGGAGCAGTCCTATAGGGCTGCTATGAGTAGGGATTGACCTGATGGCAGTGTGTTTTCATTTTTGTTTGGTATCTAGATAATTAGTTGACCAAGCTCCATTGTTTTCCTTTTCTCACTGATGTGTAGTGTTTCTTGGGAAGATTTGATATGACATATTTACATGAATGTTTTGGTGTTCTCTGTACTATTGGTCAATTTGTATAGTATGTCATAGGGGGAAAAAAGACCCCCAATTAAACTATGTTTTATTGAGACTCCTTTATTAAGTCTTAAATGGGACCACAACAAAATAACCATTTGGTTGAAAGGCATCAGCATAGGGCCATTATAGTGTAGAAAGCTGCTAGTCACAGGGCTAAATTGTAGGTCATGGCAAATAAAGCAGGCTCATCCCAAAATCATGATTGGGAATAGGCCGGTTTCTCACAGTTGCAGGCAAGATTATGGAAGTGGGAAAGGGATCCAGATTGGGATATACACACTGAAGCAAACTGGAAAAATTTAAAGGATTGATTCTGAGGGTCTCCAGCTGTCTTGACTGCGGCATGACACATAGCCATGTGTTTTAGTCTGGGTAGAATAGAGAAACGAAGTTCATAAACACTCATAAGAGAGTTTTTTTTAAAATTGTTTTATTAGGGGCTCATACAACTCTTACCACAATCCATACATACATCAATTGTGTAAAGCACATTTGTACATTCATTCCCAGAGAGAGTTTTATATAAAGGTAATTGTACATTAAGGATCCCAACCCAGCCCAGTCCAAGCCCATAAGTCCGACATTAGCCCATATGTCCGACATCGACCTACAAAGTCCTCCTCAAACTCAAAAAACACATGTATTGATGCTGAATGCAAGAAGAACATCAAATCAGTGAGTGAGTGTGTAAGCATCTCAGTGCTGGCAGGGTCTCCACGCAGCTTCTGCACCCAGGACTGCATCAGGGTAGGTAGGTCCATGTGGATGTCTCACAGGAAGTGAGCCTTGCCAGCTGAGGCAGAGAACTAGCTAAGTCAGCCACAACTAGTTCTACCATCAGAGAACAAGAGACCAGAAAGGTGAGGCTCGCTAAGCCATTTATCTCTCCGCTCTTCAATTAATCCCATGTGTGTTCATTGGCCAGGTTGGCACAGTAAACCTTAACTATCACACCATGTGACCCTTGTATCTCAACTTTTTTAAAGAGGCATGCCCAGGCAGGTCCCTGAAGGTAAGACTGCCCCTCTTTGGCAGTATAAGGGCAGAGCTTTTTACATTGCTGGTCAATGGTCAGAAATAACTCAATGGAGGCTGAATCGATGGGGAGACTCAACCCAGAGTTAGGGCTCCTACTGTAAACAGCCTTCTGCTGCAAACCTGGTCCTTAGAATTTAAGCTCTAATACAAGTGCCTTGTTACTATATGTACTATCTTAATTACTGTAAGTTTTTGGTTATCAAGGAAGTTTTACCTTTTGTAATAGCTTAGTGATAGCTATTTGCTTAAAGTATTCATATTTTAGTTTTGAGCAAAAATAATTGTCCATATTCTATGCAATAATGAGGAGCCCTGGTGCAATAGTGGTTTATGCTTTGGGCTATGAACCTGAAAGTCAGCAGTTCTAAACCACCAGCCACTCCTTGGGAAAAAAGGGGAGGTAGACTTTCGACTACCATAAAGAGTTAGCTTCAGAAACTCACAGGGGCAAGTCTACCCTGTTCTGTCGAGTCACTATGAGTCAGAATTGCCTGGATGGCAGTTATTATTATTTTTTAAACAGCTTTATTGGAACATAATCCATATATCTACAGTTCAATATAGTTCATATCAAGAAGAGTTATACAGCCATTACCACAATCAAATTTAAAATATTTTCTTCTTGTACTGCCCTGTTACCACCAACCTCCCCTGCCATAGCCCCAAGAAACCATTAATCCCAGTTACTGTTTAAAATATACAAAAAACAAAAAAGCAAATGAAAATGCCAAGAACAATAGCAAAATAAAATAAAGAAAAATGTCAATATTGTGTTTCCTTTGACTTTTTTATACAATAATGCACAAAATTCAAAATGTACAAATCATTTAAAACACTTTCCAGTATTAAAAAATTGTAGAAAATATGTAGTGGTTATGTGTCAGTTATTAGTTCACAGGCTTTTCCCCCCTTTCTTTTGACTACAGGAACAGTTATGATAAAAAATAACAGTGGTCAGTTGATGTTGGTATCTCCTCAGCAAGCTTTAACCAGAGCTGACACTACTAGTAACATAGCTTCAAGGCCAGCGGTAACAGCGAACACCCACGTGATCAAAACCTGTACAGCACCGGTAACATACCTTAATTTTTTCCCTATTTACCTTAGTGTTTCCTATAGTAATCTTTATATTTGTGTGTATGCGCTTGCTAAATAAAAATTATTCAGCGTTAATTCTACTCAACATTTTGAATTAGTTGGCTGTCTTTGAATGTTAATTTAATCAAGATTTTCATTTTTGTTGGATAATTGTTAAAATAATAAAAATTTAATCTACATACTCAGATTTTGTAAACTTCATAGGAAGAGCCAAAGAATTAGATGCATCTGTAAGTGGAAAGAAAATAGACATTTTGTTTGTGGTAAAACTATTAATATGGTAGCTTATAGTATTCATTTTTAACTGTATCTTAAAGGGATTAGCTTTAAAAAAGAAAAAAAAGCAAAGTCTATATTAAGTTAGCATTGAGCTTAATTAATATACATAGTGATCTTGTGGGTAACTATAGTTTATCTCAAGTACCAGAGTTTAAAAAAATATTTTTGTGTGCATTTTTCCTTTTTCATTGTCCTAGCTTGATTCCTGGTTCTCAACTAGTCATTTCCTCTAGTAATGTATTTGTCACTCATGGCTACTCTTTCCCTTTTCTAGTTTGCTTTACTATCTAACTATTGTGGATAAAGAAGATAGGAGAACAAATTTAGGTTTAGAATTATATATATGAGGCAGGGAATCCAAGTTAAAGATTTTAGCACTGAGTCTTGTGCAATGTATGGAGCCAGAACTTCCAGGTATACGAGGTGCTTATCGAGCCACCTTTCCCATATTGAAAATATCGCATGAAACTCAACCACCCAGTTTAGGCTCTTAGTATAGTGTGTATAAGACCTCTAACAGTACAATGTGGCAATTATGACACAGTCTGGCCTAACTAAACTGAGTATTGTAATATTAGTGATAGCACTGACTGATTTTAAGTCACCAATTCTGATAGCTGTATGTTGTCTTTTCCTTCAAGAGTCCTAGCTCACAATTAATCAAGAAAGTAGCTGTGGTACCTGCTAAAAAAATGGCCCCACTCGGGACTACTGTGGTATCCAGTGTTCCGAAGCCTTCCTCAGTACAAGTAAGTTGGGACTGGCTTGTGTTCACCTTATTCACTTGTCTTTTTATTTCCCCATGATTAAGCTATTTGCTGCCAGGTGTGTCAGTTAGTGGCTATGGGACATTGAGGAGAACATTGAATGCTATGTGGTAGCGCTGAACCAACTGGTGGCTGTTGAGGGATAGAAAATAAATGATATGGAATACATTTTTGGACCATCCGTTTTACTTGATTGCATTAGGTTTGTATAAATATATTTAATAGCTTGTGTTACAGGCAACAGAAACAGGCTAAGAAAAATTTGGTGCATGAAATATTTATTTATTAAGAATTTGTGCCTTCAAAGGAAAGGAGAAAAGAGTTTGAATTGGATACAGGCCCAAAAATAAGTATTGTGAACATGGTGCAGGATCAACCAGTGTTTCAGTCTGCTCTGTGTGTATAGGGTTGCTGTAAGTCAGAACTGACTTGATGGCACCTAACAACATCAGCATTACCCATTTGTGGAAACTCACTGAGAGGACTCCTAGCAGCTAGGAGAACACAGAGCTCCCCCTGTGGTGGTCAGCACAGCCTGCCCTGTGCATCTTGGAAACAAAAAGTTGCTAGAGTACTATATGTGTTTTGGATATTAAACTCTTCTCAGATATATGGGTCTCCAGAATTCTCCCATTCTGTGTAGTGTCTTCTCACTTGGTTGATAAAGTCCTATGTTGTATAAACCTTTTTAATCTTGATGAAGTCCAATTTACCTGTTTGGCTTTGTAGCTTGTACTTTTGATGTCCAATGGAAGAACACATTGTCAAAAACAAAGTTTTGAATTTTTACCCCTATTGGTCTTTTAAGAATGTAGTGGTTTTAGTGTTTATGTCTTGGTCATGGATCAATTTTGAGTCAGATTTCTTCTGTGGAGGCAAGGATCCCTGCAAGGCACAGTAGGTTAAGTGTTTGTCTGCTAACCAAAGATGAGGCAGTATGCCCCCATAAAGATTTATGGCTTTGAAAACCCTATGGAACAATCCTACCCTATAGTATAGGGTCTCTGTGACTCAGAATTGACTGTGGAAATTGGGGGAGTGAGTGTAATGGGTCCAATTTCTTCCTTTTGCATTTGGAGATACAGTTATCCCAGCACTATTTGTTGAAGAGACTGTTATTTTCCTCTTTGGCAGAGTTGGTATACTCTGTAGGAAAGCATTTTGCCATAGGTATCTGGGTTTATTTTTGGACTCTCAGTATTGTGCCTTTGGTTTATTTGTCTGTTCATCACATACTAGTTTCATGCTGTTTTGATGACTGTAACTTTGTAGTATGTTCTGAAATTGGGAAGTGAGTCCCACTTTTCAAGATTGTTTTGGCTATTTGGGGCAATTTACAAATCCATGTAATTTTTTTCCCCTTAACGGTCATTTTATTGGGGGCTCTTAAAACTCATTATAATCCCTACATCAATCGTATCAGGCATAGTTGCCATCATTCTTTTCTAGACATTTACTTTCTATTGAGCCCTTGGTATCAACTCTTTTTTCCCTCCCTTCTGCCCTACCCTCGTGACTCCTTGATAGATTATAAATTATTATTTTCATACCTCACACTGACTGCTGTCTCCCTTCCCCTATTGTTTCTGTTGTTCTTACCCCTGGAGGGGTGTGTATGGTTATGTGTCGATCATTGCGATTGGTTCCCCCTTCCTCCAACCTTTTCCCACTGCCTCCTACCCTTCTGGTATTGCTATTCACATTCATGTTCCTGGATTCTGTGTGTCGTGAGCTCTTATTATCTATATCTGTGTACGTGCTCTGGTGTAGTCTGAAGTGAGATGCAGAAATCCATGTAATTTGAGGATTGATTTTTTTCCCACTTTTTAAAAACAATCTGTTGGAATTTTAATAGGGTTTGTATTGAATCTATAAATCATTTTGGTAGTACTAATAAAGTTAAAATATTCAGTCTCCATCTGTGAGCATGGGATGACTCTTCATTCTTTTAAGTCTCCTTTAATTTATTTCAGCGGTATTTTGTAGTTTATAGTGTACAAATTATTTGCTTCTTTGGTTTTATTTATTCCAATGTATTTCATTGTTTTGGCCTCTTATAAATGGAATTGTTGCCTTTTTAGATTGTTCATTGTTATTGTATAGCTCCAGTAAGTGATTTGTTGGCTTTCGTAATGTTCTTGTAGAATCTTTTGGATTCAAGGAAACTTTTGTTACAACCCCTGGTAAAAATATATTCCCTGTGCATATATCTTGCAAATGAAGCATTTTAGGAGTGGGAAGCACAATGTCTTCCATCTTGAAGAGTATGGTAACTCAGGCTGATCCTGCTCCCCTTCTTTTCCCTTTACATAGCCGGTGGGGCAGTGAGTAAGAATTTAAACATTGGTTTCCTCCCTAGTAATAAAAGGAAACCCACAGCATGGAGTCGCTTCCAACTCATGGTGACTTTAAGACACAGAGGAACTTTCCAAACTGTAAATCTGTATGTAGCAGATGGCGTCATCTTCCACAGAGAGGCTGGTAGGATCAAACTATCACTCTTTTGGTTTGCAGTGGAGTGCTTAACCCACTGGTCTACCAGGACTCCTTCCTCTAAAATAATGACCACTTCTTGAGCATTTTATGTGGTTGTCACTTTTTAGCAATACTTTACATTCTTTTCGTTCTGTGACTAGTCTGAGGGCATACCATCTCCATCTTAACATATACATGAAAGTAGGCTGAAACGACTTGCAAAGAGTCATGGTCACTTCAGGTATAGAATTGCTTTGTGCAGTTTTCTTGGCCGTAATCTTTTTTCCCCTCCCATTATGTTTGAAATGAACTTTGTATGTCACTAAAGACTCCAAGTCTTATTTCTGGTTTACTTTTCATTTTTTTTCATTTACTCAGACTAATCTTTAGATCGGAGGGGTAAAGAAATCTGGAGGGTTGGCTGTCTGAAGCAGTTTGTTAGGCTGGGTGCCCCTGGGTGGATATGAACCACCAATTTTTTTTAAACCAGTGCATTACTACATCAAATCAAAAAGGAAAACACAAACTCATTGCCATAGGATCGGTTTTGACACACAGTGACCCTATAGGATAGGGTAGAACTGCACCTGTGGGGCTCCAAGATTGTAAATCTGTAAGGGAGCAGAAAGCCTCTTCTTTCTCCCTGTGGAGTGGCTGCTGGTTTCAAACAACTGATCTTTTGGTTAACAACCCAACACATAACCACTACTCCACAAGAGCTCCTTGCATTGCTGTACAGGATGTGGAAAAATATTGTCACTCAAAGAATTTATAATTAGTATTTTTTTAAAAATCATTTTATTGGGGGCTTATATAGTTCTTATTACAATCCATACATATATCCATTGTGTCAAGCACATTTGTACATTTGTTGCCATCTTCATTTTCAAAACATTTTCTACTTGAGCCCTTGGTAGCAGCTCATTTTTTCCCCTTTCCCACCCACCTACCCTCCCTCCCAGACCCTTGATAATTTATAAATTGTTGTTTTCATGTCTTACACTGACCAATGTCTCCCTTCACCCACTTTTCTGTTGTCTGTCCCACAGGGAGGGGGTTATATGTAGATCATTGTGACTGGTTCCCCTTTATCCCTGTTACCCTCCTGGTATCGCTACTTTCAATATTGGTCCTAAGGGGTTTATCTGTCCTGGATTCCCTGTGTTTCCAGCTCTTATCTGTACCCGTGTATATACTCTGGTCTAGCCAGATTTGTAAGGTAGAATTGGGATCATGATAGTGGGGTTGGGGGTGGGATTATAATAGAAAACCTAAACTGAGTTTTCAGAGACACACAATGTGATTCTGAAATATAGTTTTATCTCCTATGATTGTATATAATTTATTTCACTAGCTCCTTATAACTGATTATCTTTTAAAAAAATCATTTTATTAGGGGCTCATACAACTCATCACAATCCATACATACATCAATTGTGTAAAGCACATTTGTACATTCATTGCCCTCATCATTCTCAAAACATTTGCTCTCCACCTAAACGCCTGGCATCAGCTCCCCAATTTTTCCCCTCCCTCCCCGCTCCCCCCTCCTTCATGAACCCTTGATAATTTATAAATTATTTGGTCATATCTTGCCCTGTCCAACGTCTCCCTTCACCCACTTTTCTGTTGTCCGTCCCCCAGGGAGGAGGTCACATGTAGATCCTTGTAATCGGTTCCCCCTTTCCAACCCACCCCCCCTCTGCCCTCCCAGCATCGCCACTCACACCACTGGTCCTGAAGGAATAATTCGCCCTGGAGTCCCTGTGTTTCCAGTTCCTATATGTACCAGTGTACATCTTCTGGTCTAGCCAGACTTGCAAGGTAGAGTTTGGATCATGATATTGGAGGAAGCATTTAGGAACTAGAGGAAAGTTGTATGTTTCATCGTTGATACATTGCACCCTGAGTGGCTCCTCTCCTCCGGGAGAACTTTCTGTAAGGGGATGTGCAGTGGCCTACAAATCGGCTTTGGGTCTCCTCCCTGCACTCCCCCCCTCATTCACTATGGTAAGATTTTTTGTTCTGATGATGCCTTATACCTGATCCCTTCGACACCTTGTGATCGCACAGGCTGGTGTGCTTCTTCTATGTGGGCTTTGTTGCTTCTGCCTTATAACTCATTTTCACAGTGATTTATTTAATGCATTTTCCATCCCCTTTTTTCCTCCGGTCCCTAAAACATAACATGACTAGTGAAAGTATAGTTGTGAAACAAACACAGAAGTATAATTTATCATTGGCGAGTCTCTCTGTAGTTTGTGACAGAGTTACATTTCTGACGGTGCAAGGGGATTGAACAGATAAGAGTAGACCAGGATTATGTACCTCTGCTGCTTCAGAAGTGAAATTGGCTTAAGTATAGAAGGATCATGTCTCAGACAAGGTAAATGAGTTGCAAATGCCAAGTTTTATTGTCCTGGAAAGTAGAAATGTCCCATGAATGCGCCATTACAGAAAGTAGACATTTGTGTGAACTTACATTTCTTTGGGTCTTATTTGGCCTAATAAAGGAGAGAGACAGCAGTTTCCTATGAAATTTTTCCTTCCGTTTCAAAAGTGGTCATACTCACTAGCTGAAATTCCAGATTCTCACTCTCATTGCCATTGAGCAGATGTCTTCCAACTCAGAGTGACCCCATAGGACAAAATGGAACTCCCTGTGTGTTTGTGAGACTGTCACTCTTTATAGGAGTGGAGAGTCCCATCTTTCTCCTGAGGGGAGGCTGGTGGTTTCTTGTCTCCTGTCTTTACTATTTGCCATTTTAAAAATTAGATTACTGCTTTATATCAATGGGACTTTCTAAATGACTGCTTGCCTCTTTATATGAAATTTTTTATCCTGCAGGTGGTGCTGGAATCACGCTTCATTTTAAAAGAGGGTGGGAGAAATAAAACCCAAAATTCTTTTCACTGTGAAAAAAGCACAGTATCACTCAGGCCATTTTCTTTTTTTTTCTTTCTTAAGATTATTAACCCAATCAATTTTAGACACCCCCCCCCCATGAATCACTTTAAAAATGAATTGTGTAATCACGATCAGTTCTAGTGCTCCCAAAGGATTAGGAAAACGGCCCAGTAATAATCTCTGGGGAGCAGAGGATAGAAGTAGGAGGGAGGTTTAATTTTCAACCTAGCTTTTGAGGCTTTGTCTATATTTAGTAAAATTATGTTAGTTGTAATTTAAAATGTTGCCCTTGTCTTTCAACACTTAGTATTTCATCATAGGTTCCCTGCTGTTCTTACAGTTGAGGGCAGGTTTAGCTGGTGTTGACCATACTCTACCAATAATCAGTGGCCCAGCTGGTCAGGCTGTAGGAGGTATGAATGCTGCTAACTGGGAAATGTACATTCAAATTCACATGTCTTGGCTATTATGCAGAAGGGAAATCTTTGAAGGACTAATAACCTGACTTTTCTTTTTATGTACTGTGGAACATGCACATTTAAATGAAAATGATGAGACAAGAATGAGTTTACTATTTGAACTACAAATATACTTTTTCTCCTTCCAAGTCTTGTCTAGTGCACTCTCTCCTCTCCCACATAAACTGTTTGCTGCCCCAACCCCCCCATTCAAATGAAAATGATGAGACAAGAATGAGTTTTCTATTTGAACTACAAATATTATACTTTTTCTCCTTCCAAGTCTTGTCTAGTGCACTCTCTCCCCTCCCACATAAATTGTTTGCTCCCCCAACCCCTGACCCTTACCTCTTCTGTAAATCCTCGCATCAGTTATTACCTCTCTGCACCTACCCCTGTGCTTCACAGACTGGAAGATCCACTGGAAACAATAAAAACAATAAGGGGCTAAGGATAAGATAATAATAATATAAAAATACAAATAATGAGTAAGATAGAAAAACCACTATCAGTACTTAAAAGGCCAAGGAAGAGATTTTTGCCATGGAACAAGCAAGAAATACTTGCACATAGGTTATATTCTGTATGCTTACTCTGATAGTGTACATAAAAGCAGCTGATCTGAAAAGAAGATAATAAATCTATCTCTGCATTTATATGAATGAAAAAAAACTGGTAGAGGGTAGAAAATTCTTTATTTCATATAAAGACTTGCCATTTCAAATCCATTTTAGAGATAGTATTTTTTGAGGATGGCACTTTCCCCTCATATACAACTTTGGTCTGATATGTACCATTACTTTCCTTGATTTTTACAGAAACAAATCAGAAGGCTAAAGGTTTCACTAGCATGCCTGAAATATAGTAGAATGAATGAAGCCCAGATCTGTTGGACTCCAAACTTTTATTCATTTAGTATTTTTTGTTTTTTATATTTTAAAAAATCATTTTATTGGGGTTTTGTACAACTCTTATCACAATCCATACATCTATCCATTGTTTTTGTACACTTGTTGCCATCATCATTCTTAAAACATTTGCTTTCTACTTGAGCCCTTGGTATCAGCTCTTCCTTTTTTCCCCTCTCCCTCCCCCACCCTCCTTCCCTCATGAACCCTTGATAATTTATAAATTATTATTATTTTTTCATGTATTACACTGACTGATGTCTCCGTTCACCCACTTTTGTGTTGTCTGTTGCCCAGGGAGATGGTTATATGTAGATCATTGTGATTGGTTCCCACCTTCTCCCCCCACCTTCTCCATACCCTCCTGGTATTGCTACTCTCATTGGTGCTGAGGGGTTTATCTGTCCTGTATTCCTTGTGTTTCCAGCTCTTAACTGAACCCGTATACATGCTCTGGTCGAGCTGGATTTGCAAGGTAGAATTGGGATCATGATAGTGGGGATGGGGAGGGGGAGGGGAAGTAGAACCATTAAAGAACTAGAGGAAAGTTGTATGTTTCATCATGCTATACTGCACCCTGACTGGCTTGTCTCCTCCCCAGACCCTTCTGTAAGGGGGTGTCCAGTGGCCTACAAATGGGCTTTGGGTCTCTACTCCACACTCCCCCTCATTCACAATGATATGATTTTTTTGTTCTGATGATGCCTGATAACTGATCCCTTCAACACCTCAAGATCACACAGGCTGGTGTGCTTATTCCATGTGGGCTTTGTTGCTTCTGAGCTAGATGGTTGCTTGTTTATCTTCAAGCCTTTAAGACCCTAGATGCTATATCTTTAGATAGCTGGGCACCATCAGCTTTCTTCACCACATTTGCTTATGCACCCATTTGTCTTCAGCGATAGTATTGGGAAGGTGAACACACAATGATATTATTTTTTGTTCTTTGATGCCTGATACCTGATCCCTTCAGTACCTCGTGATCATACAGGCTGATGTGCTTCTTCCATGTGGGCTTTGTAGCTTCTGAGTTAGATGGCCGCTTGTTTATTCAAGCCTTTAAGACTCCAGACACTATATCTTGATAGCTGGGCACCATCAGCTTTCTTCACCACATTGCTTTTGCACCTGCTTTGTCTTCAGCAATCATGTTGGGCAGGTGAGCATCGTGGAATGCCAGTTTAATAGAACAAAGCATTCTTGCATTGAGGGAGTACTTGAGTAGAGGCCCAATGTCCATCTGCTACCTTAATTCTAAACCTATAAATATATTCACATAGATCTATTTCCCCATCATCATATTAAATATATTTACATATGTACATGCCTGTATTTAGACCTCTATAAATGCCCTTTGCCTCCTAGTTCTTTCCTCTTTTGCCTTTTACTTTCCTCTTATTCCACTATGATGCTCAGCCTTCTTTTGGGTTTCAGTAATTCCTCTCTGTTATATTACCTTTGTCCAAGCCCTGCCATGCCTCTTATATCCTTATCGCCATGAATTTTGGATCAATTGTTTTTCCCTTGTCCCTGGCTTTAACACCACTTCCTTTCCCCCACCTCTCCCTTTCCAATGTCCCCCCTGAACTGTTGCTCCCATTGTTTTCTCCTCCAGCTTGTTTATCCGCCTGTCTTATCTATATAGACCTGCAGAGATAACAATATGCACAAAAAACAAGACAGAGCAAAACTAAGCAACAAAACAAAAACAATAACTAAAACCAATGACCAAAAAAGAGAGAAAAGCCTGTAAATAGTTCAAGGTCTGTTTGTTGGCCTTTAGGAGTGTTTTTCGGTGGAGTCTGATGGGGTGCCAAACCCTGGCCCCAAAGTCTATTTTTGGTAATCCCTGGGTACTTTGTTGCTCTGTTCCCTTTGCTGTTCTCTTGCATGCCTTTAGTGTTTCACTTCAGTGTGGTAGGGTCAGATCAGGCACAATTCCTGCACTGTGTCTCCAGTTTTGTCCCCAGTAGCACTATGGGTCAGTGAGCGACGTTGAGTCTCATAGTGGGGGCCAGCCCTATGGTCCTCTCTGTGCATTGGCTGCTCTGAGCAGGAATATCATACTCAGCGCTTGGTGGGCCGGGATGTGTTCCATTCTCTCTTCCTCCCCCTTCGTTTGCTCCTGTGTCCTCTGATCCAGACACATCCCTCTCCCTGAGCTGTAGCTTCAGTGCTTTCTTCTGAAGTGAATTCTTCTGTGGGGAAGGGAGATTGTCCACGTAGTTGGGATTGGGGCCAGCCCCTCAGACCACTCTACTGGTTCCCTGTTTCATGCCAGTATGTTGTATACATGTTCTGAAGCACTGGGTTGACCCTAAACTTTTATAGCTGTCCCAGTGACTTGGCATAGGAGAGCCTGATGTAAAAGCAAAAATATCAAGATTCTGCTGCAGTTTGTTAATGGTGAAATGACACACCTGCTAAGGTTTCACAGTGATATGATCTGAATATATACTCCATTTCATTTCAGTCTGTGCCTGTGACAACCAGTGTTGTTACCATTACTCCTGTGAAACCACTGACTACTGTAACTACACTGAAGCCTTCAAGTTTTGGGGTGTCACCCACCCCCTCCATTGAGTCCAGCGTCAAAATGGAGAACTCAGCAGTTGCTCAGACCAGTCTTTCCCCGGTAAGCTCTTACATCTACTACATGCACTTAAATAACTATACTTTCTTTTCATTTCTTCTACAGTTTTATGAAAAGTAGTACAATTTCTTATAAGTGTTCTCAAATTTTTTTTCTGGATAACATTTTGATCGACTTCCTTTATGCTTATATCTCCATATTTAGACGATGCTTGAAAATGTGAATAAATGCAAGAACTTCCTTGCGATGTTAATAAAATTAGCATGTAGTGGATCACAGTCCCCAGATATGGGAAAGAATGTGAAGAAATTGGTGGAACAACTTTTGGTAAGTTAATTCTATAAAATCTTGCATGCTTTCTTTCTCTATGCCATTGAGTCAGTGCTAACTCATAGTGACATTATAGTATATCGTAGAACTGGCCCTGTGGGTTTCTGAGACTATAACTGGTCACGGGAGTTCGAAAGCCCCATCTCTCTCCCAAAAGACCCATAAAAGCCTTCTAAAGAACCATGAAACAATTTTTAAATGGGGAATGTATATGTTTTAATTGACTTTTTTTTTAGTTTTTGCTTCTTGAAAGCTCTATAATGAATATAAATCTCAAACAAGTAAATGTGTTATATGTTACTTTCTGTAGGTCAGTCCTGATTCTCTTAATATGTAAAAGCTTTTTGAAGATTGACTATGTGGTCACATGTGAAATGAAAAAAATATTAACCTAAAAATAATAAACTAATTGCATATTAATAGATACAGGACATTTATGAGAGGTAATTATAGTTTACAAAGCAAAAAGGTATTTAGTGAGAAGAATGAAATTGTTTTACATTTTGCAAAATTAATGTAGCTTAATAGAAGGCAACCAGATTCTCAAATCTGCTTTTGTATTTAATCTGTTTTCTGATACACTGTTTTGGTCACAGTATTTGGAGAAAGTTTAGCTTATACAGTTAGATAAGTTCGTATTTTAAAAGCTTTTCTACAGGTCAGTGCATTTTCTTTACCATCCATTCATTTTGCACATTGAGTTGTTGTTTTTTAACCTGTGAGTAGTTTTGCAGCATCATGCATTGATCATTTAAAAAATAATGGCTTATTGAGTTATGCAGATCTGAATGTTGACAGAATTGATACTTAAGATAAAAAAATTGCTGGTTAATTTCACCACCAATTATCAGAAAATATAGTTAGTAGATATGTATATACCGTATATACTCGAGTATAAGCTGACCTAAATAGCAGCTGAGGCTCCTAATTTTACCACAAACACTGCATTAAAAATGTGCTGAAAAACTCGGCTTAAACTCGAGTATATATGGTATATATACATTTTTTGAAATTTTGTTTTGACTTGAAAGAGCTAATATTTTAATCATTGCCAACAAATTCTATCAATTGTCTTTCTTACAGGGACAGGCTTGCTTTGTTTTTGAGAAAATGTCCACCCATTAGTCCAACATGAACATGCATAGTTTAATTGCCAGCCTTTCTAGTAAGGATGTAATCTAGGAAAAAGTCCCTAGTGCAGCTAACAACTCAACCACAGAATACTTTTTCTTGAGCATCTTCGGTCTGCAGCAGAAATGTGGATTCAGTTTTTGTCACAAAATCTTAAAAAAGACAGCGGCTAAGAATTGAGATTTCAGTGAAGCTGACAGTTTTATTTGGAAGGTGGTGTGGGGCTACAAGAAGTGCATATAGATGTGGTACGACGATAGTTATTATAGTTTGTTACCATTGCCTTTGCACATCAGTGCAAATGCCAGCACAGTAAAAAAGGCAAAAAACACCCTAATAATACATCACAAATTCCTGTAGGACTTAGAGCATTAAGTTATATGGTATGTCTCAGTTCTAAGGTATGTCTGTCACTGTGGTCGTGTGTGGGGTTAAGGGTAAGAGGGAACCCCACAAAACATCACAGGTTTGGTAGGTGCAATTGTACAGCAATAATAAGTAGAGATTATAATAAAGTCATAGAGAGCATGAGAGTTAAAGGATAGAGTCAAGTAATGGAGTCAGATGCAATTCATGATAGCATATCTCACCTCAGCCCGGCTTGATGGTCCTCGTGGGAGGGGGCTTAGCCGTCAGAGAAGAAGCCGCTGCTTCGTCCTCCTTAGTCACCTTCTCCAGCCACCCTCCCGAGAACCAGGGAGCCTCCTTATTTATTGCTAACCACGCATCATAGAGTCATACATCACAGAAAGGGGCAATACAATTCATTCTAGAACAAGTTTGATCACTCTAATGTCTCACATAATAAAACAGACAATTACTATTCTGGGAGGCATGCAAGTTCCCTGATAGTGGACAATAACCTGAGTCACCAGGAGGGGTATTAACATAGGCAATACAAGCAATAGGAGGGGGATGACCTAAGGGTGAATGTGCAATAGTAAGAGGAGGGAATAGGGGGACATGTGTGGCAAGATAGTAGCCTAAGTTTAGTCATCTTAGAGTGGTCCCAGGCTTGCCTATGGGCACTGCTTCGAGGGAACAATAACAGAAAGGAATGGGCTTTATTTAGGGTGAGTCAGGCTAATAGTCTAGCCACTATAGATGGCTGATGTTAAGGAGAATAACCTCTGACTTACTTTCGCTGCCTAAAGAACAGTCACGCTTAAGCAGCTAAGTCTGGTATATATTTTGGGGAGACAACTTAAGAGAAATCCTTCTGTTCCCCACAGTCGTGCAATAGTATTATTGAATAATTTTCTTGGCTTGGTTCTTGTAACCTAAAAATAATATAAAAAAGCAAAAAGAGAACATTCAAGATCCCTAAACCAAATAACTTCTTATTCCTTACCCAAAGAAATTTGAATTTCTGTGTGTCTTTACTTCCTAATTATTCATTAACAGACTGTAATAATGTAGCATTATTCAATTATTCTGCCCTTCTATCACATTGCTTCTTGGGATTTGAAAATCTTTCTTTTTTTGTCTTCTCAATGAACATTGTTTATATTTACGTATTTCATAGGGGACACGAAAAAAATTGTCCCTCCTTTAATGATAAATTTTACCAATTGTATCTTGAACAGCAAAACATGTGTAATCATGAATTATATACATTGCCTCTCAAAATATCTGTAGACCTGAAAATATGTCTTTTTCTCTCATTCTTTAGGATGCAAAAATTGATGCAGAAGAATTTACTAGGAGATTGTATGTTGAACTCAAGTCTTCACCTCAACCTCATCTAGTTCCTTTTCTTAAGGTAGACATATGAGTTACCTTGAAAAAATTGTGTGGGTTAGATTAAGTTAAAATAATTTAGAATCTGAGTAATCTAACACTACTTTACTGTGAAGATATCAGCAGTGTAGGAGAAGCCTCTCAGTCATAAACTGTAGAGAACATCCACAATCCATATTTGCTGGGTTCTGCTGGGAAACTGATGTAACGTCATTTGTGAACTTAATACTGTTTAACACTTGTAGAGGAATATACTCAAGGATCTTGGACATTCCTTTGAAAAGGGAGCTTTCTGGTTTCGTCATAATGACTCATATTCTTTTAGAAATAATAAACCACATAGTAATTTTGTGGGAAGGCTACTAACTGTCATTGTCAGTAGGATCTCAGATTTATTGAACCAAATACAATTTTGATAGAGAAAATGCTTTCGCTAATGAGATTGTTTTGGCATACCAAACAAAAACAAAAACAAAAACTTCCTTTCGGATACTCAGACACTGTAAAGGAATCAATTTGAAATTTTACTAAAGTCATTAAAATTTTGAGTCTGTTAGTAAACCAAAGACTCATCCCAGAAAGTTTGAGACATTTGAATGAGAAGTTGCTCTTGGAAATCCTGGGGTTAATTGTATAACGGATGTAGACCAGGCTTCATCTTCTTCATAAAAGAGAGTGACCAGGTTGCTTACCAAAACCAAACCCGCTACCATCGACTTGATTCTGACTCATGGGGTTTCTAAGGCAAGAGGTAATGCAGATACATATTTATAGTGTTGTCTCTTTTAAGTCTCATGAGTTAAGCCATTTCTTTCCAATTTTTAAATTCATAATCCTCTTCCCTTAGGTTTCTAGTTTAAATGAAAGCAAATTACTTCATTTGTGTATTTCCAAAGCAGTTTTTCCTACCATTTTGAAATTTTAGAAAAAGATGATGAGATATTCCCTATTTTTTCTTCTAAAAACTTCTTCAATTAAGAATTAATTATTTTAATCTTTTATAAAGTAGAGGAAGTGAAAAACAGATCTCATTTGCTAATTAAGTACTGTTTTTTTTGTGTGTGATTACCTTCATTGCTCTTAGTGTGCAGTCTGACAGAAGTGCTAAAACAAGAGTATCTTCCCAATAGCTCTTGAATTCCCCCAAAATAGTATCTACCTAACTTCTGAAACTTTTTTAGGTCTTACTCAAAAATAAGACCAATGCAAGCCCCATTGGTGACATGGCAGAATCTAGTATCTTAACTCTTTTAAAGGAGGAGGCCTTTTGACTGCTAACCAGCTTCCTCCAGGAGAAAGACAGGCTCTTGTAAAGATGTGTAGCCTTGGAAACCCTACAGAGAGTTGCTATGAGTTATGCTTGACTCAACCACAGTGGCTTTGGTTATTACTCTTTTAGACTAGAATGGTAGGAATTGGCTAAAGAACCAGTCAGAAAATATTCTAGCTTTATTAAATAAATTGCTTTTACTTTAACGTTTGCCTTGTTTCTGTTAGATTTATATTAAAGACTTTATATTCAAAGTATGTAAGTTATTCAACATAAAGTCTTGTGGTACAACTTATAGACTGAAGCTAATAATCTATTACGGGGTTTAGATTAATAGAAGCAAGAATAATGCAGTGTTTGTTTCCTGAACTGATATCGAGGCATATAAAATATAATAGTAATACATGAATTTCTATTTAAAAAACGGAATGCTTTGGGGCTAATGTGCTTTTAGACTTGTATGCTTGTGGTGGTGGACAGCCTATAAATAAGTAATACTGAGTTTCCTTAACAGAATCACTGGATTTTTAAAATTTACTTTGTTATACAGAGATGAAGTACAAATTGTGTTTTAGTAGGAGCACATTTGTTTAGTTAACTGTGTTTATGTGTTGTGCTACCCCCCCCACCCCCGTTTCTAGAAAAGTGTGGCTGCCCTGCGACAACTGATGCCAAACTCTCAGAGCTTCATTCAGCAGTGTGTTCAGCAGACTCCTAGTGAAGTAGTCGTTGCTACCTGTGCTACCACAGTAACTACTCCTGTGGTGACAACAGCAGCCTCCTCAGCCCCGTCAGAGAAGACTGTTACTATTTCTGGAGTAACTGCCCCCAGCACTGTGTCAGTGCACACTCAGAATCCACTTGCTGGCCCCGGTGGAGCAGCTGCTGGAGTTGTCGCGCTTTGCTCGGTGGGCCCTGCTGCTGTACCTGGAGGAACAACAGCTGGAACTGTCTTCCTTCAGACTTCAAAACCACTTGTGACTTCGTTACCAACTACAGGGACAACAGTCTCACTGCAACCTGGAAAGCCAGCTGTGTCTGGAGCAGCAGTATCGCTGGCCCTTCCAACAGTAAATTTTGGAGATGTTTCCGCTGCAACTATCCGTCTTCCTTCTGTGAAACCTGTTGTTACTCTTCCCGGGGCCACGTTTAACAAGCCTGTCCAAATCAGATTTGCCCAGCCGAGCTCCAGCCTCTCACAGCTGCCTGCTGCTCCACAGGCAGTTAAAGTCAAACAACTAGTGAGTTACAGTTCATTTCTTAATTCAGTTCTTTCTTTTGAAAATGTTAAATCTTTAGAAAACCACCAAAGAATAATAAAGTGAACCCTCCTGCCTTTTAAGGGACCTCTGGTGGTGTAGAAGTTATGAGTTGGGCCACTAACCTCAAGATCCAGAGTTTGAAACCACAAGCCACTCCGTGGGAGAAAGACAGGGCTTTCTACTGCCGTAAAGCGTTGTAGCCATAGCAACACAGGGCAGGTCTACCGTGTGCTAAAGGGCTGGTTACTATGAGTGGACATCGTCTCAAAGGTAGAAAGGTTTTAAAAATAATGTATATAGTCGCGTATAAGCTGAGTTTTTTCAGCACATTTTAAATGCAGTTTTTTTTGGTAAAATTAGGTGCCTCGCCTGATATGCAGGTTGGCTTATACTTGAGTATATACGGGTATATACACTTACCTAGTTTGGCCAGTTGTTAGTATTTTATACATTTACTGTCACTCTGTCTCTCTCTTTCACATATACACACACACATTATGTTTTGTTGAACCACTTAGAGTTGCTTGCAGAGACCCTAACAGTTCACACCAAAATACTGTGTGTCTCCTAAGGAAAAGGATATATACGAGGAGGGTACCCCAAATCGGCCAAAAGCTCCCCTGGGCGGAGCTTACATAGTATCCCTGCGATGGCGTTGCCTTGGAAGGTTCTCTCTGGTCACAGTGAAGAAAGTAGTTTCACTCGAACCTCATTTTTTGTGATGGCCAACTTAAGAGAACAACATGGGCGGTGAAATTTTGTTTCCTGCTCAGGAAAAGTGCTGTAGAAACAGTTGTGATGTTGAACACAGCTTACAAGGGCAGTGCTATGGGAAACACTCAAGTGTACAAGTGATCTCCTTGTTTCAAAAAAGGTGAAATGTCGATTGATGACAAACCTCGTTCTGGATGTCCGGCAACTTCCCAAACAGATGAAAATGTCAACTAACAGTGCACTTGGAGTTTGTTCCACCAGGTCAGACTGCTAATCAAGCTATCTATTTAGGGGTTCTGAAAAGATAGTTAACAGTGTGTGACTAAAAAGGCCGGGGACTGGTTGTGCCACCATGATAATGATCTGCTCATGCAGTCTTCTCAGTGAGCCAGTGTTTAGTAAAAAGCAGCATGCGCTCTTGCCCCATGCACCCGACTCACCTGACCTTGTTCTCTGTGAATTAATATTTGCATAGCGCCATTGCCTTTTATATTTTATATACCCAACCTTCAAAGTTGTTACCCAGTTGTCCCTGTAATACCCTTTGTAGCTACTTTCTTTCTGACTTTTTAATTTTAAAAATGCTGATTATATTTAGTTGTCATTTCTTTTTAGATTCTTTGACTTTTCAACAGTTCCCTATCCTGTTGTTCATTATATTGCAATTTTTCAAGTATCCAGCTAGTTATTTTACAAAATGTCCCATGATTTGGTTTTATCTGATTTTTCCCCTTCATGGTTAGATTTGCTTTACATTTGTGTGACAATACTTCTATATCAGTAATAGTCACAAGTCTTTAAAAATAAAACAAAGTGATGGGGGGAGGAAGGAGACTGAGAAGAGTGGATAAATAAGAGAGTTTATATATTTTTTCCTAAGGCTTGTGGTTGAGACATTCTTAGATGAAAAAAGATGATTTTAACATTTTTTTTTGTTTTTTCTAGAAAATGCTATTCATTAGATAGAATTAGCAGCTTGCTACTACACTGTTCAGCACAGTTCCTTATGTTGCTCATTTCCTGAGATTTCACTCCACAGCTGCTCCGCTCAGGGGGCTCTTTCCTGCCGCTTCAGGGCCGGGCGCTCGGGAACCGGTTTCTGATTTTAACATTTTATTGGTTAGTTAGTACTCTTAGGGTTTAGAAGAGCGGTTCTCACCCTGTGGATGCGACCCCTTTGGGGTCGAACGACCTTTCACATGGGTTGCCTGATTCATAACAGTAGCAAAATTACAGTTATGAAGTAGCAATGAACATAGTTTTATGGTTGGGGGAGGGGGTCACCACAACATGAGGAACCTGTATTAAAGGGTCATGGCATTAGGAAGGTTGAGAACCAGTGGTTTAGAATTATCCTACTCTTTAAAGGACACATTTCTTTAGCAATGCTATTAACCTATGGGAGACACATTGTACATAACACATGAACTAAAAATTAACATTTTTTCCTAGTAAAATTCTTTTATGTCTTGTGCCATAACGCAGTTCTTTTGATTTTGGGTGACGGCCCTTTTCCTCCTTTGTACATCTTAGTGTTAAAGGCTGTATTTTGAATCTTTTTGTTACATAGCAGATTTTGCTTCTTGGAATAGTCAAAGTCCCTGCATTGTTTGTGAGGTCAAGATAAGAAGTTACAAACTTTTAATGGTTGTCTTCAGAAGCAGGAGAGAGCTTTGAAAATTGAATGAAAAGCCCAATCAGGTGACAAGAATTAGACAGGAGTCAAGCTCTTGGGTAGGTATGACGGGATAGCCATTATCTGGCTACAAATCTGATGGCAGAGTCTTTATGAGTTGGGCTGCTAACCGGTTGCAAGGTCAGCAGTTTGAAACCACCAGCCGCTCCGCAGGAGAAAGACAGGGCTTTCTACTCCCACCATGAGTTACAGTCTCAGAAGCCCACACGGGCAGTTCTGCTCTGTCATAGAGGGCGCTCTGAATCGAATCGACTGGATGACAGTGAGCAGTCTTTTCCGTATTTCCTACTCCAGGTCTGATTTTCAAATGGATAAAGGGATTTGGTTTGGAGAGTTCCTCTTGGGTGCCTGGATTTAATTTCGGTGATGAAGCATTTTTAGAAACAGTGATCCTTAAACATTGGTTTTAGTGACCAGGTTTGGGAACCACTGGAGTAAAGTAATTTCCCCAAGGATGAGCCTTTCTTTTGATAGCCCTGAGCAGAATTAGAACCCTCCTTTTATGTCGTAGCTGATTCTTGAATCAGTGCTAATCTTTTTTGAACATCACTAATGTGTAGTCTCCTCCAGTGAAGTGACATTTTATTGTTAACGTAAGAGTTTCAAAGGTTCTCCATGTCTGCGCCGTGGATTTTCAGGTAATTACATGATGAAGCAGGGACAGGGGAAATCCACAGTTGTAAGTGACTTTATCCATTGGCAGTTAGCACCTAAGCTCTGAGACTGGCAGGCAGTATATCAGTTTCCTCTCGGTTTTATGTCCTGGTAAGAACTTTTCTTTTCTGGTGTGTCTGAGACAACAGTGGCAAAAAACTATCTGGTCTAATACTGCCTTGACCAAGTCTACATGTTTTAGATTTGAATGCTTAGACATAAGAATAATCTCAAAACCCAAAGAAACCACTGCCATCTAGTCAGTTTGACCCTATAGAGGGTTTCTGAGAGTTTGTAACTATTTAGGAAAGCAGACAGCCTCAGGTTTCCCCCAAGGAGCAGTTAAAGGTTTCATTTAGTCCTGGCAATACTGTGCTTTGTTAAGTTTGGCCCTCAAATGCTTAGAATACAGAAATACCATCCTAATTAGTGGTTCTGTATATTTCATTAAAAAATTCCTTCTTGTAAATGGTTAATGTTGGCTGTCTTATCAGTTCTGGCATAGTAGCTTGTTACATTGTATTATGTACTTGAATGAAAGGTTGGGCATAACATTTTTTTGAAGTAGGAGAAATCTTCAGGAAATATAAACATACTTTATATGAAATACTGAAAGGAAAACCTTGAGTCTGCTAATTGTCTCTAACTTCCGTCAGCACAGCATAAAAAAGAATTTCTTCTAGGTAATGACCTCAGCTTTTAGCATCCTTGTGGCTAAGTATGTCTTTTAGTGAAATTGAAATAAAAATTGAAACCAGGGAACAAAACCATCATTCATTCTATTGGCTCAAGTAATTGTCCCTCCACTCCTCATTAGACTGGCTGCCTTTCATGTAATCAATCTGTTCATCTCTTTTTTCCCTTTATCTTAAGAATGAGATGGAGCACCGTTGGCAGTTCAAAACCACCAGCAACTCCATGGGAGAAAGACTGGACTTTCTACTCCCATTTGTGGTAAACAGTCTTGGAAACCCAGTGGGGGTCTCTGTGAATCAGCATTGAGTGAGTGAGGAGAGAGGATTCGGTTCATTTTATTTTCACTTCTATGAATAGAAGTACAGTAATGAAAATTTGGAAGAGAAAGAGGTTGAACCCCATGTAAGTCCTACCCTTTGATTAACACATGTAGAAACTTCTTCTTGGGTTATAATTTCATCAGTGATTATCAAAGGATAGTCAACATAGACTTTGATTAACTCTAGTTCATTTATAGTTACTGGAGGGACTTTGTAGGGTGGTGCATTTTAATTTGGTAAGATTACCATATATTCTCGAGTATCAGCCAAGTTTTTCAGCACATTTTAAATGCCGTTTTTGCGGTAAAATTAGGTGCCTTGGCTAATATTTGGGTTGGCTTATACTCGAGTATATATGGTATTTTAAAATATGGGAAAATAAAAACTATTTAGAGTCAGTATTTACAGAATACATATCTTATTTTAGCATTACTATTGAAAATGTTTTTATTATAAAAAGTTTCAAAAACTTGTTTGTAGTAACACCCATGTACTAATTATCAGGATTTTATTCTTTAAAACTCCTGCTCTTGTTTCATCCATATATTTATGTAGCTGTTCATCAAAATTTTTTGATACATTTCAAACACTTATACATAAATAAACATGAATATCTTTAGGTATTTGTTTCTGTGTAAAATTTAGATACAATAATATGCATAGATCTTAAGTGTACCATTGGATAAGAGTTAATAGTCATGATACATCCTTGTGTACCTTAAACTCTCTGTGAAGAAACACCACCTTACCATCATTCCAGAAAGTTCCCTCATGCTCTTTGCCAGCTAATCCCTACCCTCTAGTAGCGGAGGCAATAGCTGCTGATATATTTCTCCTATATGTCAGTTTTCTGTATCTCAGGTCTGAGATGGAATCACACAGTGAGCACATTTAAAATTTTTGGATACTAAGACAAATTTAAAAGTGTTGAGAAGCTTCTCTAAAAGAACTGTGTGTTCTGAGTTTTAATCTAGATTTAGGAGTGACAAATTTAGGAGGTTTAATCTAGATTTAGGAGTTTCATTTTTCTGTGGTAAAATTTCACTAGAGCCTTGCATTAAGAGTTTGAGGCTGGATATGGGTTTAGTTAGAAATGCTGGAGTTTAGTTGTGTATACCTTTGGCCTAGCAGAGGGGGAGTAGTGATACTCAAACTGTATCCTGCAGGTCCTGAGAAACACATGATGATGTAAATCTATTTCCTGACTTTTTAACTATAATTTTCCCCTTAGTTTGGGTTCCTTCCTTTCTCTGCAATTAACCATGTATTGAATATAGTATGTAAACTAGAGGTGATATTACCCCCCTGATTTCAGTAATAGTATGTGCATATGCTACTTGAGGTTTTTAGAGTTTAGTATTCAATTATCTTGGAAGAGGTACAGCCAGAATGCTCCTTAAAAGTGAGGATGGGCAACACCTTGTCTCACATACTTTGGACATATTACCAGTTGAGATGAGTCCATGGAAAAGGATACCGTGCGTGGTAGAGACAGGAAATGGATTGACACAGTGGCTGCAACACTGGGCCCAAATACAGTACAACAATGGTTGTGAGGATAGCCCAGGACCAGGCAGTGTTTCAGTCTGTTTTGCAGCAGGTTGCTGTGTGACAGAAACAGCTTGTTCTGCAGCATTTCATTGTTGTGTATTTCCTAAGAGTGGAGTAGTTGGATATCTTGGTCATGTTTTAATACATCTAAAAATTAACTGTAAAATAAAAATTGCTAAGTATATAGTTATAAGGTTAAATGCTAAATAAGACATCACAACTTGAAACATCAAAAGAAATTATCTTTAACTTATATAGGTTCTTTAGAAAACATAGCTTTAAAAAAAAACCATAATAGTTTATTCTTTCACTTGCTGAGTAAAAGTACTTATCTCTGGTTCAATTTCTCTATAGGATAATGTCAGTCTCTCTGAAGTGCAGTAAATAGTACAGTAGTTTTAAATGTACTTGCCATGAAAGAACACTAAGGATTTCTCCTCTACCCCTCACGCATTATATTTTATTTTACTTAGCAGGTGTGCTGGACGATGGTACCCATATTTTTTCCAGATTAAAATATGCTGCTGCAGGAGTTCTAGTCATTAAGTTGAGGAGTGGTGTATCCTGGGTTGTTAGATTTCCCCTCTAAGCTTTGTGCTGTTTTTTTTTTTTTTTTTTTTTTTTTTGCATAGGCAGCAAACATGATAAGAAGACCAACTTTCAAACAATTTTCTAATGATATTCTGTTGCCTTTTTGAAAAATAAAAGTGTTGTAAAGAACACCTAATAAAGGATATCAAGGAGGAAAATAAAAATAGTCGAGAGATGAGCTAAAATTGTTAGGAGTGTTTTTTGTTATGTTTATATCATCCAATGCATA
Source organism: Echinops telfairi (assembly GCF_000313985.2). Classification (NCBI taxonomy): domain Eukaryota; kingdom Metazoa; phylum Chordata; class Mammalia; order Afrosoricida; family Tenrecidae; genus Echinops; species Echinops telfairi. The sequence goes on from NW_022111300.1 coordinate 12,387,892, forward strand.
AATGGGAGTCTGAATGTTTATTACTGTACAAGTTTTAACTTGATTTACTGGAATTGACTCATCAGTGATGGAGGTGAAATTAGTATTAAAGTTTCCCTTCCCTTATTCCTCACCCTTAGCGTCTATATAGTTATGGAATTCTGTTACCTAGGAGTCCAAGGGGGGTACAACCCAAAAACAACTGGATTCCCCCCTGCCCCCAAGCTATGTACTTAATTTTTTTTTTTACAAAACAACTTGTCACCTTCAAAGTACTCTCCATTACACAGTACATTCGTCAAATATGCAATTATATTCTTGGTAACATTTTTCAAACTCATCTGTTCGGATGGCTGACAGCACCTCCCTTTTTTTTTTCTTCACCTCTTCTACATAGTCTAATCTCTGTACTTCCATGTCCCTCTTCATTCGCGTGCAAACAAAAAGTCACAGAGTGAGGCCAGGTGAGTCAGATGTGTGGGGCAAGAGAGACATGCTGTTTTTTACCAAAAACTGGCACACTGAGATGGCTTCCTGAGCAGGTGCATTGTCATGGTGGCAAAACCAGTCCCCATCTGCCACAAATCAGACTTTTTTTGTCGCACACTGTTAACCTATTTTTTTCAGCATCTCTAAATAACAAGCTTGATTAACAGTCTGACCTGGTGGAACAAACTCCAAATGCACCACGAGTCCACTGTTTGTGAAGTTGCTGGACATCCAGAATGAGGTATGTCATCAATTGATATTTTCACCTTTTTTTTTTTTGAAATGAGAAAAGTACCTGTACACTTGAGTTTTTCTCACAGTGTGGTCCTTGTAAGCTGTGTTCAACATCACAACAGTTACTGCAGCATTTTTCCTAAGCAGGAAACACAATTTTGTAGTCATATGCTGTTCTCTTAAATTTGCCATCACAAAAAAGGAGATTTGAGTGAAATTGCTTTTCCAAAAAAATCCATTGTGACCAGAGAACCTTCCCACGTTATGCCACTGGGAGCACTAACTTGGACCGAGCTGCTGGCTGCTTGCCTAGTGGGCGGGGAGGGGGATAGCATACTATGAAAGCTCTGCCCAGTGGAACTTTTTTCTGTTTTCATTTTTTTATTGGGGGTGTGGGTATCTCCTTGTTTGTCATTAGCATTGTTAGTTTTCAAATGAAATGTTGAAGAGACTTTTTTAAAACAGCACCTAAAATCTCCTCTTTGAGAGAGAGATTTTTTAAATGTTTGTGAATAAAAAGGTGATTTGCTTTAAAATAATTGAGAATGGTGGGGAAGTACACAGGGGTATAAATGAAACAAGATTGGCCAGGAATTAATCATTGCTGAAGCAGGATAATGGACTAGGGGGTTTCTTTCTTTCTTTTTTTGGTCTCTACTCTGGTGTATATACAATTTCCCAGGACAAGTTAAAAGGTGAAATAAGATCTTAGTTTAGTGGTGCTTTGCTAACAGGTTTCCCCACTGTTTAAGAGCCTGGAAGCCTAGATTTAGGGGACCAGCTTTAGGGGAAAGCTTTTTCTCCTAGTCCTTGTCTCTTCACTGTCCGTTTCTTGAGTCCTTGGACATTACATTTGGCGTGTCCTCTGTCTTCCACTAGCAGTGCATGTGCATTTTTGCTTGCTTCATCTATTTATTTTGTATTTGAGAAGAAATTGACTTAAGCAACACTGTACTAATATTGTCTATTTAACATGTCAGAGTAAATGCATTCCCAGATGGGGTTATGACCACAGACATACTGTATTTACTTGTATATAAGCCAAGTTTTTCAGCACATATTTAATGTACTTTTTGATGGTAAAATTAGGTGCCTCTGCTGATATTCATGTTGGCTTATACTCAAGTATATATGGTATATAGAATTTATAATACATTAGGGGGGATGCAATTCAACCTATAATAAGATCCAAACTTAAATTGAGTTGAGTAAAGTAGAAATTTGAAAAAGCCCCTCCCCCCAAAATAACAGTGTATAAGAATGCCATGGTTTTTATGTTTGGACAACATAATTTTGCTACGTGCAATTTTGAAATCAAGTAGGCTTTCCTGTTATCCTGAACTAAAAATATGATTATGTAGTTGGGTTAGCATATCTGTTGATAATACTAGAAATTTCTCTTTCCTTACAGTAGATTTAGTTGAATGAGTATATTGATGGGTCTCGTTGCTTCAGGTAGTCCAGCCGTCTTCAGGAGGGAACTCAAAACAAGTGACTGCACTTGCCCACTCTGCAGCATTGACCGTTCAGAAATCCGAACAAAAGAAGATGCCTGTGGGTGCTGTCATAGCGACCAGTCAGATTTCTCCAGGTAGACTGTGGCCTGTCCCTGACCCACCACATCGGGTTTGGAACACGGTGGGGGTCTTTGTCCTCCATTTTTTGTTGTATTAAGAGAAGAGGGATGGGATGATTTGTGTTGGCACCAATGCAAGAAGACTGAAAGATAGTACCCATTGTTAGTCTCTCTGTGCTTACAGAGCCTCTGCGGAGGAGTGGGAGGTGTGCCTTGTTATAGGATGACAGAGGCAACTACTCAGGGTACTCTAATCAGATACAGGAACCTACTAGCAAATAAGTACTTTTTAATGTATAAAACTTGTTATAGCTTCATTTCTTTTTATATGTGGTTCTTTAAGATCATGTAAAAGTCCTAACTTGCATATATAAGACTGATCTCTAAACTTCAAGAATTTAAGAATAACAATTATATACTCGTATATGTTTCAGCCACCTTCTGTGCATGATAGTTTTATGACACTGGCAATTCTATAGACATTTCAAAGATCCTATAAAAATAAAGAGAGATTTTTATTTCATATAAATGATCTCTTATGCAGAGGATAAATTCATTGCCATGTTTGAATTTAAGCATAATCCCAGGGCAGGTTGAAGTTTTCTTTGATTATTCTGTATATTTTAAGCTACTGTCTTAAAATTTTCCTGATGTGGCATCACATTTTTTTTACTCTTAATTTTTCTTGTTTTTTTCTTTATAGCTTCCATTCTAAAGCAAATTACTCTGCCAGGAAATAAAATTCTATCACTCCAAGCATCTTCTATTCAGAAAAATAAAATAAAAGAGAACGGAACAACATCCTTCAGGTAATATTAGCAGTTAAAACTTAATCTGATTTAAAATGGTAATACTTAAATTTAAAAAAAGATCACCAAGAATAATACCTAAATGAAATAAATATATTAATGTCTTAAAAAACTAAACAGTTCCATAGTGAGTGGGATATATAAGCAGTAAAGTACACAAATCTGAAACAATGGTTAAATGAATTTTGACAAATGTATATATCTACTTAATGAAAATTCATCAACACCCTTAGATAGCTTTAAAGTGAATTACCTCCATATTGTTCCCCCATCAGATACTGTTCTTAGGCCCATCATCATATACCATTTATACTCGAGTATAAGCCGACCCCAATATCAGCCGAGGCACCTAATTTTGCCACAAAAACTGCATTAAAAATGTGCTGAAAAAACTCGGTTTATACATGAGTGTACAAGGTATCTTGTTTTATCTGCTCTTGGACTTCCTACAAATGGAATATTATGTGGAGCACTTTGATTTTCATCCACATTACTTTGAATATTAGAAAAATATTTTCTATTACTCAGAAATATTCTGTTGTACAAATTTAACTTCATCCTTTGTCCTGTTGGTGAACATTTGTATGGTTTCCAGTTTTTGACCATTTATAGAAAGTGACTATAAACAGAATAGATCCCCTCAGTCTAATCAAGAGTTGGTGAGTTCCATGCTAGGCTATCATCTTTGTAAGAATCCACTTAACTGTTCTTTGGTCACCCACTGTGGGATTTAAGTCCTCAGATTCCAACTTAGGATTTAAAATGCTTGTTTTTGTTCAGCTCTGAATCCCAATTTTTATCTCTTGACTATTGTGGGTGCTTTAAAACTTTCCCAGAGCTTTTTGTATGGCTTCTTTTTATGCTTATGCAGAACATCAGTGGTAAATGGCATGAGGGGACTTCTCTGTGCCTCAGTTATTTATAGCAACATGGCCCATTTCTTTGTGGATCGCAGTCCAACATGTAACCTCTACACCAGAAGGGCTTCTGGGCCCATGTTTTATTTTTGGCACCCTTGGAATCCTCGAACGTTGGTCTCTCCATCCTCTTGACATTGCCCAACGCTCTGCTCTTTCAAATAACTTTCCTACTTCTTAACAGCTGTTCTCAAGAATAAACATAGACCCACGGGAAAGTCCTCAACTCTAATTAAAAAATTAAAAATACCTAAAGTACTGGCAGTCTATTTTCTTCTGTTGTATTTAAGGTTGCTGTGAGTCAGAGCGGACTTGACAGCGCCCAACAAGAACCACCACCAAAGCTAGGCTACCCTATTCATTTCCAAATACTCGCTAGGACAGCGGTTCTCAACCGTCCTCAGGCAGTTCCTCATGTGGTGGTGACCCCCCAACCTTAAAATTATTTTCATTGCTACTTCATAACTGTCATTTTGCTACTGTTATGAATTGTAATAAAATATCTGATATGCAGGATGTATTCTCATTGTTACCAATTGAACATAATTAAAGCATAGTGATTAATCACAAAAACAGTATGTCATATATTGTGAAATTGATTTCTAATTAAAAATCAATGAAATTTTGTCTTGAAGCATGGTGTAGCATGGGTAACAGTCTTCATGCGGGGTACTCATAGGTGAGCATATCTGCATGTGGGCGAACCCGCCTGGAGATGGATAGAGGAGCAGCAGGGTCTCGGTTCCTAAGACCATCGGAAATAATGTGCTTTCCTACAGTCTTCAGCAACTGCGACCCACAGGTTGAGAACTGCTGCTCCAGTAATTCAAGTCAGAGGTGGTTTATGGCCTATGTTGTCAAAGTAATCTCTTTGTTTTATCTGAGATAATCGTCTTATATACAGTATAACTTTAGTTATTATGAAAATAAAACTTGGCTGTTGATTCTGTTAAATAAGATTATACAAGATTAGTGTTGGATCTTGTCTTGATGAATCAAAGGAGGTTATAGAGTGATAGCTTTTTCAAAACCACCCGGTTAATATTAAAAATATTTTATTTCAGACTTCCTAATTAAAAAATGTTACTTTCTTTTCAGCTTGTTAATGTACATGGCATGTGCATGGGAAACTGTATAGTGGTTAAACACCAGAGGGTGCCAGAGATCCATGTTTATTCCTCCTTATTTCAGAATCTAGCGTTACAAATCCTATCACAATTTAGCATGCTTGTATAGGTAATCCTGTTTATATTGATTGGGTACATAATGGTAAGGAATTGTCTACTTTTATCAGATGTAATAATACTTGGTGATTCTTTTTAGAAATGGTCTTACATTTTAGAGAAACAATAAAAGATTATGGATAAATATAAGGAAATATATTATTCCTGATAGTGAAGGAGTTTTACTATTGGCTTTGAAAAAAAGTAGTTTTCTTACAATAATCCAATTTTTGAAAATAATATAGGGCATAGTTAGTATGTTATTTGCGTAATTGTATTATTTTACCAATTTCAGTGTCTGTTTTTTCATATTTTAAGAATCACACACAAAAAAGGAAACAGATTCTCTGTTCATAGTGTTAAATATATTAAACAGGTTTCACCTCTCAGTACATATTGTGTGTAATTTGTTGCTTTGTCATATATTTGTGCTTATGTGTATGAACATCAGTGATACAGTCTGGGGTTTCAAAAATAATGGAAAAATGAAATTATAAAATATTAGAATTTTTCCGTGAACTTTTTGAAGCCTCTTATATGACTGATCATTCCTGATTGGGTGTTTTTCCTAAAAAAAAAAAAATCCTTTGACGATAAAAACTTCTCATCTTAGACAAGTAAGAAAGATCTGTGTGGACTGTTCTCACATTAGAGCACAGGGCTTAAGTCCAACAAAAAGCTCATCTTGGAACAGTTGCCTTGTACCAGATCTTCACGGAAATTGAGTTCTTAAGCACTCCAGATTAGGGGGATTTCATGGGTGAAGAGTTAGAGAATATGAAGTCTTCCTATGTTTTTAACCAGTATTTGCCATAACAAATTATCACTTAGGACAAATGATTTGGGGGCTTATGAATAGAAGTAAACCATGACCCAAAGGTTATATGGGCAGGAGATAGGACGATAAGTGTAGTGTATAGCATATCTCAAAATGTGGTCTGCAGAAAATTAGCTCCACAACACTTTACGAAACCTCCAAGGTTAAAGTCATTGTCATCATCACCATCGTCCTTTCCACTGTGATTGAAGCATTGTGGTGAGTGAGTAAAGCCCGGCATCATAGCATGAAGCAAGGCTAGGAGCAACCAGTATTCTTTAACTGTAACTACTTGTGTAAGTGAAAGTAAAAGAAATTGGCTTATGAATACCGTTTAAAGGAATATGTATGCTTTTAAATAAACCTCAGTCCTGGAGTACGCACTTTTAACTGATCTTTGGGACAAAATGGCAAGTTTTCAAAAAAGCTCTTAGGTAGTATACCACAATAAGACTGATCTCAAAGGGCAGTTACTTAGGCTTGTGCTGAATTGCAAGCTAGTGAACTACTTTTTCTTGTAAAATATCATTTTTAGTTAGAAGAATGACTAGCAAACTGACAGTTTCTGCTAGTAATGTTTGATCTTTTAAGTAAACTTCAAAATGTAGATAACTTGTATTCATTACTGTGAACTCAACAACTTCATACTTAGATATTCTGATGAGATTGTTGGAAGCATTAACAAATGTAAGCTTCAAATTATGATAATAAGTATACATTTGGATGATCTGCACAGCTCAGTGAACTGAGTTTTTCCAAATGATCATTAATGATGTAAAACCATGCTTGAGTAGGAGATCCATTCAGAGGTCAAGATGCCTGTGGTGGGGGGGGGGTCAGATGCTTAATCCTTCCTGAAGGCAATCTGCCTGACTGCTGTCTAGCCCCACCACTGGGGTGGGCTTGCTCCCTGCTGCTGGGGACAATGGATTACTTCTCCCTAAAGTTTGTAACCATTAGCTTGGTTCCTGTGGGTGGAGTTCACACCCTACTGATAATGGTTTATATGGAGATCCAGAAAACAGGTCAAAGTTAAGCTGCCATCCTAAATCTAGGATCCGCCCATCTTGTTACATGTACACCCTCAATCCCTCCTCTTCCTATTGAGTGTATGTCCCTAGACCACCCCCTCTTATTGCTGTATAACCTATAGTGCAACCCCTTCCTGTGACGTATGTCTTTACCTGTAATTAGTGGGCTTGCACGCCCCCAGAAGGTATATAGGCCTAGGTTAGCAATAAAGGTCTGTCTCTCCTCTCTTCCCCCTCTTCCCTCCAGTCCTCCTTCCCTTCCCCCTCTCTCCACATGGACCATCAAGCGGGGCTGAGGTGAGCAATGAATGCTACCACATAATGTGTCTGACTGCATTATTATAATAGCTCTTCTATCGCTAATGTGCTTGATTACTTTAATATAATATATATACATCTCAACCATACAATTGTGCATACTGAACCTGTGGGTAGTGGTGGTGGGGCTGCCTCCCCTCCCCCCATCTTAATACTACAGATGACCAATAGATTTTTTAAAGTTTAGCAAAAGTATTTATAAAAACAATGCCACATTTCATACCAATTATTTAATTTTGGTTGACTTTTATTAAAATGTTATTTATTTGAACACTTTAATGGGCTTACCATTTTTCAGATAAGTTAAATTTATTGATTTTAATTTCTAATGCAGTTCTCATTTTAAATCACATGACAGGCACAATTTTCTCTGGATGTAGATGAATGAAAACGTGAACAAACTTGTCTGAGGCCGCACTGTTAATAATGATCATATCAGGAACTGAACTAGTATGGTCTCTAACTTGACAATTGATCCTCTTACTTTTTATAGCTCGGCATTTTTCCATGTATGGTCCTGGGGATTTTATCACAGTTGTTTCAGTGTGTGTGTGTTTGTTTTTGTTTTTAGTACAAGTTCTAGTCCTTACTGTAGATTCATGGAAAGAAAGAAGCCTGGGTGCTGTGTGGGTGTGTATGTAAGTGTGATACCTGCATTTCTTATTTCCTATGTGGGTCCTAAGCGCTTTCACCTACTGCAATTTGGATGCAAATTGGCCCTATATAGAGTTTCCAAGGCTGTAAATTCTTAGGGTAGCTTATAGCCTCCTCTTTTCTTTTCCGGAGTAGTTGTTGGGTTTGAACAGCCAACCTTGAGGTTAGCAGCCCAACACTTAATCCCAGAGCACTCTGGGTTCTGTTAAAGGTTAATGAATGTGCTTTTCAAATAGATAATAGGTGACTTAGTCAAGATTCCAAGTCAAGGTAAGCAGTTTGACAGGAGCCTTTTTTGTTAAAGTTGCACTGCTTCTCAGTTCACTATAATAAGCAGCACAAGGTTTTGAGCACGTATCGGTTTCTCAGTGATTTATATAACACTGGTGGTTCTAGGAATAGCAGGTGATGACGATAATTAATAAAATTAGTTGGAGTTAAAGGCAAATACATTGGTAAAAGGGAGAATAAGGTTTATCAAACAGACAAAAATCATGTGCTCAGAAAGTAAAAAGTTGTAGCAACTGTATAAACACTTTTAAATTGCATGGTAAAAACATTGTCACTTTAACTCCTCTGATAACACTTTGGTTATCTGGCTTTAAATATTTTCTCTTTTTCCCCCCCATATTGGGGTTTGTCTCTGATGTATTTTGTCATTGTGGGTACTCTTCTTGAGTCTTTGTTACCTGTTTTACTTTTTTTTCCAGTGTATGAAACCCAGGATTGATGAACCTATAGAGACAACAATTAGAATGAGGGTTCTTGGTGGGTACAGTGGGGAGCTAGGGGGAAGGTAAAGGGGAGCTGATATCAAGGAGTTTAAGAAGGAAGTAAATGTTTTGAAACTGGTAGCAATTGTACAATACTGCTTGATGTTTTTGAACTATGGAATGGTATGATGTCTGGATTAGTTCCTAATAAAATGGGGTGGTGGGGCTTGTAGGAGCCAATTAAATCAGCACTTCTAAAGGAAACATCTGAACGCGGCTTAGGATACAGATACGCCGTGACAACTGGAAGATAAGGAAGCCAGGGCTGTTGAAGGCTGGAACAGGTAAGGTTAGCCTTAGCAGAAACCACAATCAGATGGAGCTATTTAATAGACAGGAGGCAGGCGAGGGCAAAGTTGGGATCTCACTAGGAAAGCCTTGACTATCACGGTGAGTTCACGAGAATGCCACGTGTTTCAGCAGCACTTCGTGAAGTTACTGCCCTTTTATTTCCGCAGAATCAATCTGATACCATTAGTGATCTTAGAAGAGAGGAAGAAGACAGGTATGAACAGTGGTTTAATTTTTAACTGAAAATTAGGCTAGATGCAAGACATATAATCGGAAAAATTGGAAGGCTTTCTATTTATTTCCCATAGAAACACTCTAAAGTGCCACTCTATTAGAGCAAAAGCTATCTTTCAGAGCACCTCATCAAAAAGCATTAAACCAGAAGGCCTAAAGACTTGGCTAGATCTTTCTAACCTTTTAAAATTAAAACCAAATTGAGATGATGAACATCCCTAATCATCAAAACCTTTATTTCTACGTGGACCTGTTGGTAATACTACTACCAGACTGTATCATCTTCACTTTCCTTCATTTTGCTTCCTTTATCTGAGAATATTTTAAGTGGCTTGGTTGCTGCTTATTTTGGCTCCCTCTTTCCTCATTCGGGGTCCGTGTGTATTGTTGCTATCATTTGTAACCATGGCAAGTGACAGCATACTGGTGGGAGCTGTTTTCAGCATGGGGACAGATAGGGGAGGGAGGCAAGAATAAGTCCTTTTAGATAATTCTCTGATGACGATTTGTAGAGAATGACCACAAGAACACTCTAAAATATGTGGAAGTACCTCTTCATTGAATTCTGTTCATTTCTAGTGCTAAGTACTGGTAAGAAGTGGACCGGCTATTGGTCTCCAGCCTGGGGGTGAGATTTCAAAGGACCTGTTCTGGAACCTTCTAATAGCCAGCAAGGTTTGCAAAACCCTTGGTGGCTTCATAGTGTTACGCATTGGGCTTCCTGCCCCTAGGTTGCAGTTCAAAACTACCAGCTTGAGAAAGATGAGGCTTTCTATTTCTGTAAATAGTTACAGTCTTGGAAACCCATGGGGGTGATTCTGCCCTGTCCTATAGGGTTGCTATGAGTCGGAATTGACTCAATGGCTGTGAGTTGGTTGTTGGTTATTTATGACCTGGTATATATCAAGGTAAATAAAAAAGTGTTGTTATAAAATCACAGAAACGAAAATACCCAGTTTTGAAGCTATTTTTTTTCTTGGCATGCCCTGTATCAGGCAGATACACTTCTGAAGGTATGTTTGCATCTCCTTAACCCTTCCACCAAAGAATACTACACTCTTCAATTTCCACCTCATCAAAATGAACAGTTTTAGTACCCTCTTGTAGACTCAGTCATGTTCTTGAGTTTCAGGAACTGAGAGAAGTCTAAAGGAGGAGACAAAATCAGGATGGGGGTGGGGCATGGGATAAGGTTTCCCAATGAAACGCATAGGGCAGTACAAGCCATCCTTGAAAACTGGTTAGATGTGTATCATAATAATGGAAAAACATTCCTGGTGTAACTCTCCAGGCCTCTTCCTCAGTGTCTTCATATCAACCCTGTAGCCTCCCTGTGATCTTCTGAAAATATAGCAAGATTCTCCCTTTGGAATTCCGAAAAGTATCTTCGTACCTTCTCTGCCTTGAATTTAAGTGACTCAGCAGATCTCCAAAGCCACTGTTCTGATAGACTAAATGAAGTGAGACTAAGACAAGTGTATTAATGACAGCACTTGTGTGCAGCTGTCCACTGATCTGAGAAGCATGCTTTGTGTGGAATAAACATGCATGTGTGAATTGGCACCCTCAGAGCAAAAGCAAAACCTTTTGACTTATCCTTAGATACAGCCTATTCTATACATTTTTTTGTTATGTCACAGTATAACTTGATTATTTCCACCCAAATAGAGCAGCCTCACTCTTTTCTTTCTTTTATTAATAATTCATTTTATTGGGGGTTCTTACAGCTCTTATAACAATCCTTACATCAGTTGTTTCTAACACGTGTACATATGTCGCCATCATCATTTTCAGAACATTTTCTTTCTACTAGAGCCATTGTTACCAGCTCCTTTTCTCCCCCTCTCACCCTCATGAACCCTTGATAAATTATAAATTATTATTTTCATATCTTACACTGTCCGCTGTCTCTCTTCACCCACATTTCTGTTCATCTTTGTGGAGGTGGGGGTTATCCGTTTATCATTGTAGTCAGTTCCCGTTTCTCGCCCTTCGGGCCCCCCGCCCCATGACATCACTACTCCCATTACGGTACCCGAGGGGTTTATCTGTCCTGGATTCTTTGTGTCTAGAGTTGTTTTCTGTACCTGTGTACATGCGCCAGTCTAGCTGGATTTGTAAGATAGAACTGGGGTTGTGATAGTGGGGGAATGGGAAGCATAAAAGAACCAGAGGAATGTTGTGTGTTCCGTCGGTGCTATGCTGCACGCTGGCTAACTCATTCTTTCCTTGTGACCCTTCTGTGAGGGACTGTCCGATTATCTATAGATAGGCTTTGGGTCTCCATGCCGACCCCCATCATTTGCATCTATATATTTGCTTGTTTTGGGTCTTGTGATACCTGATCCCGTCGACACCTTGTGATCACACAGGATGGTGTGCTTCCATGTGGGCTTTGTTGCTTCCCTGCTAGACGCAGTTCACTCTTTCCCTGGCTGAGAAGGACCTTAGACAATAGCTAATCTCAGTTATATTCAGAGAAAGTTTTAAGTTTCTCTTAACATCATAGATGTTAAGTAAGTGGTTAAGACTGTTGACTATTGATTGATGTACACTTGGCATTTTGGGTATTTTTGGTTTTTTTTAACTCAGGCCTTTAAAAATAATTTTTTACTCAGACTTTCATCTGCTTTTAGGCTTATGGTTTCTACCATTCTTATATAGTAGACGTTTAAATCTGGGCATACTTTATTATGTACTGTTTTTTTTAAATATTCTCTGTGGCCTTTGGTGAGATAGAGTCTGACCATTTTCATATCATGTCCTTATATGCATACACTGTTTGTTTCATTTGGTGGTCTGAGGTTTGGTTTTGTTTCCTTTTAACTCCCCTCTCCGTTGAAAAGAAGCATCTTCTCATGTTGGGATCTTAATGTACTCTTAAGTCGATCAGGCCACTGTCCTTTTTCTTCACTTTCAGATGCTAGATCTAGCACTTGACTTAAATTTATTTGATGTACATTGCTTACATATGTGTGAGCTTTGGGCCTTTTCCCTCTTATCCTTAATGTGTTGTTTTGTAAACTTGAACACCAGAGGCTTCCATTTCTAGTGCTTGACAGTTATAATTTACATTTCCTCTCCATGCACAAATCTGCTACCACAGGGAAGTTCATAATTTAAGTGTATTGGCATGAGACTGCATGATATACCAGTTGGTCCACACAGTAAAGACGTAACATCTTATTTATGTACCTAATCATGTTTTTCAGGTTATGTTATACTTCACTGTGTAAGTTATGATTAGTGACGTCCTTGGAACTGTATATGCACATCAGAATGCTGTGGGGGAAATTTTGTATTGCTTTTCTTACTCTTCTCTACCCACAAACATGTTCATGGGAAAATGGAGAAAGAGGCTAATGGAATTTTTTCAACTTTTTGAAGCTGCTGCATGTGGATGCTAGAACTGTAGTCTTATAGCTGTTGCTGGATGAAAATATTATGTCAGATATGTATTAACATAAATGTGTGCTTCTCCGTGTGTACATATCTTCATGTAGATAAGATTTACCAGGCCTTTTGTTCAGCCAGGTGCTGGATGATGTGCTTTAGCAAATTCAATTGGTAGCATTAGAGCACACCAAGAGTCTAAAGCAGAGAAACAAAATTAGTGTTCACAGCTTAGTTTCACAATAGCTAGGCAGCAGAGCTTCTCAAGGTTATGGACTTTCAGGACGTGGAGATTTTTGCTGCCCATTAGTGGAATGGTGAACTTTGACGTAGAGGTGAAAAAGAGGTGTTTACTCTTATTTCCTTGTTTGTCATTACAGGGGATTTGTATGAATGAGTGTAACTCCCAAATCCCTCTTGGTGAGCAAAAGATGAGCATTAGAACACAACACTGCTTCTAAATTATTCTTCCAGCATGGAATATGCGCCAGTAGTAGGAGTCCCCGTGGCATTCCTGGTGAAATAATCAACTCTCAGCCAAAAGATAGTTGGTCTGAATTCCTGGAGGTGTTTTGGAGTAGTGTCATTCACACTTAGACACACACACAGCTATAACCTCTCTTCTTGTTGTCAGAGATGTCGATGACATCAATGATGTGACTTCCATGGCCGGAGTCGACCTCAGTGAAGAACATGCCAGCATCTCAGCAACAGACTCTGAATGGGTCGGCACCCTTGTTCGCTCATGTAAAGGCGAACCATTTCTTTTCACTGGAGCGCTGCAAAAGAGAATTTTGGACATTGGTAAGTGCACAGTTAGGATTCTTGACCTAGTGGGATCATCAGTCTGAGAGAAAATGTTATCAAACTAGACTGCCAAGGTTAGTTGTCTTAGAATTCTGTTCCAGAAGGAAGTACTTCATTTTAGAAATTAATTCACATAACAAATTATATAATGTAGTTCCTGGTTTAGACACTAGAAAATATTCATAAATTCATATTTAATTAATGAGAGAAATTGTGTGTGTGCTTATAGCATATAAACATGACATACTATGCTTTTTTTCTGCACCAATTTTACCTGGAAAGGATTACTAGCGTTCTCTCTGTTCAGTTGTAGTGGTTAGATGGCACTTCTTAGTAGTTGTTAGATGTTGTGTTGCATTGAAGAAAACATACCAATATTGTGCAGGCAAGCTGCCTTTTCAGTTTAATTGCAAACTTGCAGTGACATGAAAGACTTTAGTCTCCTCAAATTAATACAAAGAGAGAGAGAGAGAGACTGACTGGTTAGGTACTATGTGTGCACTATACCATTTCTGTGCCTTGACCCTGAGACTGACAAAGACCAGCTGGTTTTCTTTACTCATGTCAAGTGTGGTAAAGTGACCAGACGTCCACGGCGTTAAAAAGTCCCAATTTTTGGAAAGAATGCACGACAAGATAGGGAATGCTGGGAGAACCAAATTCTTAATCACGAACACCCCACCCCCACCCCCGGTCAATGGTGTCCCGCTTTACCAATGTTAAAATCTGGTCACTTTAGTATAGGGGGAAGGGGGGCAGTACTCCAGTGCTTGACTTGGCGACTGGAGATGAATTCAGTTTTGTTAAAAAGTAATGGACTATATTTTGAAAGGTGAGCTTAAAGAAAGGTAATTTTACATCATTTTACTATCTGATTTGCTACAGATTACATTTTGAATTAAAATGTAATATTATGTAATGTCAAAGAATGCAAATACATTGATCAAAGCATATTATTGCACTTGTTTTCCACCCTCAGATGGGAGTATATTTCAGATAAGTCAGTGAGAAGTCAAGCAGTAATTAAAAAAAAATTCTGTGTATGCCTCTATATTCAAAACAAACACATAGCATTCTTAGGAGCCCATTTCAATTAGATTACATAATTGCCCCTATCTTTAGATTTCACAATGCCCTAGAAATAATATTGAAATACTTAGAGAGTTCATTTATTAAAATGGGCTTTACTTTTGGGTCTGTTCAAATGATTTTCTTTAAAATTTCTTCTAGTGAGGAGAAGGGAGGAAAGATGTTTATGGAAAGGAAATATAGTGAAAGAGAAGCTAAACACAAATTACATGGTGAGGATTTGAACCTATTGAACCTATTATAAATTGATAAGCTGATCAGTTTATCAGTATTTATCAGCACAATTTGTACAAAATAAGCACAAGTGGTAATGGAGAAAATAAATATAAACTCGTTTTGTAGACCAGTCATTAACAGACCCATAATCTGAGTTCTGTGAAATAAATGCCATAAATTGTTAACAGTGTCAAATAAGGCGGATGTAATTTTCTATTTTTTTAATTACTAAAATTAACAGAATATGGTGCTAATTTTTGCAGCTAACATTTTCCTCCCTGAACGCTAGACTTGATTTGTGTTCTTATTAACTTTGTCCTATAAATGACCTTGCAAAGAGAATGATTCTAGAGGCTAAGTGAAACAATGTCTATATTTTCTGAGGCTTCAGGCTAGGTTTTATTAATGTAATGTCTAAGATCTTTGAAGTTGTGACTTTACCAGGAAAATCATAATCTTCAAACCTTTATTCATAATGGGTATGACTTCCAGGGGGAACAGAATACCTGCTGTGCTAATTATTTCAATTATCAGCCACTACTAAAACATGTAATGGATTTTTTCTGCTTCCACAGGTAAAAAGCATAACATTACGGAACTTGACTCTGATGCTGTGAACTTGATCTCCTGTGCGACACAGGAGCGATTACGAGGCCTTCTAGAAAAACTGACTGCCATCGCTCACCATCGGATAACGACTTATAAGGTAAAGGAAATCATTGAAGAGCTACAAACTTCTGTCTCTCTCTGTCATATTACAGATCATGTTTTGGCATGGGTTTATATTCTAAATATATTTTGCAAGAAAATGGTTGAGACTTGAAATATTTCATATTGGTAGAAAATTCAAGTCTCTGTTCTAATGTGCTACATTTTGATATGCTAAACACGACAAGTGAAATTATCAACTGGAGTTCAAGTTGATATCCAAAGCCTCCATGTCAGTGTCCATGGAAATACGCATTAGTTTTGCCTCAGCTTCTCTTCCTTAAGCTTTTGGTTGGGAAGCAGTATCTGTTAGAACAGAGTGCTGGTTACCTGTGTTCTCCTCGGTGAACTGCACTTGGCCAAGTACCTGATGCATGGAGGGTTACCGCAATCTTAGGATTCTGTTGACTGCTTTTATTTTTATTTTTGAAAAACGAAATGGAAGAATTGTCCACCGTATTTCTAGTATTGTGAACCAAATTGTATTCCATTGTGAAGATAAAGGGACTTCATGTATTTGAATTATAGTTTTGGAAAAGGACAAATGATTGGATGATGAAAGATAGAAGGGGAAACACAGCCATTTTCCCCGGTGTAGAGAAATGTTGACAGCTAGATTTTGAGCAAGATGGAGATTTTAGGTTTGTAAGAATGGTCAAAAAGAAAAAAAAACGGTCAGTGTCATGGTGTCCTCACTGTAGGTTAAAAGGGAAACAAGGAAATATAAACTGCCATGCCACTGGTAATTTCCCTGTAGGAATCTTTCTGGTTTTCTTCTCATTTTTCTACTTTATTTAGAAATGCAGAAGAACTTTATTTAATTTCAGAACTTCACTTTGTGTGAGAATTTGCTGGTGTAAAAGCTATGGACATTTTATTTAGCCATATCAACTAATTCATTGGCATGTAAACATTATCTTTTTTCTTCTGTGAGGTTGACAGCATCACTTTCGATTCTGATTTTAGTTTTTAGTATTTTCACTGTCTCTTTAACTGTCATTCAATCTAAAGTTTCCCAGTATTTGTTGGTTTTTGCAAAGAATCACCTTTTGGTCTGAATTGATTTTTCTCTTCTGTCTTGTTTATCTCCACTCTCATCTTTTTGGTTTTGTTGTTATTTTCTCCCTTCTGTTAACTTTGGATTTAGTGTTCTCTTCTTTTTCTAGTTCCTTAAGGCATAGTTTAGATGATTGATTTCAGATTTTTCTTCTTTTATAATTGTAAAAATTTAGTGGTACACATTTCCCTCTGAATGCTACTTGGGCCGTGTCTCATGAATTTTGGTGTCTTTTTGTTTTCATGCATCTCTAAAAAGGATTAAAGTTTCTCTGAGATTTCTTTTTTGACCTAGGATCTTTAATAAATGTGTTATTTAATTTCTATGTATTTGTGAGTAATACAGTTTGCATGCCATTGTTGATTCTAGCTACCTTTCAAGAAGATACTTTGTATGATTTTAGTCTTTGTAAATTTGTTGACCTTTGGTCTTAGGTTCCATGTCCTCTCTCTCCTGAGAGTGGACCACACACACACTGTTGTCGGGTGGCATGTTCTAAAACTGGGCTTCTTAAACTTTACCCACTCCCGATGCCTTTGTGATCAAGAGATCTGTAATGTGGGCACATGCTGCTGGAAACACCTCAGTTTCATTATGCGGTTGATGTTGAGTTAATGATTGGTTGTGCATCCAGCAACCTTATACTGTTGGTGGCCAGATTGTTCAAGCTCCTATGGTTTAAGAAGCTTTATTCTAGGTGTGCCTATTAGGTGTAATTGGTCTATAGTGTTATTCAAACCTTCTGTTTCCTCATTCATCTTCTATCTAGCTTTTCTGGCCTTCATTAAAAGCGGGATATCATGCAATTGTATGTTTCTCTCAAATTCCTTCATTGTTAGCCTTACGAGTTTGGGGCTGTGTTCCTGTTGTTGTACGCCATCAAGTCAATTCAGACTCTAGGGTAGAGATAGATACTTAACAAGGAATCAAAACACAAGAAATAGGGTTTGTAGATAAAATGAAACAGGATCCAGATCTCAGCATACACAAAACCGATTCAAGAAAAACGAAAGAATTGCATGTAAAACCTAAAACTATAAAGATCATAAAAGGAGAGATAGGGGAAACAATGCTTACCATAACTATACTATTAAACATCTAAAAAGGAGAACTGACAAACTGGGAAAAATCTTTTGGCAACAATGTTTTGACAAAGGACTAATTACTAAAATTGATGGAAAACATAAATTCCTCAGTAATAAAAAGGCAATCCAATTTTAAAATGTGCAGAGAGCATGAATAGACATTTCCCAAAGAAGACATGCAGGCATCCCGGAAAGATGAAGAAATAATTGCAATCATCAGCCATTCAAAACAGTGATATTTTATTTAATGCCAAATAAAATTTTCCAGATAATGTATAGTATTCTGAGTGTCATTCAGAGTTCTGCAACCTTCAGATAGGTTTCTTTTATTTGTCAGGAGCACATCCTCCAAGGATTTTACTTGCCCTAAGCAAAATGGGGAGGGTCCATCTCACTAAGAAGACCCGATGCTTAGCTTCAAGCCTGCCACCACCGCCTCTTTAACCTTCTGCCTCTTCCTCTTAATCTCCCTCCCTACCAGCACACATGCTCAATCTTTATTTTTATCTTCAACTTTTAATTAAATTTGGTGTAATAAGCTGCCAAGCACATTAATATCAATGAGGTACTTTATTTTATTTCTTTGTATTTACTTTTTTAATTAGTCATTTTATTGGGGGCTTCCACAGCTATTTTCAAAATACATCCGTACATCCATTGTGTCAAGCACATTTGTACATTTGTTCCCATCATCATTTTCAAAACATTTTTTCTACTTGAACCCTTGGTATCAGCTCCTCCTTTTTTCCCCCTCCCTCCCTTCCGCATCCTTTCTCCCTCCCCCTTGATAATTTATAAATTATTATTGTTCACAATCTCATTTTGTAATACAGATTTTGTCATGGTCTGGATTTGCACATATAGAAATGTATCATTATTAACCTTTAAACAAAGAAGTATTGTATTCATTTATATTTGGATCCAGTTTAAAAACGCACATATTGTATAGATTTTTTATTATGAATTTTGAGTTACAGAGCTAGTCGTGTCCTTGTTTTTCAGTTCATCTTTGAGGATTTATTTTTCCTATGAAGTATAGTGATTTCTACACTATTGAGTGTCTCAAAAGCAGGTTATTGTTATTACAGCAAAAGCCTACCATCATTTTACTCTGAACATCCGTTTACTTTTGATATTCTTTTACCTGGGTAGATAAAATTCTGTTATTTAGTCACAGTCCATAAACTGAAAAGCAAGTAAGTAAGTTACAAGTGACACATGTGGTGTAGCATTTTTGATCTTGCTGCATGTTATGGTTTTTTTTCTTGTTTTGTTTTTAAGTGAAGACATAGTTCTCTAAGTACCACTGACCATAGAGAAGCTCAAACTTTTTCCAGTTGAAAGCTACTATAATATTCCCTTTAGATAGAATTCACTTGATTGATATTCATAGCTGGGTTCTTAAAATTTTTTTTTCATTAAGCCATTTCAGACATTGTGGGAAACTAACACTGAGGGAAATATGACCACAGGACTATATTCCCTAAATTATAACAGAGGGAATCTGGAAAGCTAAATTAAAAATAAAGTCTAAGCACATTATCTTGCTTTAAATGTCATTCCTGTAGATTCTCCCCTAACAGCTATGCTGCCTTAAAGTGAGCACATGGTTGATTCTGTCTCCCTATAGAAGCAGACATTCTTTGATTATCTCCTCCCGGAGATGCACCCATCCCTCATCATGCCTTCCCCCAATGCAGGTATTAGGTTTCCTCACCTGTGAACTAAGGGACTTTACTGTGATTACCACCCACCTTGTGACATGTGTAACTCCTGAATATGCATTACTAATGGCTACCTATAAAAGCCCCAAAACGGTACAGACGCTCCCTCCCTTTCTCTCCTCTCATCTCCCATTGCCATGTGGACCACCAAGAGAGACTGAGGTGAGCATGCTACCATGAAATGTGTCTGGCTCCTTTATTTTGCATTCTCTTATTTCTCATTCTCTATGACTTTACTATAATATTTATATATTATTACTGTACAGTTGCACCTACGGACCCGTGATATTATCAGGGGCTCCCTACCCTGACAAGATCTAGTTGCCTTGGCACTTCCAAATCCTCATCTATTGGTGCATGAATACTTCAGGCCAGTTGAATAAACAGGAAGGGAGAAGATAAGATTGGAGTCACTGTTGTTATGCCAGAACATGGCAGGATACAAGGTTGACATATAAAAATCTATTGGATTCCTGTATACCGATGAAGAGAACTCTGAAAAAGAAATCAAGAAAGGAATACTATTTATAGTAGCCACCCCCAAAAGGATATACTTAGGAATAAACCTAACCAGAGTAACAAAAGTCTTGTACAAAGAAAGCTATAGGACACTACTATAAGAAACTAAGAGTCCTACATAAGTGGAAGAACATTCCATGTTCATGATAGGAAGGCTTAACATTGTGAAAATCTAAATACTGCCTAAAACAATCTACAAATACAATGTAATTCCAGTACAGATCCTAACTGCATTTTTAACAGAAACTAATTTACTAACTATATTGAGAGGGAAGAGACTGTGCTAGGCCCAGTTGACTAGAGAAACAAATCCAGTGATGCTCATATGTGTAAGGAAGAGTTTCATCAAGAAGTAACTGAATATCAGGAAAACATCTCAGCTCAGTCTAACGCAAGTCGGTATGTTCAATACTAGTTCATAAGTCCCTTTTCAGACTCAAGAAACCACATACAATGATGCAGAATGCAGGAACGTCACAGGCCAGTGGGTGCAGTCTCATGGAGCCAGTGCCAGTGGACACATCTCCTGGGCTCCCACAGGTCTTCATATGGCTTGTTAACAGGAAGGTGAATGCAGAGAGAGAGGCGGGGGGGTTCCCAACCCTCCTCAGGAGCCATCAGTCTGTGACCTGATTAACAGGCTAGACTACACCCCTACACTTTTACATCTTTACATTGACACAAAATTATGTAACTACCACAGAGACCCAGAATAAGCAAAGACCTCCATAAGAAGAATAACAACATAGGATGCCTCTCACTCCTGACCCCTAAACCTATTGCTGCCACAGTAGTCAAAACAACCTGGTATTGATACAGTGATAGCTACATGGACCAATGGAACAGAATAGAAAACTCAGAAATACATCCATCAAACTATAGGTGACTTATCATCAATAAAGGGCCAAAACACATTAAATGGGAACAAAAGAGTCTCTTTAACAAATAGTGCCTACACAATTGGATGGATCTTCATCTGCAGAAGAATGAAACAGGACTCATTCCTCACCCCATGTACAAAAGAAACTCAAGTTGGATCAAAGACCTAAAAGTAAATCCCAGAGCTGTAAAGATCATCAATGAGAAAATACGGACAAACTAAAAAATGAGGAGCTGATGCCAGGGGCTTAAGTGGAGAGCAGATATTTTGAGAATGATGAGGGCAGCGAATGTACAAATGTGCTTTACACAATTGATGTATGTATGGATTGTGATAAGAGTTGTATGAGCCCCCAATAAAATGATAAAAAGAAAATAGAGACAAACTTAGGATCCTATTGTAGGCAAAGGTACCATATATACTCAAGTATATACTGAATATCAGCCGAAGCACCTAATTTTACCACAAAAACTGCATTAAAAATGTGCAGGAACAATTTGGCTTATACTCGAGTATATATGGTATACTATCAGCTATAAGGAAGGCCTTAGTCTTTTAGCTCCAGGGAAACTTGTCAGCCAGCATAGCTTCTAGCATCAGAAAATTGCACAGTACAACAAAAGCACAGGTGGTGGATTGGAATGAATAGGTGGCAGGAGGTCCTAGATGTTGATTGAGATGGACCCCCATAGCATGAACATACTCACATTTTTGTTAATTTAAGAAATCAACCCCTTGCCTTTGAGTTGACTCCCATGGTGATCCATGTATTACAGAGCAGAATTTCTCCCCAGGATTTTCTTGGCTGTCATTTTTATAGGAGTGTGGTGTCAGGCCTTTCTTTGGTGATGCAGCTGGGTAGGTTCAAACTACCAACCTTTGTGTGTTAGCATTCAGTCACAAACCATTTGTGCTCCCATATAGAAATTAAGTGATCATGTCAGATGAAAAGTTAGGGAAAATATTTAGATTTGGAAACACTGGTTTTATACTCTGGAATATCAGAGTAAATGGAAGAATTTTAACTTTGCCGTATTGCTGGAGTCATTTAAGACAAAGAATTATACTTCTTTATAATGGCTGTAATTTATAAATTGTATTCTTGGCGTCTTTGAGTACAGTTTCTGTGTAAATTTAACTACCTACAGAGTTAACCAAAACAGGGTTTCATGATTTTAATATTTGCCATGTGATCTTTTGTTTTTGACAGTAGTTGTATGGACTTGTTAAGGTTTGGTCGTTACAACAATGGAAACCAGGGTGATAATTTTCATCTTTGCTAATCTTTTTTATTGTTTTTAGTAGTTTTCAGCTTTTTGTCTTTTACAGGTGTAATTACTATTACAGTCTGCTAAAGATGGACAGTGATTTAAATACAAATATTTAGATCATAGGTTGATGGTACATTATCCTGTTTTCTATTTCCTAATGCCAGGTCTAAGCTCAAAACTTGATGCATTGAGTCAATTATGACTCAACTTGGCTTAATTCATCATTTACATTTTTGTTTTATGTTTTAAATCATATTTATTAACTATTAAAGCTCTTTGAAACAAGAGCTTACTCATCTCTTCAAATTTAAAGATGACAAAATTTTTCTTAAGTTAAATGCTAAAATATTACCTCTTGAAAATGTAGCTTGCTGTCAATGGTGTTATTGCCTTTAATCACTTTACAATATTACCTAATGTAGAATGTTGTTACCCATAGTCGTCATAGCCTTTTTTTTTTCTTCCCTCAGACAAGTGAAAATTACATCCTGTCTAGTGATACCAGGTCTCAGCTCAAGTTTCTCGAAAAGCTGGATCAACTGGAGAAGCACAGAAAAGATTTAGAAGAGAGAGAAATGTTATTTAAAGCAGCCAAGGTAAGGGCCTATGTGATTTATGAGTTAGCGTAGCCTCACGATTAGGTCAGAAATAGTTTTATTGTTGGTTGACCTTCTTGGGTTTATTAGGACTAAAGATTTCTCAGGAGGATTTTTGAAATGAAATTGCTAATAGAAGCTCCCACAGCCAGGGCAGCATAACACGTGGCTTTCAGTCACCGTCGTTTAATGAGCTGTAAGCTATTGTCTTCTGTGCTCATTTCCTGTGTTCCTCATCACACCTACTACCTCCCAGGTAGAATTACGTGCTTTGTAAAAGTTTCAAGATCTTTTGGGGAATATGATTTGATATGTGCCTGATTGGGTTGAAAGAAAATCTTGGGAAATGGGCCAGGTAAATTGGAATAATTAGGAGTATATGAAACAAAATATGAGATGGGCAGAAATGGGTTAGAGAGAAAGTTAAAATAATAATAGGTGAGTTTATTTATTACCCATATCCTTTGACTATTAGTGCTAGATTGAGTTAAAGCTAATTTCACTTCAGTTTGTACTTTGTTGCTCCACACTTCTTCATAAGCTGTGGGTTGTCACAAGAAGTCGTAAAGCCTTAAGGTTACTTTAAACAACTTAAATTTAACTTCTGTTATTTTAGCAGACTCCTTTTAAAGCATTTGTTCTTCATCACACACCAGCCATGCTCTTTAACTAATACATTTGGAAATAATTTCAAACGTACAGTAAAGTAGCCAAAATTGTGCAAAGAACACTCACTCTCTGTGTGAGTCCTAGTAGACTAGAGAAACAAGTTCGTAGATTACTCATAAGAAAGACTTTTATATAAAAGAGCAATTGTATATTGAGAAAACATTCCATTCCTGTCCAGATCAATCCATAATTCTGCTATTAGTCCATATGTCCGATACCAGTCTATATATTACTCTTCAGACTCACACAACACATGCAACGACACCAAATGCAGGAAGATCACAGGACAGTGGGTGTAAAGTCTGTGGATCCAGTGGCGGTTGAAGCATCTCAGCACTGGCATGGGTCTCCACATCTCCTTCAGCTCCAGGGCTCTGGCACCATCAGTGTAGCTTCATGTGGCTTGTCCGCAGAATGTCTCACAGGGAGAGAGTGTATCTAGCCTCCAGTGAGCTATTTATCTCCGTTGCACCTTCAAATGAAGTAATCAAGCTTCGACCTGATTGATAGGCTACCAGGGGTCCTCAAACCATGGCCCCTCACGCCACATGCAGCCCTCTGAGGATATTTATCCAGGCCGCCGGGTGTTTTTGCCCCGTTTTGTTTTTTACTTCAAAATAAGATATGTGCAGTGTGCATAGGAATTTGTTCATAGTTTGTTTTTTTTAACTATAGTCCGGCCCTCCATTGCATCCGAGGGACAGTTAACTGGCTGGCTGCCTGTTTAAAAAGTTTGAGGCCCCCTGCTAGCCTCTACGTCTTTGCAGTTTGACAGATTATGTAACTGCCACACTCTCTTAGTCTACCTAAGCAACGTAGTTTAAAATGATACAGCATTTGTTCTCTCTCTCTCTCTCTCTCTCTCTCTCTCTCTCACACACACACACACACACACACACACACACACACACACACTTTCTAATTAGTCTTTTTTCCCTCTTTACCTGTCAAAGACTTTTAGTCTATGCAACCACTTCCACTCGTCAATCTTTTTCTGAACCATATCAGGGTAAGCTTCAGACAAATGGCCCATCACTTCTAAATATTTGCAAAAATAAGGCCATAGTGCTTATAAAATGAAAAGCTAAAACCAAAGTCACCTCTGTCGATTCAATTCCGCCTCACAGTGGCCATATAATCTCGAAACCGTTTATAGGATTTCTGAGTTTGTAAATCTTTATGGGAACAGTCAGCTATATCTTAATTTTTCTCCTATATCTGGTCTTTGGAAGAACTTTCTGTTCTCATTTGTTTATATTATTATCTTACTATATCTCGAATTTCTATTTGATTCAATAAGTTGTAACTTATTAGTGCTTTTATCTAGTTGTTTCAAATTGCTCTTGAGTAAAAAGTCCTGCGAGCTGGCACTTCTATTTGTAGACGTGTTTCCATCACTCATTGAACATACCCTTACGTTATGGTATAAGATATTCCAGGCTCAGCATTCACTTTTCCTGCCTTTGCCCTAGAGTTAGCGATTTCTCCAAAAAGCTTTGATTATATTCAGTTCAAGATGATATTTAAAACTAAGGTAAAACATAGAGTATGCTCATTGCTACTACGATGGCATTGCGTGAGGGCCCTCTTCAGTGTACATGTGTCAGCAATGTGTGTTTGTGTATATGTACAAGTACCTATATACACAGACATACATCTGGCACTGCTATTGTAACACTGTATATTCCATAACACTATGAGTTCATATTAAAAACCCCAACACATCAGGGTTATTTGTCCTTTTTTTTAGGGTTATTTGTACTCTTAACTTTTCCAAATCTGTAAATATTTTTTCCAGTAGTCATTAACTTGTTTTTCTCTTTTATTCACTTACCTCTTCAATTAATTCACTTATTTTACTCAATGTCACTTACCTTTCAGCTCAGTCGAATTTTCTGTATTCTGTTTGCCACCTCCCCTCCCACAAATCCTTTTTATTGTCCATGTAATTAGGTACTGTGCCCTCTGCTCTGTACCTTTGGCAAATAATTATGCTTTATACCCCTTATTACTTTGTATTTTCAAAACGACCAATGCCTTCGTGTGACTCAGCCCTCCTACAAGGATGTAGGGTGTCACATATTCTTAACTGTGGGCCCAGCAGGACCTTCCCCCTGTAGTTGTCTCCATCCCCAGGTTCGTGCAGCTTCCCATTGTTCCACAGTATTGCCCTTCATGCTCACACTCCTTGGCACTGAAAAGAGAGGAATGTGGAACTGCAAAGTTCTCCTTCTTGAATCCTCAAACAAGCATACGGCCATTGTAATGAAGTGGCTTAGTGGTATTTTATTTTGTAAACTATTAAATATTTAGTGATTGTTGATTGTATTGTACTTGCCTTCTTTATTTTTAGGTATTTCTTCTTTTACCAGGTTTCTAAATGTTGGGGTTGTCCAAGTTTTCGTCCCAGATTGCCTTCTCTGTCTCTGCATTTCTCATATTTTTCACCTCAGCCTCATTTTGGAACTCTGTACTTACTCATGGCTAACTGCATACTATATATACTCGTGCATAAGCCGAGTTTTTCAGCACATTTTTAATGCATTTTTTGTAGTAAACTAGGTGCCTTGGCTGAGACTCTGGGTGGCTTATACTCAAGTATATACGGTACTTGATATCTTTACCTAGTGGGCCGAGAGGTATCTCAAATTTAATGTGTCCAAAAGGGTTCTGGTTTTCTTTTTCCATCAAAATGCCTTTTATTTTTAAGTAAATGACACAATCTCTCCACAATTACTTAATATCTTTATGTTACCATTGTCATCACTTACATTAGCACTATCACCGTTTTAGTCTATAAGTCATCTTTCATCTGGGCTACTATAATATCTTATACCTAATCTTCTTTCCCTTCCACAGTCCATTCTTCATATTATAGCCAGTAATGTTTTCATGACAAATGTTGTGTATTGCCATTACTGTAAAATCCTTCAGTCTGGGAGCCTTCGTGGTGTAGTAGTTATATACTGTTCTGCTAACCATAAGGTTAGCAGTTCAAAGCCACCAGCAGCTCCTCAGGAGAGAAAGATGGGGCTTTCTATACCTGGAAAGGGTTTACACTCTTGGAAGCCCACAAGGGAAGTTCCAACTTGCCCAGTAGGGTCGTTATGAGTCAAAATTGACTCAATGATAAGGAGTGAGAAAATCCTTCAATATTTTCCTAGTACACTTAAAATCTGAACTCCTTCCCAACATTTAGAAGGCCTCACATTATTTGAGCCCCCTGATTTTCTGTGCTGGTCCAGTCTCATGTTCTTCACTCACTTGCTCTAGTCACTCTAATCCCGTGGTTCTCAATCTGTGGGTCGTGACCCCTTTGGGGGTTGAACAACCTTTTCCCAGGGGTCGCCTTAGACTATTGGAAAACATAAATATTTCATAATATATAACTACATATTGTTATGTGATTAATCACTATGATTTAATCATGTTTAATTATGTTCAATTTGTAACAATGAAAATATATCCTGCATTTTAGATATTTACATTATGATTCATAAAAGTAGCAAAATTACAGTTAGGAAGTAGCAACAAAGATAATTTTATGGTTGGGGTCACCACAACATGAGGAACTGTGTTTAAGGGTCGCGACACGAGGAAGGTTGAGAACCACTGCTCTAACCCTTCTGTTCTCTCAGTGTGCAAAGCTTATGTCCCACTTTAGGATATTAGACTTCTAATCAAGTGTCTGACGCTGACCATTGAGTTACTTTTCCCTAGACAGATTCATCTTAGGTCTTTACCAACTCAGAAAGTCAAACTCACCATCCTCTCTACTGCTTAGGCCAGAATCCTTAAAGTCATTCATGATTCCTGCCTTTGCTTCATATCTGAGATCCCTATCAATAAATCTGCTCGTCTCACCAGTAAGATGTATGTTGAATATAACCATTTATCATCACCATCTCAGCTATGACTTGAGTGCAGGACACCTCCATCCTGTACCCCTCCCTAATTAGCTTCATTTTAAGGCCATGGCCATTTCTGTGTCTCTGCTTGAAATCTTTTCTCTCACATCTGTGCACAACTATGTCCTGGTCATTCAGATTTCTACTCACTTGCTGCATCTCTGGGGTGCGTTCCCCACCATCCTAGTAAAATAGTATCCACATGCCTCCCTCTCTGAACCTCTCTATCACGGCATCTCATTTTGTTTTCTTGGGAGCTCTTCTTAGTACTAGCAATTCATGTTTAATTTTAACTCATCATAAATGTTTAACATGTCAAGTGGGTGCATGATTTTTATGAAATTGTTTTGTTTTATTATTTTTATTCCTTGAATTGAAAGTTTCATGAAAGCAGGGACTTGATCTTGCTAATTAATGTCTAGATCGCGAAGACCAGTGGTTCTCCACCTGTGGGTCATGACCCCTTTGGGGGTCGAACGACCCTTTTACACAGGTCGCCCAATTCATAACAGTAGCAAAATTACAGTTGTGAAGTAGTAACAAAAATAATTTTATGGTTGGCAGGTCAGCCACAACACGAGGAACTGTATTAAAGGGTCGTGGCTTTCAGAAGGTTGAGAACCACTGGCTAAGACCTAAAACAGTGGCATACAGAGTAGAATTTCTACTGTGGTATTCAACTGTCACTGCTCCACTGACAAAGGCTTGATAGCTCAATGTGATAAAATCCATCTACGGACATAGACACAAACATAAACACCTATTTACTCATAAAATGTATGCAAGCATACTCATTTTTGGTTAATATTATGGATGAAATAACAATTAAAATATTGTCTTTGTTTCAGCTGAAATGAAGTTGTTTAGTAGAATCGGGGTTAAGTTTCTGAACATTGCCTGTGTTGACTAGAGTTATATGCTGTTATATCATTAAAGTCTAAAATTAGAAACTTTTCTAACATTTTTAAACAGTTTCTCTTGTCCCTTTATCAAAGGAACTGATAAATAAGTAAAATTTCAGGTAAATCAGAAACGACTTGTACCTTTTTAGTTTTGTTCATCATCTTTAGTTTGGCTAGCTAATATTAAATTTTCTAGATACGTTTTTTAATTTGTAAGGTGTTAGATAACTTTGTTCACGATAAGAAAAAGAAGGTACCTACTGCAGACATGCTGTTTCAGTGGACAGAAGAGAATGCCTTTCCCTTGGCTCCATCACAGCCTTCGTTTAGAAGGTAGATCTCTCCTTACCTGAGTCCTCCAAGACTGTTCATGATTGTAGTGTTAACCGGAACCAGTGTGGATAGTGACATGCAAGACACACTTAGTGAAATGACCTGTACACAGACTACTATGAAGTGCTGTAGAGGATATTCTAGTGAGAACACTGGGACATATTTCCTCATATATTAAAATTCAACGTGCTTTTAAAGAGAGTGGGTTCAAGGTTCTTCAGGCATTATTCTGCTTTTTATTAGTCCTGGAAATACCCTTTGTTTCCCCTAAATGCTCTCTCTGAAGATAACCGGTATTCATTGTTTTCAATTGGAGTCCGTTGTGCCAACAATTACCCTTGTTTTCTTTCATCCGTTTTCTAGTGTTTAGTGTTCCAACGAGAACGCCAGCCTCCGTTCTCGACTGGACCTGACTGACATTGTTAGCATCATTCTTAGTGTACGCTTCCTCCGGGCGGCCACTGCAGCAGCCAACCCAGATGCTGGGGGGCGGGGGCGGCGGGCGCGCGCGCGGCTGTGCAGCAAGACTGGATCGAGGCATTTTCCCCTGGAGCTAAGATTTTCAATCACAGGAGAAAATTGTCATTTATTAAATATTTAACGGCGGCTGTGGTGTTTAGATGGTAGTAATTTCTATTAAAATTTTCTTTTCCTTTGATAGAGTCGTTCCAATAAAGAAGATCCAGAACAGCTGAGATTAAAGCAGAAAGCCAAAGAGGTAAGACTTTCAAGTTACCCTGCTTGCCTTTGTGTTTGGGGGCAGGTTGGCAGCTTTCCCCCGGCAATTAGGCCGGTTCATTTTGCTGTTGCATACCATTTGCAGAAGCCTTGGGGAAGGACAGGAACGGCTCCAGGCAAGGGCAGGACTTCAAATGAGGTCAATGAGTTATGTGCTCTCTTTTAAAAATTTATTTTCAAGGCTTAGGCCTGTCCAGAAATGGCTCTTTGTAAACTACAGCAGTGTACTTGGTAAGGGTATAATGTGGGATTATAAAAAAAAAAGAAGAAGAAATAAAGAAACTTTTGAGATTTAGCATCTGGGACTGTACAATAGGCTACATTTTTTCAGGGTAATTGTTCGTTTTGTAAATCTGATACTACTTATAATTCTTTGGCTGGGAGGCGGTACTGGGATTTAGTTTTAAATGGAAAACGCCTCTGGCTTTTAATTTTCTGGGCCCAGCAGTTTTCTGTTCTGGAATGGAGCCCTTGTTTCACACAGTTCATGTTTAGCTGCAGGGTTTTTAGTTTATAGCTTAGACTGGTTAAGCTTTTACTCCCAGAGGCCTCTGCATAGCAACTGTAGAAATCAACAAATAAGTTCATTTATGTCTGCAGCCTCCTCTCAGTAGCCGACTTTTTACATTTCCCAATATCCATTTCCTGACTTTTCTAGCCCCAGAGAAAAAAGCTCCACTAATTGGAGCTTATTTTAATTGAGCCTTAATATTGGATCTCACTGGAGTTGCCCCCAGAGCTGCTGGGAACAGAATGAAATGAAAGTACCGAAGGTTGAAGATGTGGCATGTGTATGGGCGTGTGTGAAATTTTTCACTTGACCTACCGATGCTTTTCCCTGCTGAATAAATCATCAAGCCTGTTCACATTTCTGATTAAGGATCTGACAGCAGACGATAATAAAGACAATTGAGGTGTGAGACGTGTGATATGGAGCTGAAGAAATTGGTTTCTATAGTTACTTGACTGATTTCATGCAATTTTTAAGGATTTTTGTGCTAAATAAGAGCGACTTCCTGAGCAACCTTTTTTCTTAACTGTGCCTCCTGAACTATGAAATTCGTTGTTGCTTAACACCGCTGCACTTGGCTCCTAGGTGCCAGCAGCAGCAGGTTATTTATGAATGTTTTAAAGACCCTTAGTGTTTGGATTAATGTAGGAGCTGAGGCAAAACAAATGGAAAGCTAGTCAGATTCTTACAATCAGTGGATATTTTTACAAAACTAGACAAGGAGCACACGTGAACTCTGGGTGGAGGGATTTCTGGACTGGAATGAGGAAAAACCCGAAAGTGGGAGCATGAAAAACAATCGGAAACAGAAATTCCTTATTTTCAACAGTAACCTTTCTCTTACCCAGTAGAAAAATGGATCTGGAAATCAAGATGGGAAGTGTGTCAGAGTTAATTAATATTTCTTTGGGGATGGACAACCCCTTGTTGCCCTGATTCATAGGTGTCTCTTGTAATTAAAAAATGGACAAAATGCTTGTTTGTTTTTTTATAAAAAACTGAAAATATGTAGATAGCTAAGGTGCCTGACCTGTAATTTCACCGAAGGAGAAGAGAATCATTATCAAAGTCAGCCCAAAACTGATTGCTCCCGAGGCACAGGCAGATATGCCTCTTCTCTCCAGTCTTTTTACCCATCTGACACAGACTGATCCTCCGTGGCACCTTCTACGCTACCGCCCATACAGAACTCACAGTCCATATTCTGCTACCGCCCATACAGAACTCACAGTCCATATTCTGCTACTGCCCATACAGAACTCACAGTCCATATTCTGCTAGGGAGTCTATTAGGGAAGTAACCGGCTACAATTCAGGTTAAGAAAGGACTCAGGAGATAGTTCTTTGATCAGAACACCTCTTCTCAGCTGTGCTTGTAGATGGGTCTCTCTCCGGCCCGTGGTCCCTTGTCTTGGCTTTGGCCCTTGACCCCTTGGCCTGGCTTCTGCCTGACATGGGTAAGTATTACAAAGCTCCCCAGCTCTGCCATGAAGTGCTCATAGGCACTTATTCCTCCAGTTAGTCTTGACCTGAAGGTACTGAGCTCTCTTGCTCCATAGGCCAACTCACCCACTGTAACTGCTTTGTTCTGTGGACCTGGAAACCCACTGCATCATATCAAGCCAATCTCCTGTTTCTGCTGCTGCTGTTCCTTTGCTACTGCTCTGACCATCTTATGCCATTTCCAGCATTACAGCTTTCTGTCTCCTGGGTCTAGGAGGTTCTTTGTGCAGGGACCCTGGGTCCAAAGGACACACTTCACTCTTGTCTCTTTATTTTGGTGGTAATGATCTTTACTGTCCAACTCTGGAATGTTTCATTTTAAACTCGGATGGCGATAGTGAAAATTGACTAATTTCCTCATTATGGTTTCATGTTCCATATTTGCATGGCCTCATCCCCACAAGTGTGCCATGAAACTGATTTGCATTAGCAGCAAGCTGTCTAATCCCATGGGAGGCAACAGACTTCTTTTTATAGTCCCATAACAATCTTTTGGTAGAATTAAAAAACTACCAGAAAGGCCATCTAAACATTCTTGTAAGAGAAAGTCTATAAACACGAGCTTATCGATTATCCTTAAAGATCCTATTGCCCGTCCCTCTTTCTTAAATAGTCTGGATCTTGGATTATTTTCCCTTCAAATTTGTATAAGATAATTATGTTTGTTTTTTTTTTTTGTTTGAGTGTTGTATTTCTTTATTTCCTCAAGGATAAAGAGGTGGGCAGCAGTTTTCAAAGTTATAAGAGTAAATGTGTAAAAATGTCTACCCTACTTGGACAGGTAGCAGTAAATAAACACGGTTCTATCTCTCCCTTTATACTTCCATTTATTTATTTTTCCAAGCAACGCTGAAAGAATTCAAACTTTTTAACACAGGTAGTTTGGAAGGTTTTTTTTTGTTATATCCCATCCTAAATCTTATTTTATTAAGTCAGGGCTAAAGTAGATTAGCTCTGTTCCAAGAACAGACTACTCTCTATTAATTGCAAATGCTTGATGAAAGTGAAATGTTGCCCTTGTTTTCATCTCCTTGTCTCCTAGAGAGGAGCCCTGGTGGTCTAGTTAACATCTTGGACTACTCAACTACGAGGTCAGCAGATCAAAACCATTAGCTTGCACCGCAGAAGAAAAAATAAGACTTTCTATTCCCGTAGTGAGTTACAGTCTCGGAAACACCCAGGGCCAGTCTTCTGCGCCCTATAGGTAACCATGAGTCAGAGCGGACTCAGTGACAGGGAGTTTGGGTTTTGGGTTTTGTCACCTAGAGCTCTTGGTAACTGTTATATTCTGAGGGCTGTCATTGGTGTAGGGTTGCACTGTTTTCTTGTATGATAATATCTAATGGTGGCATTAGGAATGTGTCAGTTTCACACAGATATAAACTACAAAGCTTGAGTTTGTGATTTCTGGAAGTTTTCACTTGTGAAAATCGGAACATGCTCTTCACAGTTGATTTAGAGCTGCTTTGTTTTCCCTTCCCAAGTAGATCAAGGAAATAGCTAAACGACAACTCCGCAGAATAATTCCAGAGGTGTTACAGGCTTTGTATGTGCTGGGAAATGTTTGGAATATAAATGTTAAATGGTAATCAGAATCCTCTTTGTTCATAATCTCATAATCCATGTTTGTTTTTTTTTTTGTTTTTTTAAATTGTGTGAATGACTTTTCTTTTTTTTTAACATTTTATTAGGGGCTCATACAACTGTTATCCCAATCCATACACACATCAATTGTGTAAAGCGCATTTGTACATCGTTTCTCAAAACATTTTCTCTCCATTTAAACCCCCGACATTAGGTCCTCATTTTTCCCCTCCCTCCCCGCTCCCCCCTCCCGCATGAGCCCTTGATAGTTTACAAATGGGTATTTTGTCATATCTTGCCCTGTCCGACTTCTCCCTTCACCCACTTTTCGGTTGTCCGTCCCCCAGGGAGGAGGCCACACACAGTTCCATGCAATTGGTTCCCTCTTTCCTACCCACTCTCCCTCCACCCTCCCTGTTTTTCCACTCACATCACTGGTCCTATAGGGCTCATCCGTCCTGGATTCCCTGTATTTTCAGTTCCTATCTGTACCAGTGTACCTCCTCTGGTCTAGCCAGTCTTGCAAGATAGAATTCGAGTCATGGTAGTGGGAGCGGGGAGGAAACCTTTAGGAACTAGAGGAAGGTTGTATTTCTCATCATTGTTACATCGCACCCTGACTGGCTCATCTCCTCCCCGAGACCCCTCTGCAAGGGGATCTCCAGTGGCCTACTAATGGGCTTTGGATCATGTTTGTTTTTTAACTGTTAACAACTAGACCATTGTCCCTATGTTTCTCCTTTATCTCTACTTCAATATGAGAGTTGATCCATTTCATTTTAACATTTAGATACGAAGACAAATTGTGTTATAATCACATTAGACAGGACTTTGTACAGGTGTGTCACACTTTTTCATCTGTCCTATTGACTGACATCTTCCAAATTTGTCATTCTCAATTGGCACTTTAAAAAAAATGAAAAGGTTGCCTTTGGATTTGCCTCCAGCCTCGTCACAGTCCATTGCAGTAGCTCCTGCCACATACTATTGTGATTGACCTGACAGGTTAGCTAGCTAGTCATGTCTTCCTATTGTCTGTCTCTGTATATCTCATGGATTCAAGCATTTCATGTTCAACTTCTGGCTCTTTCCCTCTCACCTATCTCCCTGCACTCCCACCCCAAAATGTTTTAAGTAGTGTTTCTTACTCTGACTTTATATTTCTATTTTAAATAGTTTTACTAATTGCCATATGCTAACAAGCAGGCACATCTTTGTCTATTAGTGCAGCTGTGGATTGTCTGAGGTGTCTGTTGTGCATCCCTTGGTGTGTCTCATTTTTTACCACATCGTCCAGAATTTTGCAGAGCAGTCCATCTGATATTGGCATGCAAGCCTTCTCCTGATTCCTTCAATGTTGCTGTAGATGGTGGCCTTTCTTTTTTATTTTCTATCTTTCTCCTTTGGGAAATGTGTGTTTCGGGCTTCTAGGCGTAATGAGACAAATAATTCTTTTTAGGAATTCCTAGCGTTTCCACTTCGGGTTAGCAGACGTAGAGGGATGGACAAGTGAAATTGTGTGCACAGGAATGCGCAGGATGTGCTGGCTGGCACATTAGCTTTGCGGTGCACCCGGTGGGAACCAGCCAAAGGAATAAGTATTCACTGTTTAAAAATCTGTAGAAGAGTAGGAATTTTTAACCTAAAGTATTTAGGGCTTCCATTTATAGAAAGTATAGGGCATAGAATTGCAAGTGCAGATAGTCCTTGACTTATGTTGGAGTTTTACCCCAACAATCCCTTCATAAGGCAACTTGGTCATAGCTTTTATTATCAATATCTTTGTATAAATGTAATCTCTATTTGTTTTGGGGTTGGCAACATTACATGTAAACTTAAAGAGTTTAATACTTGCATGTATGCATGCGATGCATTAAACTATATCTAAATAAAAGCACACACCACCCCAAAATATATGCCGTGACTCTTAACCTTTAAACCTAGGCTTATAAATCCCTTTTGGGATTGGATTGTCTTTGTTCGGCCAATGAGGCGTGTATCCCTGTAGAATGTATCTTAAGTCTCTTGTAAGATACAAAAGAGATGACATGAAACAAATGAGCAGAGAAGCCATTGGGATCACTTTAATCACTGTGCCACCAGGGCACCTTAAATTATAGCCCGAGCTTAAAACGTGATGGTAGTTTTGAATGGGCCAAGCCACATGGAACGGGCCTTGTGTACATACTAGAGAAACTGAGATGCAAATGTTTTCAGACATCTAGGGCAATATTTTCCAAACTAGTATGTGGGAGAATTATTATCTGTAGGGCTTATTAAAGTACAGACTGCTGAGTCCAACCCTAGAGTTCATGATTGGGTTGAGTCAGGTGAGAAGTGAGATTTTGCTATTTCCAGCAATTTCCGGCGAGGTTGCTATTGCTGTCCTGTCTTGGATCACATCTAGGATCGTTGGTCTTGGAGAAGAAAGAAGGGGATCTTAGCTCCAGCGCTGTTACTTTCCCGTTAATTGAGTGCTCAAAGAAGAAGTGAAATGTTCTGTGTGATTTGGGGGTCAGCAATTTGGCATGTTGGCCTCCCTAATCAGTTTCCTCATGGAACCAGGAAAGCTATACTAGATTTCTTTATGAATATTTTCACAGAGACCTTCTGCGCTTCATTTCTTGATTGATGTACCTTGCATGGAAAAGATAATGTTTTATTGTTTTATTGAAAACTTCATTAGACGATTGCAGGAATACTTAATTTTATGTGCATTATAAAAGAAACAATATTGCACTAGAAGTTGGAGAATGCTTGGATCTATTATCTCACCAGTTATTTTCCTTCTTTGTTTTCAGCTCAATATTCTTGTTTAAAAATGAATGTACTACTTACTACCTGCTCTGTTTGTGTCACAGTCTATGATAAAGTTGGAGATTAGAGGGAAAGTCAGAGCTCAAAAACATTAGCTGTAGAAGTATATAAGATCAATACCATCAATAGCTTTAAGTTCAGTTGGGGATTGATTCGTATATTGGTAATTTTATTTTGTAGAGGGCCTGAAGAAAATGAGAATTTGGGGAATGGGATTCGAAGGAGACAGGTAATAGGGAAAACAAGAGGGATGTCTTTCATGTGAATACAGAATAGATTTGCTTTAAAAAAAAATCCCGCAGTATTATATTTAAGATAAAGAGTAAAAGTATCAGAGGAAATGCATGGTGGAACACGTTTGACTTCCTGTTCCTTCACTAGGTAGGAAAGAATCCAACCCAAGGATGAGGTCAGACATGTCGTAATCCTCCATCCTCCTTTATCCTGTTCTGGCACCAACCGCCCCTCCCACAACACTCTTCTTCTCACCTGGGTTCACTAATCCCATTGTAATGACCACACAGAGCGCATAGACAATCCTTATGATTATAGGGTTCATTGGGGATGCTAACAGGTTATAAATCAAGATCAGCCTATTGTTTACTTTTCAGAGATCTCCAGTGGCTGTTCATGCATTCTCCCTAGGTTTGCTAGTTGTATTGAGTGCATGAGAGAATGTTGCAAATGTTTGTTCCATTTTGCCCTTACCCTTAAAAAGCTAGTTTAACCAGAATTCTGAGAACAGGTTTCTGTTTTGTATTCCAACTTGTCCTTGTTTCATAAAACTTAAACCTGTTTGCTTATTAACACCGCCAACAAAGACTTTGGCCTAAAGACTGGTACCAACCAGGCTATGCAGGTTCTTTTAAGCACTACCTTCACTCCTTTCTTCATGGCTGATGAAGAGGTTGAACGCGTCATTTCTCTTATTTCGGCCTCTAAGATCAGGCCAACCAAACAATAAACTCAGTGCCAGCGAGTCAGTGCCAATTCATATCAACCCTGCAGGACAGGGTAGAACTGTCCCAGTAAATTTCCAACACTCTTTACGGAAGCAGCTGGTGGTTTCGAACTGCTACCTTGTGGTTAACAGCCCAGTGTGTAACCATTATGCCACCAGGGCACCTCTAAGATCAGGCCGGGTTTCTTGAAGTTCAGGTCAGTGTTACAAAGAGCAAAAGACTTACAGTAATTTCAGATTCATTGTCATTGGTGGCTTGTACTTGCTTCTTTTTGGAAGTACAAATCCGAATACCTCTAAACTTGAATGAAGACCCCAAACACTTGACTAGATCACCTCAGTGATTACTGAGGTGGTCAAGAGAGCCCATGCTGAGCAAATAATTTATAGAAAACTAGACACTGAAAAGGCACGGAAGACAGCGGAATTGGCATGTGTAATAAAGGATGCAAAAATATGAACTGGTGTCATCTTCAGTCCAATGTTGCTATAAACTTTTGGAAGCAAAGTAAAATAGAAAACAACCGGTAATCTCAGAGACCAAAGGACAGAGGAGAAACTGAGCGGTAAATTCATGGGGCTCAATAGGTCATGTGTGCCACCCACCCAACAAGAACTCTATTAGAAGCAATAAAAATAGCTAATGCGATTACTCGGGATGTTTGAATCTAAAAGAAATAAAGTACACTACAGCTTTAGAATCTACCATACACTGAAATAAGAATAATACCAGAGGTGCAGAAATAACAGTAAACCCTCAACACAACAGACACTTTTAAAAGAGGAAAAATTTAAGTAGAATTCTAGGAATGCTTGGGAAAAATTAATTGCTCAAACTTTAAAATTCACAAAGTTTATAATCACTTACAATACTGCTAAAATTACCAAGTTCACTGAAAAAAGCAAGTTTAAATCCTATATACTGCCAAAGCCGCAAAAGAAGACAGCACATATCCACACTGTCTTAATCGTGCAATCTTAAATCAAAAGAAGCAAAATGGTTACAATGAAAAGAAAGAAAATCGCCACCTGAAGTCAGGGATTATTGTTAGGCGTCCTTGCGTTACTTTGACTCAGAGCAACCCTGCCCACGACAACAAAACACTGCTGGGTTCTGTGCCGTCCTCCTGATGGGGCTGCGTGCTCAACAAGAACAGTCCTGCTCTCCAAAGGATAAACCGAGCCCTTTAACATGTCTTGATATTTAAACTGTTCAGGATAAAATCCAAAATTACTTGGCGTCTGGAGAACCAGGATACTCTCAACTTGCACGGGAAAAAAATAATCGACAGATGCCAATCCCAGCATCACAGATGTTGGAATTTGCTGGGGAAAAAACCCCAAAGCATCAGTAAAGTATGTAGTACATCTCGTCCCCAAGATGAAGTCACCAGGATGAATAATCATTTTGAAGTGATTAGGAAAAATTAAAAATCCCTAATTTGAGTAACACTTTTAAATTGTAAAGTTTAAAACTGAAAATTTTATCTAACCCACTGTAATGGAGTATAGGGTTTTTGAAGCTGTAAATCTGCCTGAGCAGAAAGCAGTTAGCCGTTCTCAACACTTTTACTGGAAGTGCCACCAGAGGGCACTAGCAAACCAGAACATCTGTCCCACTCCTAGAATGGTTGTGACTTCTGAGTGTGCGGAGAAACTGGAAGTCACCCGCTGCTGGGGGACACGGGAAGTTGCAAAACCTCTGTGGGAAACAGTCTCGTAGTTTCTCTCAACAAGTTAAACATCAAATAACCCCGCTATTCCAGTCCTCAGTCTGTACTCCAAAGACTTGAAAACAAGTGCAAACAAAAGCCTGTTAAAGTAGTCATTGCAGCATTCACATGAAGGGACACTGCTTGGCTAGAAAGAGAAAGGAAGCCCTGAAACGTGTTACAACACCGAAGAACCTTGGGAGCATTGTATTGAATGAAATGTGTCAGCTACTAAAGGACAAATACTGTATGACCTCACACATGAAGTAGGCCAAATGTACAGAGACCAGCACTTAGTAGTTAACCAGTGGTGGATAGGAGGGGAGCAAGAGGGTCCGAGCCACTGTTTAGGGCGCAGTGAGTTTCTGTTTGGTGGAATAATTTGAGAAAGGATCATGCTAATGGTTGCACAACATGATGAGTTTAGTCAATGTCCCTGGGTTGTACATGGAAAAATTGGCAAAGAATTTGGAATATATACTATCTTACCTCACTTAAAAAGAAAAGTCTCTGGGTCTGGCATTTGTTTTATCAACATCCCAGAAAGAGAAGAGAGAGAAGATGCAAAATAGCCTTTGAAAAGTTAATTGCTAAAAATACCCCAAATTAGGAGAAAAGCATAAGCCTCTAAGTAAGGTAGCTCAGTAAACCCTCAAGCAGGACAACCCTCAGGAAATCCAGATTTCGTTTTAATCATAATTCATCTCTGTAAGCTGTAAATCTAGGGGAAATTTTCTTTATATAGCCAGTGGAGAAGACATAGTCCAATAACTAAAAGCCAAACCCATTACCATTGAATTGATTCTGACTCCTAGCGACCCTATAGGTAGAGTAGAACTGCCCTTTAGAGATTTCAAGGGAGTGTCTTTAGGGGAGCAGACTACTCTGTCTTTCCCCTGTGAGGTGACTGGTAGCTTCAATCCTCTGGCTTCTTGGTTATAGCGGCTGGACACCTAACCACTGACACTACTAGGGCTTCCTATTTCCCACAGAGGAGCGATTATTCAAATAACTGGACTTTTCATCAAATTATAGGGAGACCCCAAAAAGGGGACAAAACATTTTTCAAGTGCTGGGAGAAAAGAACAGTCATCCAATTTGGAATTCTATATCCAGTTAAATATTCTTCAGGATTAAAGTGAAATAAAGAATTGTTGCCAACAGGCTTGTAAAAGAAGAGCTTAAGGAAGTTTTGCAGATTGAAGTAAAACGATACTAAAAAGAAGCATTGCCCATCAGGATGAAGGGAGAGAATAGAACTGATAAATATAATAGAATATTGTTTTGCTATTTCCTTAAAATGTTTGGTTGAAAAAAATTGTGAGGGATTTCACTGTGTTTGTATATAATATATAAAACAGCTGTAACAAAAGGGATATACGTAAGGATAAGGTCTCTACCATTCAATTGAACCAGTAAAATATTGATTGCAAGAAGACTAAAAAATGTATGTTTATTATAATCTGAAGGCTAATATAAAAAATTATATAAAGAGATGGTAAAACTAGGCATCTTAAAATTGAATATTAATAATGTTCAAATCTGAAGCAAATAGTAATGGGACACAGAATTTTTTTTTAAATCACAGGGATCACAAAGCAAATAAGTGATTTTACTAAATCTAACCACTAATTACAATATTTGGTAGTAGTCTAAATATACTTACTAAATGGCAGATATTGTCAGAATGAACTAAAAAGTTGCAACTGAGCTATATCTACGAGAGACTCAGTTCAAGTATAATGATAAAGCGAAGTACCAGAGCATGTACACTGGTACAGATAAGACCTCACAACACAGGGAGTCCAGGACAGATAACTCCCTCAGGGCCAATAATGAGAGTAATGATATTGCAGTGGGGTTGGTTTAAGTGACCTAAGAATAAAATATTTTACAAAATCTGACCAAAAAAAAAAAA
>NW_022111300.1:12428241-12464108 GCF_000313985.2 Echinops telfairi
GGTGAAGGGAGACAGTGGTTGGTGTAAGACACAAAAAAATATTATAAACTATCAAGGATTCATGAGGGAAGGTGGGGGCGGGGTGGGCTGATACCAAGGGCTCAAGTAGAAAGAAAATGTTTTGAAAATGATGATGGCAACATCATATGTACAGTGTGCTTGACAAAATTGATGTATGGATTCTGGTAAGAGGCTCCAATAAAATGTGTGTGTTTTTTTTAAAGCTAAGTTAAAGTAAAAGGACCAGACAAGAGAACTGAAAACACTTAACAGAGACTACATTACTATCACACAAAGTAGACTTCAGAGCAAAG
Source organism: Echinops telfairi (assembly GCF_000313985.2). Taxonomy (NCBI): domain Eukaryota; kingdom Metazoa; phylum Chordata; class Mammalia; order Afrosoricida; family Tenrecidae; genus Echinops; species Echinops telfairi. Next base: position 12,428,556 of record NW_022111300.1, read on the forward strand.
GAAATTAGCAGAGATGGAGACATTACATGATAATAAAAGAACTAATTCACCAAGAAGATATGAAATTCCTTATGTATCTACCTAAGAACAAAAGCAAAAATAGAACTGAAAGGAGAAAGAGATAAATCCGTAATTATAGTGAATTTTCAATGCTCCTCTCAGTAATAGAACTGTAAGTAGAAAGTGGGCAAGAGTATAGGGCTAAACATAGTCAACTGTATCTAGTTGGCATTTAGGAACTACTCCATGCAACAGCAGGATGTACATTTTGTTCGTGAGCACATGGAGCAGTACATCACATCTTGGGTCATAAAACAACCCTTAACAAATGTAAAAGAGTTGTATCCACACAGATAATAGTCTTTGGGAGTAATGGAATTAAACAAGAACTCCATTACAGACCATAACAGGAACATCTCAAAAAATTTGAGTTAGCAAAGAAATCTTGAAATTTTTCTTTATACTACACAAAAATGAAAATATGAAAATCTGTGCAGAGCAACCAAAGCAGTTAGTAGAGGGAAATTGATATCAACATTTATATGAGAAAAAAAAAGCAAGGTCTTAAATCACTCGGCTTTCACCTTAAGAAACCAGAAAAGGAGCAATACACCCCAAAAGAAGGAAAGGAAGAATGGTAAGAACAGAAACCAATGACTTTGAAAAGAGAGAATCAATGAAGCCACCAAAAGCTGCAAAATTGATATATTTCTAGTAAGAATCAACAAATGAAAGATGGATCTCTTAATAGCAGGAATGAGATGAGCTATCACTACAGGTCCTGTGGATGTCAAAAATATAATTCAGGGAAGAACTCTATGGCAGACTTTGGACAATTTAAATAAAAATGACCAATTTCTTGAAAAGTGTAAGCTTCCAAAACTAACCAAAATAAGGTAGATAACTTCAGTTGGCATATAATTGTTAAATAAAATTAATGACATTAAAGTCTTCCAATAAAGAAATCTCCAGGCACAAATTTTTAGCTCAATAAAACTTAACAAGCAGATCCAAAAGAATTAGCACCACTTCTATATAAGCTCTTCCAGAAAATAGAAGATATAGAAACATTTCCAAATTAATTTATGAGCCCCATATACCAAAAGTAGGGACATTACACATCAAGAAAAATGCATACCGGTATCTCTCATGATTAGATATAAAAATTCTCAGCAAAATATTAGCGAGTTACAGTAGGAATATATTGAAAATAATAATCCACCGTCACCAAATGGGGTTTACTTTGGCACTGCAATTGTGGTGTTAGATTTTTTGAAAGTAAGTCAATATAATACTCTGTTTTAGCATTCTACAAGAGAAAAGCCACATGATGGTATCAGTTGATGGAGAAAAAGTATTTGGCAACATTCAGCATCCATTAATGATTTTTAAATGGGTTTTTTGCTTGCTTGCTTGTTTTAGCCTTAGCACTCTAGGAATAGAAGGAAGTTCCTCAGTTTGATGAAGGGTAGGTATAAAAAATGCCCCGCTAATTAACATATATATATACATAGACACACATATATATGATCTTTCTGATGATCGACTTTATTTCAGAGATTATGAAGAGCACTAGAATGTCTACTTCCATTGCTAGACCCTGTGTTCATAATAATAGTCTCTAAGTCTTAGCCAGTACAATAAAGCAAAAAAAGAAAGAAAGGCTATATACCTTTTTGGAGACTGGAGAAGATAAAAAGCTGCCCCTTATTGCAAATTATGGAGTCCACAGATGGTGTTAACAGTGAACACACTTCGCTGCTAACTGAGAAGTTGGCGGTTTGAGTTCACCCAGGAGACCTTGGTAGACGATCTGGTGATCCGCTTCTGGAGAAGCCAGCCATGGAAAAAACAACCCCGACACACCTGGGCCCACTGTGAGTCATAGTCAACGATGGCAGCTGATGGTTTGCTGTCATTTATAAATAGCACGATTAAATACATTCCTCCACCCCCTCAAAACATAACCGACTACTGTTGAGTCAGTTCCCACTGATAGCAGCTAGATAGGGTTTCTGAGGCTGTACATTTTTACAGAAGTAGACAGACAGCCTCATCTTTCTCTTGAAGACCAGTTAGTGGGTTTGAACCACCGACCTTTCAGTTAAGAGTTCACAGCTTACCCATTATTGCACCACCAGGGCTTTTTAAATAGTCTATGTGGAAAATGGCAATTTATGAAGGAGGAAAAGATGCAAGGTCAATACTTAGTCATATTTCTAAGTACCATTAAAGTGCAATTGGAAACTGAAATTGTAGTAATGCCATTTGCAGTAGCTCTTCTCAAATGGAAATGTGGCTAGGTGCTGTCAAGTTGGGTGAGTCTTGGCGATCCTGTGTATGACAGTACAAAATGCTCCTTGCTGTACACCATCCATGCAGTCATTCCTGTTTGAGCCCCTGTTGCAGTCACTAAGTCTATCTTCCGAAGCCCTTTTTCTGACCTTCTACAATACCCAACATGATACTCTTCTCCAAGGACTGGTGCCCTTAGGATAACTTGACCAAAGTAAATAAGGTGTATGAAGTCCCACCGCCTGTACTGCGCTCTTCAAGACAGATTTTTTTCTTCTGATATTTCATGATATATTCACATTCATCACCAATACCACAATTCAAAATGCATCAGTTCTTTAGCGGTCTTCTTGCTTGTCCAGCTTCCAACAGTATGGCACATACCATGGCTTGAGTTAAGATGAAATACATGGACAGGTTTTTTAATTCAAAGATCATTTTATTGGGGGCTCTTACAACTCTTACTACAACCCATACATCAGTTTGTATATTTGTACATATGTTGCCATCATTTTCTAGACATTTACTTTCTATCGAGCCCGTGGTCTCAGCTCATCTTCCCCCCCCCCCACCCTCATAACCCCTTGATAGATTATAAATTATTTTCATATCTCATACCTTGCCCCATGGTTTCTGTTGTTTCCCCCTGGAGGGGTGTGTGGTTATGTGTGTCGATCATTGCAATCGGTTTCCCCTTCCTCCCCTCTCCCCGCCTTCTTCCTACCCTTCTGGTATCACTGTTCCCATTCTGATTCCTGGATTCCGTGTGTCATGAATTTTTTATCTCTTATCTATACCTGTGTACATGCTCTGGGCTAGTCCAAAATGGGAGGTCACCTTGGGGTCATGATAGTTGGGGGTGAGGAAGCCTCAAGGAACCTGAGGAATATTGTATATTTCATCGGTACCCTGGTTGACTCCTCCCTTTCCTGTGACCCCTCTGTGGGGGGATGTTCCATTGTCTACAGATGGGCTTTGGGTCTCTGCTCCCACCCCCTTCGTTCTCAACGATAGGTTTGTGTTTGTTATGCGTCTTCTGATGTCTATTACCCAGTCCCAGTGACGGCTCGTGATCACACTGGTTGGTGTGCTTCTTCCATGTGGTGTTGCTTCTCTGCTGGATGGCTGCTTGTTTAACTTCAAGTCTTTAAGACCCTAGGCCTCAGATGGCTATATCTTTTTGATAGCTGGGCACCATCAGCTTTCTTCACCAAATTTGTTTATGCACCCATTTTGTATTCAGTGATCATACTAAGTACGTAAGCATCACAGAATGCCAGTTTGTTAGAACAAAGTGTTCTTGTATTGAAGGAGGGCATGAGCAGAGGCCCGAAGTCCATCCACTACCTTAGTGTATTGTTATATAAATATATGTACTTAGGCCAATAACATTATAAATTAATGTATTTACATATGTACACACCTATGCTTATACCTCTATCCATAACTTTGCTTCCTAGATCATTCCTCTGTTTACTTTTACTTTACTCCTGCTCCACCATCACGCTTGCCCTACTTTATATACAGGTATTTGTATGCTGTCAACCTTAAAGTTCTGATGGAAGAAATAAAAGAAGACTTAAATGGAGAGACACACCATGATCTTGGGTTTCCAGACGCAGCATAGTAAAAATTTCAGTTATCCTCAAATTAATCTACATGTCTAACATAATTCTCATAGAGAGATATTGATAGGTATGGATAGACTGATTGTAAAATCTGTATGGAAAGGCAAAGCAGCTAGTACAGCCAAATCAATTGTGGATGAGGTTATGCAGAGGGGGGGAACATGGGAAAAATCACACCTCAATTTTAATTGTTGCTGTCATCAGAATAATACGATATTGGTGAAAGAGTAGACACACATACACCAATAGAACAGAATAGGCAATCCAGAAATAGACCCACTAAAACCTAATCCCAATTGAGTTTTGACCAGGTAGAATTCATTATGCAAAAGCTTAGGTTTTTTTCAACAGATGATATTGCACAATGACACTTATATTTAAACAAAATGAACCTTAACCTAAAGTTCAGGTCTTTGTAAATGTAAAATGAAAAACGTAGGGAAAGGAAAAAAAATGGAGAAAAACTTTGTGACTTGGGATTTAGGAATGAGTTCTTTGACATGACCCTCAAATCATGAGTCATAAAAGAAAATGGTGGATAAAATGGACTTTATAAAAATTTGAAACAAAAACACCTTATCTTCTGTGAATGATATGGCTGAGAGAACGAAAGAACAAGTTGGTACATATTTGCAAAGTAGCACTTACCTGACAATATGTAAAGAACTCTAGAACTGGATACGAAGAAAACCTAACTGGGAAATGAGCAACAGATTTAAAGACACTTCACCAATTAGGGGATATTTTTGGCAAGTAAGCACATGAAAAAAACAAATTCACCATCATTGTTCATGCACCTGGCAATGAAAACCCCACTCCTTACCTCTCAGACATTGATGACAGTGAACAAAAGTGCTGCCACCTGGAAAACTAGTTTGGTAGTTTTTCTGTAAAGCCTGGTAATTTCCATGTGACCTAGCAATCTTGCTCTGAGGTATTTACTGTAGGAAATAATAAAGTTTAATTTCCCACAGAACATGCAAATGTTCTCTTAAAGCAGTTTTATACATAATCGTCCACAATTAGAAGTGGCCTACAACAAAACAAATAAGCAAACTGTTGTACTTCTTTTCAATGAAATACCACTATCAATCAGAATGAATGAACTGTTACAACATGGTTGAACCTCAGGTGCATTTTGCGGAGAGAAGGGAGCTGGCCAGTCTCAGACGGTTACACAGCATACGGTTTCATTATATGCCAATCTCTAAAAGACAGCAATGAGCCTGGTGGCACAATCATTACACACTTGGCTGTGAACTAAATGGTCGATTGTTCAAACCCACTAGTCTATCCATGTGAAAAAGTTGGGACAGTTTGCTTTCCTCGACGTCGCAGCCCTGGGTGCACAGCAGTTCTATAGAGTGTGTCTTACTGGGTCACTGAGATGGAATCAACTCATGGCAATGGGTTTTATTTCGGTTTTCTCTGAAAGACAAGACTACAGTGATGGAGGAATCCAGTAGTTTTTAGGCCTTTGAGGTGGTGGATCAGGGATTTGACTATAAAATAGCACAAGAGGGTTTCTTAGGAGTAATGGAACTGCTCTGTATCCTGACTACTGATTATATAAATCCATAGATGTATTTAAATTTCTCGGTTTCTGTTCTTGAAATAAATCAGTGTTACTGCTCGATAGTTGTATAAATTCTGAGTTAAACTTCAAATATTGAGCGAATCTTGAGAACTCCCTATTAGTTTGACATTAGGAATCGAAAGGAGTTGATAGGCCCAAATGATGGACAAATGAAATCTTACTTCCACAGGCTTGATGGCTAACTGCTCTTACTGAAGCGAGCTTGTTTGTCTCCATCCACCGTGTGCGCCGTCCCTGCATCAATGCCTAGAACTTCCAGTTAGAAGTGGTTTCTTTTTCTCTGTTGTGCCGGTCAGGCTGCAGGCTTTTTGAGAAACTTTGTTGTAAATTCAGAGCCAACCAAAACGATGTCTGGTTTCCATTTCTGTTTAGAGTTTTGTAAGATTTTCTAGAACACTGTATATGAGAATTCAGGAAACCTAAGTGCAGTTTGTGAGGTGTAGGAGGAAACACTTAATTTTATAGGAAAAAGGAAACACTAGAGAGTGATCTGTTTCTAAAACCTTTCATTTATGTGACGCCTATTCTGCCGCCACCATTTCCTTGCCGAGGAGGACTTAGAATCCCAGTTTGCTGTCTAATAGGTGCTACAGGTGGATTAACTAAAGCCCATCTGTCACCTAGGAGCCTTGGTGGCCTAGTGGTTACACAGTGGGTACACAGGACGGGCAGCTTACCACAAGGTCTGCAGTTTGAAACCACCAGCCACCCCTTCGGAGAAAGGATGGTCTTTCTACTCCTATAAAAAGTTACAGTCCTTGGGGAGGGAGGGGAAAATGAGCAACTGATATTAGGGGCTAGAGTGGGAGGCAAATGTTCTGAGAATGTTGAGGGCAACAAATGCATATGTGCTTGACACAATGGATGTATGTATGGATTGTGGTGAGAATTGTATGAGCCCCCAATAAAATAATTTTTAAAAAAAGTTACAGTCTTGGAAAATCACAAAGGCAGTTTATACCCTGTCCTTTAAGGTCTCTATGAGTTGGCCTCAACTCAGTGGCAGTGAGTTCTTGGTTTATTCTGTCACTTAGAAAGTTCCGGATTGTGACAACCTCAGACTCTTTAGCTGTAAGGTCGCTTAAAAGGTTAACACCCGCAAAAGATATTCTGTAATTTCTGAAATACTCTTCTAACAATTTATAGGTAAAACCTAATTTACTGCCTTCCAGTTAATTCTGACTCAAAGGAGCAGAGTAGAATGACCAAGGCTGTTAATCTTGTACAGGAGCAGAAAGCCTCATCTTTCTCCCACAGAGCAGTTGATGGGATTGAACTACCAACCTTGTGCTAGCAGCCACCGGGGCTTCATCTATAAGTAAATACAGTTTTAAAAAAGAGTGTTTGCTCTGTAACTTGTAGCAAATGGAAAAGTGATTATTAGCTCACTTTCTTTAGCTTCTTTTTGCTTTACTGCAAATTCTATTATTTATGCTATGGCTTATCCTTGATCTTAAAGTGTCATTAGTTTGTTATCTCCTTGAAAGATTTCACCATGAACTGTTTCCTTCTTTTCATTGTGCTTATATTAAACATGTGTTTAGTGCTTCTTTTTAAGAGAATATTCTCATAAGTCTCAGTATAACCTAACAGGTTTCTCTTGGTTTAACTACATTAAAGTCTGATCTTATTTGAATATTTGACTGTCCAAGTACTTTGTGCTGGATAAAAATCAAGCATTCTTCTCTTCTAGAAAAGCTAAGAAACATTTTTTTTGAAGACCACCACTTGACAACCTGTCAAGCCTTGATGAAATGATACTTTTATCGTGAATTTGTTTTCTAGCTTTCCTGTTCTATCCATATGCCTTTTAATAAGTCATAAAGACTACTCCTGGGCATTTTTGCCCAAGAACTTGGTTATTAGCTGAAAGATTATAGTTCTAGGGCATTCTGTATTAAGTGTGATCAAAGTTGGACACTAAAATCACTACAGTTTGCTATGAAGATAAACAGAGTATGCTTTTTTAATTTGAAAATGACAAAGTGTGACATAATGAAAAAAGGAAAGGACACTTGACTCTGGATTTGTTTGTACCATAAACTATTGGAATGTCTTTAATGGTGACTTTTTAATTGCTTTGCACCTCACTATCTGTAGAAAAGGGGCTATATTCATGTTTTTCATGTTATTATATCATTTCTATATGTGTATATATATTTCAGTGTGATTATGAGAGGTAAAATTAATAAATCTATCAATTGATTTAATGTACAAAAATTTGTCTTTTAAGCTATTTTGTTTTCATCTGAAAAGGTTGACTGGTTTTGTTATCTCTTCAGTCTCTTGTTCGACTTACTCTTCAGGCATTTCTGACCTGTGTACAACCTGGGGAGAGATGAAGCTGTAGATAGCTTTCACGATTTTCCACCCTGTGCTTCCTCCTTCCCGGAATTCTGTTGCACCCTTCAGATACTGAGGACTAGCAGGGTGGTTGGTGGAGGGAAGTTTGGCAATGTGTTGTTGGCCAATAGAGGAATCTAGTACTTGTTTTACACTGTAACTTTATTTGGGAAAGAATCCCGAAGGAGCCTTAATGATCAGTTTCATTCTCCCTCTGAACATGACTGTGTGTAAACATTGATTTTCCCCCCCTTTTTCCTTCCCTTCCAGTTACAGCAGTTGGAGCTCGCACAGATACAGCACAGAGATGCCAACCTCACAGCTCTCGCAGCTATTGGACCAAGGAAAAAGAGACCATTTGAAGCTGGAAGTGAGGTATTTAAGTGTTATTCGCTTTTCATGTCAAGAACAAGCCAAATATGAAGCAAATACACGGAAATAGTTTAGGCTGTCTTGCACAATATTGCTTCATAAAACTCTTCTTACCAAATTTTTGTCTGGCTTTAAGAAGTACATTACTTTGAGCCTAATCATAACTTATTCCTTTATTCCACACTCCATCCTGTCCTGTTCTTCAATCATAATTGATTTCCCATCATCTCAGTTTTTTAAAAATCGCTGTGCATTTTTCTATCAAATCCAACTTATCTGTTAATACTGATTCTTTTGTCCTATTTTGTCCATGATGACAAGAGTAAGCCAGAAAGTATTGCAACAAAATTATAAGCACCTTTATTAAACAAAACTATCAATATGTGAAGCTGTTTTTCCTTCACATATCCTCCTTGTACGTTTTTCACATTTCTGATGGGAGTGTGCCTATCTCTGTAATCCCTTCTCAGAGAATTTTCTGCTCCTTGATTTTTATCCTCAGGGAGCACAAATCATGGTCCCTTTCCATGCTCTTTTGAGCTCGAGGAACAAAGAAGCCTGAGGGGGCACACTAAGGGCTGTACTATGACGGGGTAGGTTACCTAATGAAAGACCCATAGGGCAGCCCTGGATAGCCTCAAAGAATGAGCAGGTGCATTGTGATGAAAAAAGTTTCTGAGCTCAACTTTCATGGCCTTCTTCCCACGTTGCAGTTTTCAATTTTCTTAACTTCATAATAAGCCCCGGTGATTGTCCTTTGAGAAAGCCCAAACTTACTAGTCGTTCCCTGGGGAGCAAGGAGGATAAATGTTCCCCTAAAGATTTACCATCTCTAAAACCCTCAGGGGCAATTCTGCTCTTTTCCTGTGCGGTCACTGTGTGTTGTTTAATTTCAATTTGCTAGAATATAGATATAATTCCAGAGGGGAGTAAGAGTGGAAACTGTTACATTAGTAACAATTCAGTAAAAAATCAGTTTTTTTCTCTTAACGCAGAGCTTTTAATTTCAAAGATTAAGTAACATGATGGTTTTTAAAAAGGAAAGTACAATTTTAAAAATCAACCTTGGTAGCTTTAACATCCAGCGATTCCTACTTTTGTTGTTAGATTGGAGAAATTATTTTTAGGTCCTTGTCCTTTATTTATTTTTTTTTTTGTTCTAATAAAGCAAAACTACTGCTATCCTTAAAAACAACTGATAATGTTCAATTTACATACTAAATTGGCGTCATGTAGATTAACTCTTGATTTTCTCAGCATTCTCGGTATGTGAGAGTAAACAGTACTAACTGCTGTCACCTGTGACCCTGGCAAAGCATAGTAGATATCACTGACTTGTTTGGTTTTAAGAAGTGAAATGAAGAAATGATCATGTAGATGAAAGTGAATATGTGTGGACACATTCCATTCTTTTTTAAAAGAGAAAAAAATGTTTATTTAGCAACAAGGCTGTTTAGTGACTGCTCATGTTATCCCAAATCCTAAGTGATACTTTTACTAATTTCTCCTAACAATATTAATCACGTATTACACTCAAGTGAACGATAAGTCTCCTTCCTCCCCAATAATTCTTAAAATATAAAATGCTAAAAATAGTTGTATGTATATCATCACAATCAGTTCTAGTACACGCCCACCCATATTCATTAATTACTCCCCATTCCCATTAAGCTCCCCCACCTGATAAGCTATTACGTCAGTTATTGTCTCTATGCATTTTTGATTTTTCTATGCTTCATAAACTGGGAAGCATAGCAAGCAATAAAAACAAACAGGTAGGTTAAAAAAAGGAAAAGAAAAGACCACTGAAATACTAAAATAAGCCAGAGAGAAAATTTCTGTCTTGAAACAAGCGAGAAATATTTAAATGTAGAGCAAATTCACAATGTGTCAAGAAGGAGATCAACTTACCAGGTAGCATATTAATACTATCGTTCCAGCCACTGTAATCAAGTGTACAGTCATCTCTGCTTGATAGTAAGAGTGTCCGTGGCACTTGACTGTAGCTAGAGGGGATCTGCCAGAGGCCTTGATCCTGATAGGTACCCTGCAGAGGGATTTTGGGCTCCACTGCCCTCCATAGCCTTTTATGTGTTGGGGGTTCACAATTTAAACTCTGATATCTTTCCTGTTACCATATTTGAATTTTGTTATTTGTCATCTTTGGATCAATCACATTGACTGGTGTGTTTCTTTCATGTGGACTTGGTTGACACCTCACGTAGATGACTGAATACAAGCCTTTTAAACCCAAGACACTATTCCAATTGGTAGCCTGGCACCATCTGCTTTCTTCACCACATTTACTATAGTACCAGTGATCACTTCACTATAGCGCTCCAGTGGTCACTTCATGAAGGCAAGTATCAAGTAGGACCATGACTTAAGAACTAACTCTTGGATTGGGGCTAGAATGCAGTGGGAGCCCAGAATCCATCTGCTTGTCCTTGGGTTATGTACCCTCTGGTATACTTTGGTGGCCTTATTATCATTTTACGATTAAAAAAAACCCCCAAACATTATCAATCATCCCCCCTGGGGTATAAAGCGATTCCACTGGAAGCATCAGTATTTTATCCAGTGGAATAAAATATGTTGGGAAAAGGAGGCTATGCAAGTATCATCTAGCTGTTAAGTGCTATCCATGAGTTGTTACTTTGTATAGACTGAGTTCTTAAACAATTGAGCTCTGTTTACATTGACTACGGGATTGATGCTAGGGGAAATTTTCCTGTACCAGTTTTTACAAGGACAGATTCTTGTCCATCAGATTAATACTTGTCATACTAGTGCAAGGAGGACATTAATAAGATAGTACATATATGGGGACACATTTCCATTTTTGAAGTTCCCTGAATATATCTAGAATCAGATTAAAGTCTTAGCTTTTTAATTCTGATTCTTGGTCATAAAAGTAAACAATGTTTTTGAAACTCCTTAGCAATGCATTTAGAAAATTAAAAATTTTAAAAATAATTCTTGTTTTTGAGGCCAATATATATATCCCTCTTCCGTATTATTTATTATAATTCAGAGAGAAATTTCAAGTATTGGTAACAGTTTTTCAGTCTCTCCCCACCATTAAGAAATACATTTATCACCCTTAAAAATAGACATTTATTTTGGATCTTCTGATAATCACTTTGAAACACTCAATCTATAAATATTAATAAGAAAACAGGTACCAGAAGCTTTTAGTGACCTTTACTTGCTAATGGTAAGATAGGTCTGATTGTTAAGCTTCATCAAGGCCAAAGCAGGAATCCAAATAGTCCAAGCCAGGAGTCCTCAAACTACGGCCCGCAGGCCACGTGCAGCCTGCTGAAGATATTTATCCAGGCCGCCGGGTGTTTTTGCCCTGTTTTGTTTTTTACTTCAAAATAGGATATACAGTGTACATAGGAATTTGTTCATAGTTTTTTTAAAAACAGTAGTCCTGTTTAAAAAGTTTGAGGACCCCTGGTCCAAGATATAGAGATCTTTAGCATTGGCTCTTTAATTGTGGTAGCTCTGGAAATGAAATTGATGTTTAAGCTATTAAAATGTTTTTGATCTGTATAAATAGAAAAGCTCTAAGTCTGTTGACCAAGAGTATGGCTGAGACCACCATAACCAGGTCCACAAACCCCAAAGATCTTTGAATGAAGGGTTAGTCAGATCTCATAAGGAAGAATGACTATGGTATGCAGTCAGTATTTGTACTGTGAAACTCCTAGCCTCCTCCAAACAACCTATAGCCATTTACCACAGTGAGTGTGCATTGGGGAAGGGGAATGATTTTGGGAAATTGTTGAACACAGGCTTTGAATTCCAGAAGACCCAAAACACCACTGCAGTCTATCAGTCAGTAGAGTTTTAGCTAGGTCATTGTGGGACCCTGAACTCAATTTACGGATATTTCTACATTGTGAAATGTATAATAAGAGTAGACCTGCTCAACAACTGGCAAAATTCCCACATGGATTCTCTGATCCAAAAAAGAGGGAAAGTTGAGTAGAAACTACTATAACAGCCTCTTAACTTTTTAAATAGTCAACCATTTCCTGGAGGGATTGCAGAAGCCATAATCAAGGACTTGAAAGATTTAGGAATGTTGCCTACCACACACCTACTTGGCTCAGCCTGCAAAGAAGACAGATGGGTCTTGGAGTTTGTTAATGTTGTCTTAGATACCATCAAACTGGTTCCAGCCTATAGCAACCTTATACATAACAGAACGGAACACTGCCCAGTCTTGCATCATCCTCACAGTTGTTTCTTAACTTGAGCCCATTGTTACCGTCACTGGGTCAGTCCCTTTCATTAAGGTTCTTTCTCTTTTCATTGTCCCTCTGCTCTACCAAGCATGATGCCCTTTTCCAGGGACTGGTCTCTCAAGGCCACATGTCCAAATTACATGAGACAAAGTCTGACCTTGCCTCTAAGGAGAACTGGAGTACTTCTTCCAAGACAGATCTGTTTGTCCTTTTGTTAGCCCATGGTGCTTGTAATGTTCTTTACCAGCACCACATTCAAAGACATCAGTTCTTCTTTGGTCTTCCTTATTCACAGTCCACCTTCCACATGTAACGAACATAATAGATTATCACAGGGCCAGTAGAGTGGTGACTTTGATCGCTGTTGTTCCTGCTGTGGTTTTGTTGCTGGAGCAAATCATTGCAACCTTTGGCATTTCGTGTGCAGCAACATTTAGCATGTTAGGGTGTATGTGGGTTTGCCCCTACTCCCTTGCTGCGCCCCCCCCTCCCCATCTGTTAGTAAAGTCCATTAGAATCAGTTTATTTTTGGTCGAGTCAGCAATATAGCTTCTCTGAAACCTACATCATTAGCATCACCTTTTTTCTTCAGGACATTATATTGATCCATGAAATTGATGTCTTGCTGATTGGATCTGGTAAGAAGTAGCTACTCCATGGTTGCTGCTTTTGGTGAGGTATCTGTATACCAGAGAGTTTGTTATTAATAATTCTGAGAAATGTAGGCCCTGCCATCTTGTTGAACTTTTCAGCTATTTAGTGGTGGTTTGGAACATGTTGAGATTTCCTGTCCAAGATAAAAGCGTGGTGTATGTGGCCTCTCAGTACAAAAGAGAGACCAACCTTTGGATTTTAAAGGAAACTACCTCATTGGATTAGAAATGAAGATTGCTCCCCTCTCAGGGACCCTTGGCTGTTCTCTCTGTTGCCCTGATGGGGAAGGAGTTTCTGTACCCATCCCTTTCTCCCCCAGTTACCGTCTGCAGTCTGTTCTCTTTCACTTAGAATTTTATTTCCAGCGAGTCCTTCACTCTCAACTCTTCCCAGCCTCACTTACACCTTCTGATTCCTCACTGTTGATTTCTTTTAGCTTCCTGCCTCTTCCTCTGCAATGTGAAATTTTAATTATTTTCCCCCCTTAGAATGAATGTGTTCATTGTAGGAAACATAGTAAAGGAAAAGCATTGGAGTGCTAAGCACAAAGGCGTTGTACTGCTAACCCCCGGCTGGAGAAAGACGAGGCTATTTGCTCCTGGAAACATTTACAGCCTTAGAAAGCCCATGGGCAGTTTCACTCTGTGAGTAGAAATCTCCTCAACAGCCAAAGGTCCACTTGGACACTTAAGGATCATCTTATCTGTTAAATGCTACTCTCCACCTTGCATTGACTTGCTTTAATTCATCCATCTCCATAGACCAAGGAGCACTTCCTCAGGAGAAAGAACTCCGGTCTGGTGTGGAAAAAGCCAAAAGACCAAAACCAAACTCGCTGCCATTGAATCAGTCTTGACTCATAGCAACACCCTGTGGGTTTCCGAGACTCACTGTTGAAAGTAGTAGGAAGTAGAAAGCCCAGTCTTTTCCTGAGCAGCCGCTGTGGATCACAGCCCAGTGCATAAGCACTTCAGCACCAGGGTTCCTTGGTAAAGACTAAAGCCTAGGGAAAACTAGGGGACACTTTACTCTGTCCTGCTTGGGGGCTGTGAATCAGAATCCACTCATAGCAAGCACACAGCAGCATAATATTGTTGCTCTTTGTTATAAAGTTATCTGAGCCTACTTGTAATCTTATATTAGTAATTCCTGTCTACCCAAATCAGACATTTTACATTCCTCCCAGCAGTGTATCACTGTTTATTAGCTTCTCATCAGTACTGGACATTATTTTTTTTAACATCTATGCCTTCTGTTTTTTCTTGGTCTTTTGAATTGTTCATCTATTTTCCATCCACATTAGGAGTCAATGTACTTGTTGAGATGGCTCTTGCATTTATTTACTCATCCATCTGTGCTACACATAATGGCAAAAAATAGAGCTCGCTTTTAGCTTGCTTATAATTTGTAGTCCAAAAGAGTATTCTTTGTCGCTACAGTGCTGGGTTTATACTGATCTGACCTATTTTGCCTTATAACTAAGCATCCATTTGCCCAGCAAATGGTGCTGATGAAGGATGTACCTGACGCATGTGATACAGGACAAAGATGAGGAACTTTCAGAGCATAGTGGACCTTTACAGTCTTTGTGGTTCCCTGGAAATTAGCCTGACAAATAAAATATCGAACTATCTTTGGTGAGCTGTATATAAGAACTTTGAAGGTGCTTATGGTTTTTCCCTTCAGTATTTTTATTTTTACATTCCATTTCCCTATTTGAAATTTTTATCACTATTTCCTCCAGGCAGAATTGAGTCTTATGTGTAATATTGAAGTCTTAGATGATTTTGGGGGTGGGGGGAGTTTCAATGTTCATTTTTAGTTAGCATAATGATGAGTCAATGCTAAGAAAGTTTTTTTATAAGTTATCTAGCTTTGTTAAAATTATTCCTTTTAGTTTTTAGGCTGCCCTGGAAGCGGTTTTAAATCGGGTCTATGTTTCTTCTGTAAGTCAGACTAGTATTACTTTTTTAGATTGTTAGAAATATTTTTACATGGCCAGTTGTGCTGTTAGGAATATTCCCACATGTGTCAGTAGCAATTTGTGTTAGCTTCATATACAACTGTTCGATGTACAACTTAGTTCCTATTAAAAAAAAGCCTACATTATCTGGGTTATATAGGTTACTTATAATTATATCAGTAGGTCATGATGGTTTTTCAGAGAGATAAATGAATGCTAAATGACAACAAAAAATGTTTATGAAGAAAGTGGTTGCTAACCTTACTACTAAGTATGTTTGCTTGTGTAAAACTTTATAGCCTTGGAAACACTGTGGGATAGTAGTTCCCTGTACTGTCGGTTGCTGTGAGGCAGAGTCAGTTGCTGTGACTCAATGTCAGTGAGTTTTGTTTAAGGATCTTACTGAACTTGTGCCAGTTCCAGTGGTGCGGGGTGTGTGTGTGTGTGTCTGTTAGGGTTTTCTATGCTTGTGACCATGTCAGAGCTAAAGAGAAGACAGTTTATTTTTTCATAGTCAGCATGTCCTTATAGTTCATTTTGTTGCCTTATTCTTCTGGCTAGGACTTATGATACAAGTTGAATATCAATGATACAAATACACACCCTATTCTGTTTTGTTTTGGTTTTTTACATACTTTTATTGGGTGCTCTTACACCTCTTATCACGATCCATACATTCCTCCAATGTGTCAAGCACATTTGCCATCATCATTTTCAAAGCATTCTTTTCCCACTTGAGCCCCTGATATCAGCTCCCCATTTCTTCCCCCTCCCTCCCTCACAAACCCTTGATAAGTTATAGATTATTTTTTCCATATCTTACATTGTCCTCCATCACCCCTCACCCACTTTTCCATTATTCCTTCCCCTGGGAGGGGGTTCTAGATTGATTCTTTTGATAGATTACCCTTTCTGCCCCCACCCTCCCCTAATCCTCCTGGTATCTCTACTCCCCTTATTGGCCCTGAGGGGTTTATCTATCCTGGATTCCCTGTGTTGTGGACTCTTATCTGTAGCAGTGTGCATGCTCTGGTCTAATCCAATTTGTAAGGTAGAATTGAGGTCATGATAGTGGGGGAATGAAGCACCAAAGAACTAGAGGAAAGTTGTGTGTTTCATTGGTGCTATAGTGCACCCTGACTGGCTCATCTCTTCCCTATGACCCCTCCGTGAGGGTCACTGTGTCCTGTGGTGGGGCTGGCCCTATGGTCCTCCCCATGCATTGTCTGCTCTGAACAGGAACATAGTCCTTGGGGCTTGGTGGGCAAGAATGCCCTCTCCATCCCTTTGCATTTCTCCCATGTGTTCTAATCCAACACGCCCCTCTCCCCAAGCTGTAGCCCCAGTGCTGTCCTCTGAAGTGCATTCTTTTGAGGGGGGAGGGGGTGTCAACAGTCGGGATTGGGACTGGCCCCACAGACCCCTCTATAGATTCCCTGGTACATGCTGGTATGTTGTATGCACGTCTTGATGCATTGGGTTGAAGCCTGGTCTCTCTCTCCCTCTCCTGTGGAGATTTAAACTATACCCTCCCCTTGGGTGGGTTAATGCCCTGCTCCCCCACCACCCATGTCTTTTTTCCCTTCTCCTTCTTCCCCCTCTTATTTAGTTGGCTGCCGTATGTATCCCTGGATTGGGTTTGGCCCTTGCCATTGTTGCTGGACTTCACCCCAGGGATTTATGTATATAGTAGCTTTTCTCCTATGTCCTGGTTTTTTTGGTTGTTGTTTTTAAGCTTACCTCAGTGGACTCATATTGTCCTGGCCCTTTTGTGCTTGACTTACTTCACTTAGCATGATTTCCTCCAGTTCTTCCCATGCGGCAATGTGCTTCATGCGTTCGTCACTGCAATTTAGACACGCATAGTATTCCATTGTATGCATGTACCACAGTTTTTGATCCAGTCGTCTGTTGATGGAAATTTGGGTTGTTTCCAACTCTTTGCAATTGTGAACTGTGCTGCGATCAACACTGGAGCACAGAAGTCTGGCCGTGGTCTGTTTCTTGCCTCTTCTTGGGTATATGCCCAGTAGGGGGGATTGCTGGGTTGATTTCCATAGTGGCTATACATACCTACAGGTCCACCAGCAGTGGACGAGAGTTCCTATTTCCCCACAGTCCCTCCACTTGTTAACTTTCTGACTTTTTGAATTGGGCTATCTTTGAGGGTATTAGGTGAAATCTCATAGTTGTTTTAATTGCATTTCTCTTATGGCTGATCGGGAACATTTTCTCATATATTTATTGGTCATTTGGATTTCTGCCCCTGTGAAACTTCTGTTCATGTCCTTTGCCCACCTCCTCAGCACATACCCTATTCTTATTCCTTATTATAGGGGATGACCTTTATTCTTTGCTCCCCCCTTCTTTTAAAATCATTTTACTTGGGGCTCTTAAAGATCTTATAACAGTCCATAGTTCGGTCGTATCAAGCACACCTGTACATATGTTGCCATCATTATTTTCAAAGCATTTTCCTTTTACTTGAGTCCTTAGTATCAGCTCCTTTTTTTCCCTTCCCTCCCTTCTCCTTCCCTTCCACCCTCGTGTGAATATTTGATAAAGTATATATTATTGTTATTTCATGTCTTACACCATTCACTGTCCCTTAACCCACATTTCTGTTACTCGTCTCCCTGTGGGGGGTGTGGATTTATTTATCCAACCCTGTGATTGGTCGTCATCCCCTCCTCCCATGGTATTGCCACTCCCACTTCTGTTCTTGAGGGGCTTATCTGTCCTGGACTCCACGTTTTGAGAGCTCTTATCTGTACCAATGTGCATATTCCAGTGTAGCAGGATTTGTAAGCTAGAACTGAGGTCATGATATTGGCGGGGAGGAAGCATTTAAGAATTAGAGGAATACTGTGTTTCATTGGTGCTGTAGTGCACCCTGGCTGAATTGTCCCTTGTGATCCTTCTGTAAGGGGATGTCCAATTGTCTACTGATGGGCTTTGGGTCTCTACTCCGATCCCCTCGTTCACATTGGTTTAATTGTTTGTTTTGCATCTTTTGATACCTGATACTGTCAACACCTTGTGATCACATGGGCTGGTGTGCTTCTTCCACGTGGGCTCAATTCCCTTGTGCTCTTCGCACAATTCCTTTTTATCCATGTACAAGTTCCACATGAGCACAATGAAGTGTTCTGGAATTCCCACTGTTTCAAAGTTATCCGTAGTTTTTTATGATCCACACAGTCTCCTGCCCTGGCATAGTCAATAAAACACAAGTAAACATTTTTCTGGTATTCTCTTCTTTCAGCCAAGATCCATGTGACATCAATGATTTTCCTTATTCCACATCTGTTTCTGATTTCAGCCTGAACCTCTTGGTAGCTCCCTGTCAAAGTACTGCTGCAACCATCATTGGAAAATGGTTCCTTTCAGCAAAATTTTGCTGGCATGTGGTCTGTGATAGTGTTCTGTAGTTTGAGCATTCTATTGGGTCCATTTCTTTGAATTGAGTGACTGGTCACATTCCAGTCAATTGGCCAAATACCTGTCTTACAAATTTCTTGGCATAGACGAATGAGTGTTCCCAGTGCTTCATCAGCTTGTTGAAACGTTTCATTTGGCATTCCATCAATTCTTGGAGCCTTGTTTATGGCTAATGCTTTCAATGCAGCTTGAACTTGCTCATATGCTACCTCCTGAAGTGTCAACTAGTTGTTTTTGATACAGTGACTCTGTGTATCAAAAGGTTCCATCCTTTTGATGCTTCCTATATAATATTTCAATATTGCAACTTGAGGCTTCAGTTCTCTCAGATGCTGAGCGTGCTCTTTGGGCTTCTAATTCTAAGCCTTTGCACATTTCATTGTAATGTTTGGCTTTGTCTTCTCCAGCTGCCCATTGAAATGTTCTGTTCAGCTCTTTGGCGTCATAATTTCTTCCATTTGCTTTAGCTACTCTGATTCACAGCATGCTTCAGAGTTTCTTCTGGCATCCACTTTGATCTTTCCTGTCTTTAATGAGTTTGATTTCTTCACGAATGATGTTCTTGATGTCTTTTT
This sequence comes from Echinops telfairi, assembly GCF_000313985.2. Taxonomy (NCBI): domain Eukaryota; kingdom Metazoa; phylum Chordata; class Mammalia; order Afrosoricida; family Tenrecidae; genus Echinops; species Echinops telfairi. The sequence continues at coordinate 12,447,680 of NW_022111300.1, forward strand.
ATATCTCATCAGATCTTCTGTCATTGGTGTTCATTGCATCAAATCTGTTCTTGAAATTCGGGTGTGATCTACTCAAAGTTGTATTTTGGCTCTTGTGGGTTTCTTTGGTTGTTGGTTTTGTGGTGTTTTTTTTCTTCAGCTGTATCCTGATCTTATGTGTGAGCAATTGATGGTCTCGCGCCATAGTGAGCCCTTGGCCTGTGTAGCTGCTGATACTGACCAAATTGTATTTCCCAACCAATATTCCTTTTTCTTTCCAACATTTGCAGTTCAATCACCAATAACTATCAGTGCATCTTGACTGCATATTTGATCAATATCTGACTGAAGTGTTTGCTATTTTTGGTGCTTCATCACTAACTTTTGTGGTTGGTGCATAGAGTTGAATAATGGTTATATTGATTGGATTTGGTTGCATATGGTAGCTCATTGCTGTTGACTGCTTTTCTCAGGTGTATTTCATTACTCTGATTAGCATTTCAGTAAAATTCTTCTTCATTCTCCCAGGTCAATCTTGTATATAATAAGTGGGTCCCCTGGCCCAAACGAGGTTAATTCCTGGGTCTGTAAGACTTTGTAGGTAAATCAGAATAAATGCACACAATTTTTTTTTTCAATTGTGCTCAACTGACAACGTTTTAACTGTTCAAGTCAGATTTATGCCTTTGATCTTCTATACCTTCCTAATGCTGCAACCCTTTAATACAGTTCCTCATGTTGTGGTGACTCCCACCCATAAAATTATTTTTGTTCCTACTTCATAGCTGTAATTTTGCTACTGTTATGAATCATAATGTAAATATCTGATATTCAGGATGTATTTTCATGGTTACAAATTGAGCATAATTAAACATAATTAAAGCGTAGTGATTAATCACAAAACAATATGCAATTATATATTGTGAAGTATTTATGTGTTTTCCAATGGTCTTAGACGACCCCTGTGAAAGGGTTGTTCAACTCCCAAAGGGGTTGCGACCCACAGGTTGAGAACTGCTGTTCTGTACTCACCTCTGCAACGCACTAAGTTTAGGAACCACTGCTATTAAAAACTGTTGAAACACAGGTACTTTGGGGTGACAAAATTCTAGGGTAGAAGTTACATGTCAGTATTCTGAAAGGAGGATACTGGAGGTGCAAGGTCTATAGCTTCAAAAGTTCTGCTGGTTGACCAGCAGAGGGCACTCAGTCTTGAGGCGCAGTGCTTTTCCTGCTTTGTGCTGTTAGCCCTAGCAGCTCAAGAGGTCTTTTAAATGTAGATGTTCAGTGTTCTTGTTATATGCTGGCCCCAGCATTTGGTGCACTTTTACTTATCCTTGCTTTCAAGACTTGGAAGATATTTAATATTTGTTTGGGAGCCAGTTCTTCACTCTACGCTCTGTAGTCCATGTGTGTCTAGTCTTTGCTTTCTCTGTAAAATGTAAAATAGCTGTTGACTTGCACAGATTAAACTTGTGACTGGACACTATGTACACAAACAATGAGGGTTAATGATAGGGCCAAACTTTCCATAACACTCATTCACAAAGGCAGCACCGTGCCTATCAGACTAATGCAAGTCATAAGAAAGCAAGAGGTTATTAAAATAGTAAATATATGGTAGTCCTGGGCCACCATTCATTGATTACTCTCAAAGCAAGAGACACAAACCAAAGTCTAAGGACAGTCAGTTTCATAACCTTGAGATAGCAGTCATGTGCTCTTCTCACACTAGGGTGTTTCTGCCTTAAGCCCTAAAATCTATTGCAGGTAGGTTTGAGGTAAAGTCCAGGGTACGTGGTGAGGTTTGCATTGACTTCTGCTGTGACCTATCAAGTATATTGTGTGCCTCAAGTGGTTCACGGACACTAGGCAGGCTTTTCTATCTTGTGTTGGAAAACCAGAATATCAGAAGATTACATGACTTGATGGCAACCTTAGGCCAGCCTATATTTATGGCATTTTATTTTCTCAGCATTGTTTTAAATTCTATACCATTGGTTAAATTAATGACACTACCAATAGAATTACCTTATGTCCCCAGGAGATTATTTATATACTCTGTATCATAACATGATAATGAAGTCCCTAAAGTGAACCAGAGATTTATGAAAGGATTTGGGGTTCTGTGTTAGGTCATGTTGACTAGAGAAACAAATCTAGTGACACTCGTGTATGTATGAGAGAGAGCTTTATATCAAGAAGTTATTATATATCACGCAAACATCTCAGCCCCACCACTAGGGATGTCCAGTTGTCTACAGATGGGCATTGGGTCCCCATCCCACAACCCCCTTCATTGATATGATGATATGATTCTCTGTTCTTTGGTGCTTGATTCCTGGTCCCTTTTACCCCTCGTGATCACACATGCTGGTGTGCTTCTTCCATGTGGGCTTTGTTGCTTCTGGGCTAGATGGCCGGCCGCTTGTTTACCTTCAAGCCTTTAAGACCCCAGATGTTGTATCTCTCGATAGCCGGGCACCATCAGCCTTCTTCACCACACTTAATTATGCACACATTTGTCTTACAGGGATTGTGTTGGGAAGGTGGGTATCGTGGAATGACCGTATAGTTGAGCAAAGTGTTCTTGTATTGAGGGAGTACGTGAGTGGAGGCCCAATGTCCACGCAAACATCTCAGCCCCACCACTAGGGATGTCCAGTTGTCTACAGATGGGCATTGGGTCCCCATCCCACAACCCCCTTCATTGATATGATGATATGATTCTCTGTTCTTTGGTGCTTGATTCCTGTGCTACCCTACTACTAAACCTATAAATATAAGCACATAGGTCTATTTCCTCCATAATCATAAATATATTTATACGTGTACATGCCTGTATTTAGGCTTCTATGTATGCCCTCTGCCTCCTACTTCTTTCCTCTATTTCCTTTTGCGTACCTCTTGTCCCACTACCATGCTCAGCCTTCATTTGGGTTTCACTAATTCCGATCGGTTACATTGCCCTTGATCACTCCCTACCTGCCCTCCCACCCCCTCCCTGCCACTGGTTTTGAACCACTTGTTGTTCCCTTGTCCCTGGGTTGACCAACACCTCTTCCCTTCCCCCACCTCCCACTCTCCCATGTCTCTCCCCCCACCCCACCCCACTGTCGGTCCTGTTTTCTTCTCCACATGTTGATCCAGCCTATCTTATCTAGATAGACCTGCAGAGGTAATAATATGCGCATAAAATTGCGGTTGGCCTGGACAGCACCAAACAAAGTGGCACATAAAAACAAGGCGATGCAGGCAGCAACACCAACAAACTAACAAACAAGAAAGCCACTGACATACAAAATCTAAAAGAAGAAAAAAAAGAAAAGCCTGTTAATAGTTCAAGGTCTGTTTGTTGACCTTTAGGAGTGTTTTCCAGACGAATCTGATGGGGTGCCACCTCCTGGCCCCAAAGTCCCTCCTTGATACTCCCTCTGGACCTCCTTGCTCTGTCCCCTGTCCCCGCCACCCCAACCCCGCCCCACTGCTCTATTGCCCGCCCCCAGTGTTTTGCCTCAGTGTTGTGGGGTCAGCTCAGTCACACATCCCACACTGTGTCTCCAGTGCTGTCCCAGGTAGGGCCATGGGTCAGTGCAGGATGTCACATCTTGCAGTGGGGCCGGCCATATGGTCCTCTCTGTGCATTGGCCGCTCTGAGCAGGGCTATTGTCCTCTGAGGTTGGTGGGCCCTCCTGTGCTCCACTCTCTTCCTCCTCCTCCATTTGCTTCAGCTTCCTTCTGGGTGTGGTAGGTCTGTTCCTTTCCCTCACCAGCCGATCTATTTTCATTTTCTGTGGCACTCCCTTCCATGGTGGGGGTCAGGCTGATTCTGGTTGGGGCCGGGCATATAGTCCATTCATTTTATGGATCCCTCCGTGCGTTACGTTGCCCTCCTGGTTTGGCGCGTGATGGTGGGGTCTGTATGCACATTCCAGTTCTGTGGGGACACAACCAATACTCTCCCCCTGGGTGGATTAGTGCCTTGTTTCCCCCATGTCATCATCTCAGTTTCTCCGCACCCCGATTCTCCCTCCTCCGTCCCCCTTTCCCCTTCTTTATGTTGGACTCTCATGTAACTCTGTGGGTGTGGTCTGCTCTCCCCCCAACTACCTATGCTTCCACCCATTTATTGCGAGATAAGTGTCTGTTCTTCTATTCCTGCCGTGCTGATTGTACTTACCTCAGAGGACTCATGTTATACCTGTCGTTTTGAGTTTGGTTTACCGCGCTTAACATGATTCCTTCCAACTCTTCCCATGGACGATGTGTTTAATGTGATTGTCTGAAGAACAGATGGATTGACATGAATCTGCTCAATGCTCGCCCTCATGAAGATATGGGTGCTATAACAACGGGTGGTGAAGAAACCAGATGGTGCCTGGCTATCAGAAAGAATAGTGCCTGAGATCTCAAAGGCTTGCTTTCAAACAAACAACCATCTAAGTCAGTAGTTCTCAACCTTCCTAATGCTGTGACCCTTTAATATAGTTCCTCATGTTGTGGTGACCCCCAACCATAAGATTATTTTCATTGCTACTTCATAACTGTGATTTTGCCACTGTAAATCGGCAACTCTTGTGAAAGGGTTGTTTGACCCCCAAAAGGTTGCAACTCACAGGAGGAGAATCGCTGCTCTAAGTGAAGTGGTGAAGCATCAGCTAAGTCAATATGGAAGAAGCACACCAGCCTGTTTGATCCAAGAGTTGTAAATAATAAAACCCAAATCTGAAGGCTATGCTTGACAGTGAAAATCTATTTACCTATTTACAGGACACTCCCACCTCCACCCCCACAGCCCTCCATGGATTAAGCCTCTGGTGAATCCCTTCTGACCAAAGTCTAGGCATGTGACTAGCCTTGTAAAGTCGATTAAGGGAGATGTAGTCAGGTTGAAATGTAATACCTTATCATTTGATCTCCCTTTTGACCCATTTTTAAATTGTTTCCATTTTTAATATTTTCTTTCTTTTTGATTGAGGTTTTCTGTGTTTTGTCTAGTCGTTGTTGGCTTTTTGTTTGTTCGTTTGCTTCCTGTTTGTGTTTTGTATGATTTTCTATACATGAAATCCATGACAGGTAGAGCTGCAGACACAGTAACTGGATTGATAATTGCCTAGGGGCATGGCAGGGGAGGGTGGGAAGGGATGGGGAACTAACCACAAGTTCAAGAAGAAAATATCCTGGAATTATGGTGATTGCTCCAATCTTATTAGATTACATGATGTGTGAAGTATATACCAATGAAACTTTCTTTTTTTCTTTTTTCCTTAACTGTAAAAGACCTTAGTTATCTGTCAGACCTGCTGTGAGATAGCACAGGGTTAGAATTATTCAAAATCATGTAGAGAGTGTGGAAACTGTACTGTATGTTTGCTTCTCAGTTCCTCTCTTCACTTAAAATATCCTAGCTTTGGAGCTTGGTTAAACTATGGAGATTCAGACAGACATTTGTATTCTCATTGTCTTATGATTCCAGGAATGAAGTTTACTTTAGCATTTAGTTAGGGGTTTGGTTGATTCTGAAAACAGCATGCTCCTCCACACTTTGATTTGCAGTCCAGAGGAAAGCTTCTTGTCCAGGGTACAGCTTCACCCATCAGCCATCAGTCTGAGGTGCCCCTTAGTCTTCCTTTTCATGTGATGCACTCATGGCTCTACGAAAACTCAGAAATGCCCCTAGGAGGGACAAGGTAATGTGGCAGCACAGAGTATTTCTCAAAGTTAGTTATCCCAACAGTTAGCAACAACTTGACAGTAAAGGAGACATGGGCAGTGAGGTGGAACTCGTTCTTACCAGGGGATGGGGGGCAGGCTTGGGACGAGTATTCCACCGTTTCCTGCTTAAAAACCTTCAGTGCCTCCCAATGGCACTGAACCAGCCCGTGGAGATAATGACTAGGTTGATTTCCCTTTTGCAGATCAGTGAACTGATCCCCAGAGATCCTACGTCATTTACCAAAGTTGCTAATGGACCAAACAACCAGTGTTTACTGCTGTTCACTTCTCCTGTGTATGTTTGTCTCCTCCAAGATAGATGCCGCCCAGCCTAGACCCATGACCAGATGGATTGACAGAGTGGCTGCAACTGTGGACGCAAACCTAAGAACAGTTGTGAGGCTGGCCCAGGACCGAGCGGTGCTTTATTCTGTTGTTCAGAATGTGGCTGGGAGTTGGATATGATTCGCCACCGAGCAAATAGCGTAGCCCAGATAAGTCTTCAAATTGAATCAGAGCATGGACGAGCATGAGGCTCTGTTCCCCTGGGTGGTGGCGTTTGGATATGGCCCGTGAAGCAAGTCACTGAGAATCTGGGAATTCACAAAGTCACTGGGGTCATGAAGGTTCTTCTGCTTTTAACTGAGTCTAACAGTCATCTAATTTACCAAGAAATGTGGAAGATAGGTAAAAATGCTTTTGAAACTTTTCCTTCTTAGTCATTGTTTTTTTGAGGGGATAAACATTTAGAAGGCTGGTTCTTTTTAGTTACTTAGTAACATTCCTCAAATGGCATTATTGCTGAAATTGATAACTCAGCAATATCTGCTTATCCTAATAAAGCCGGCAAGTGTTTCCAAAGTTTTATTATGAAAACATAAAACTGTGTTTAGTGGTACACTGTAAAATGTGGACTAAATTGATCTACTTGTGAGTATTTTAGTATTTAGATTTGATTAGGCCTCTTAGAACTTCAGTACCTTAATTATTTCTTGCATCTCTGATGATTTTACCTTGCCTCTGCTTAGATAAGTCAGGAATCGAGCTTAAAGACTGTTGTTGTTAGGTGCCATCTTGTCAATTACGACCCTCTGCACACGGAAGGAGGCACTGCCCAGTCCTGCACCATCCTCACAGCTGCTCCTGTGCTTGAGCCTTTGTTGCAGCCACTCTCTCAGTCTGTCTCGATGGGGGCTCTCCTCTATTTATCTGCCTCTACTTGACCAAGCATGAGAGCCTTTTCCAACATGTCCAAGACTTTATGTATGTATGTATGTATGTATGTGTGTATGTATGTGTGTGTGCAGTCTCGCCATCCTTGCCCCTGAGGAGCACTCAGGCTTTACTGTAGTGGCATGTGTGTTGCTGTGATGCTGGAAGCTATGCCATTATGTATTTCAAATGCCAGCAGGAGTAACCCAATGTGAATAGGTTTCATTGGCGCTTCCAGACTAAGAACTGGAAGGAGGAATCAGCTACCCACCTCAAAGGATGTAGTCACTAAAAGCCTTTTACATAGCTTAAGGGATGACCTGATCGATTTCAGAAGCAGTCTTTCGCCTCTGAAGCCTCCTTTTCGTTCTTCACCTGCCCTGGGTCCTTGGCTGCATTTGTGCTCTTAGGTATGGGCACTGTACGGGGGCCATAAGCCAGTTTTATCAACTTCAGTGAAAGCTCTTGGTGGGAGGCAGAAACCTACAGCAGAGTGAAAGGTAGATTTGGGATTTTTATGGCTGCCAGCCAGCCATGCACTCTCCGCCTCGTTACCATGGATAACTGAGAGGTAGCTGATTATTCTCAGCAGGTCACTATTAAATAGATGAGTCAAGAGTTGTGGGCTTTCTTGAATTACAAGCATGGGAATAAGAATGCTATGTATTTATACCCAGGTTCAAGACAGTTTGACTCTCTGAGTCAGTCACTATTTGGGAAAGAAAATGCTCTCACCTGTGTAGAGTTGTGAATTATGAAAGGCATTTCTGTTGGGTTACTAGAGATCCCTCGGGGCTTGTTTCATTTATAACATTGCCTCTGGCCCTCTGCAGCATCCTGTTGGAATGACCTCCTTTTCAACCCTGTGCTGGCAGCTGTACCATGACTGTTTCCCCTGGATCTTCAGGCTTGTCACATGACAAACATGAACTGTGACCCCTTTGTCCCTTACCCAGATGACTAGCTCGTTTTCTTATGTGTTGAACAACTTTGCTTTATTTCCTCTCCTCTTTTCCCCCCTTGTTTCTCCCCCATCGTTTAGTTTCCTCCCCAGACAAGATTTCTCTTTTGTGGCAGTTTTCATTGCATTTATGTTCTAGAGCACCGATGCAGAGACCCACAGCCTTCACAGCTTGTGTAGGTTAGACAGTGCTGGGAGCACATCACTAGAACCTCCGACAACTTCCCCTCTCTCCTCCAGTCACGGTTCCTCTCCCCCAAAGGAAATCGCTGTCGTGACTTCCACCGCTGTGCCTGACTGAGAACTTGATACAAATGGAATCATACAACACATACTCCTTTGTGTCTGGGCCCTTTCATTTGAAACTGAGTTTGTGCTGATAGTCTTGTTACACAACTCGTTCTTGATTGGTAGTATTCCAGTTTATGAACGCATCACTGTTCACACCACTCTTCCCTGCCTCCGTTTTTTAAACCTTGTATTGATTTGAGTGGAAGTTTCCAGAGTAAAGTAGTTTTCCATTCAATACTTCACACATTTTGTTTTGTGACAGTGGGTGCCCATCTCCCTGGGGGTGTCATTCAACCTATGGGCCTGTCTGACTGAACGTTAAGCCATTGGAGTAAGCTCAATTCCAGACTTGAAGAATGGCTGAGTAAAGGCCAGTGTTAAGGGTTCCACCGGTGTCTTTTCAGACCAATAAGCTTGTACGTTTTTATGATTTTGAATTTTGTTCCACATTTTTCTCCTCCTTTATTCAAGATCTTCTATTGCAGCGGTTCTCAACCTGTGGGTCACAATCCCTTTGGGGGTTGAACGACCCTTTCAAAGGGGTCACCTAAGACCATCAGAAAACACGTATTTCTGATGCACTTAGGAACTAAGACCACACTTCTATCCCTCTCCAGGAGGGTTTGCCCACGTGCACATAAGCCCTTATGTGAGTACCCACCGTGAAGACTGTTACCCATCCTACACCATACTTCAAGACAAAATTTCATTGATTCGTCATTAGAAATAAATATTTCAACAACAAAAAAAAATATTTAGCAGTTTATAATTACATATTGTTTTTGTGATTAATCACTATGCTTTAATCATGTTCTGTTTGTAACAATGAAAATACATCCCACATCAGATATTTACATGCCGATTGATAACAGTAGCAAAATTACAGTTAGGAAGTAGCAACGAAAATAATTTTATGGTTGGGGTCACCACAACATGAGGAACTGTATGAAAGGGTGGCTGCATTAGAAAGATTGAGAACCACTGTTCTATTGTGATCCCTTTCAGATCCCTGTTGGTAGTGGTGATGGGCACTGTCCAGTTCTTCTGGTCGCAGAGGCGAGAAGCCTGAGCTTTGTGGGGTCCATTAGTTCTTTGGAGTATTTGTTTCTACTCTTGATGGGCATTTGGATGGTTTCCAGGTAGCACTGTTGGGAATGGTGGTGCTTTTAACGGTCTTGTAAATGTCTTTGTGATGAACTTTTATGGTTCCTTAAGTAGAAGTGGGATTGTGGAGACATTTAATTTTTAAAGTCTTAGAAGAAACCGAACAATTTTATTTTAGGCAAACTTTTGGTAGGAAACATTATAAACACATGAAGATTCAGCTTTAGCATAATAAATCTAACTTGTGGCTAAGGAAGATGCCTTCAATCAAATGACCTATGTAGTTCAAGACATGACTCATGTATATATAAAAAAAAAACTTACCATTCACTGCCAATGACAAGTTATTCTAACTTTCTTCTGACTGGTTTTATCCAGTTTTCCAGAGCCCATTCTGCAACAACAAATCTTTTTGTTTTTTTTTCTGCAAAAATCTTATGGACATATTTTGATGGTAATATTTTACAGTATTTAGTGTTTGAGTGGTGATGGTCGCCGGAAACAGTGATGTTTTGGTGTTGAAATCCGTCTTAGCTAATGCTACAGAGGCTGACCTCTGGCAGTTACACACACATATTACACGCATTACCAAGAACTGCTCAGGCGATGAGACTGGCTCTGTTTAAAACCAGGCCTTTGTGCTGACTGGAATCATCTCTCCTCCTTTCTCTCTTCTAAAATGTGAACTTTTCAAAACGTGCTCCATAGTTACATGGGGAGAAGCTTAACCTAATCTAAGTATTGAAATGCGCTTGTGGTATCTATCGTACACCTAAAAAACTGGGTAGTAACTTTTAAAGTTCATTTGTCCACTAGGTAAAGTGCCCCCTGCGCCTCTTGTTAACAGGCATAGAATTACCATATATACTCGAGTATAAGCTGAGTTTTTAAAAGCACATTTTTAATGCAGTTTTTGTGGTAAAATTAAGTGCCTCGGCTGATATTCTGGTCGGCTTATACTGAGTATATACGGTAAGCAGGACCATCCATGTGTTTTGGAGGTTGCCCCTCTCCTCTTTACAAACAAAACCCAAAGCCCAAAAAGGTAAAGAGAAACGAAAATCTGGTAGTTGTAAAAGAGTAGAGACAGAACTGGAAGCTCTGCTTCTATATGAAGCAAACACCTTTTCTTATGTACGACTTTTGGATGAAGAAAAGCGAGCTGTCTGCCCTCTTACAATGGTTTTGGAACAAAGTACAGTTAAAAAGAGAGTCAAAGATTGCACTTTGACAAATTTATCTTTTGAGAATTCTGTGGATTATTTTTTAATTGTTTTATTAGGGGCTCATACAACTCATCTCACAATCCATACATACATCAATTGTGTAAAGCACATTTGTACATTCATTGCCCTCATCATTCTCAAAACATTTGCTCTCCACGTAAGCCCCTGGCATCAGGTCCTCATTTTTTCCCCTCCCTCATGAGCCCTTGATAATTTATAAATTATTTGTCATAACTTGCCCTGTCCAACGTCTCCCTTCACCTACTTTTCTGTTGTCTGTCCCCCAGGGAGGAGGTCCCGTGGATCCTTGTAATCGGTTCCCCCTTTCCAGCTCCCTCTACCCTCCCAGTATCGCCACTCACACCACTGGTCCTGAAGGGATCATCCACCCTGGATTCCCTGTGTTTCTGTGGATTTTTTTTAATCTGCCAATTTTACTTGATATTTTAAACAAGTGTTTGTAGACAGCAATGCATAGAAACAATTTTAATAGAGAACTATTGTGCTTCTTACCTTTTTTAATGTTTAGAACTAATTGGTTCTGTGTTTAGTGAATTCATTAAATTCAGGTGGTCTTGGGGATAATCTGTGTGGGGGGGTGCTGTGCAGAGCCTACACCCTGGAGGGCATGGAAGTGGTAGTTCTTGTCTACAGCAAGCAGATGGTGCAGGGAGGGGCATATACAGACTCGTTTGATGCAGTGTGAAAGGGAGGCCCATGGGGAGCATTCCATGGGGAGCTGCAGAGGGAGGGAGCATTGGCAGTGGGTCTTCATGGACCTCCATCTGTTGGTAGAGGAACAGTGTGGCTGAGGCCAAGATGCTTTGTGAGGACTGATGCAAACTAAGGCTGGAGAAAAGCCAGGGTGGCGGGTTTATACCGGGTTTGGTAATATTAAACCATCCTGATGGTTTGGTGGGTTACACGTTGGGCTGCTAACCACAAGGCCAGCAGTTCAAATCCATGAGCTATTCTGCGGGAGAATGAGGTTTTCTCCTCCTGAAGTGTTGGAATCTTGGAAACCCACAGGGGCAGTTGGAGCATGTCCCATAGGGCCACTCACTGAGTTAGAGTTGACTTGATGGCACTGAGTTTGTTTTTTGAGATTAAAAAAAAAAAAAATTGGTGACAACACAGCACAGTGACCAAGAGCACTCTCTCTAGATCACTGTGTGACCTTGCACAGATGGTATACCCAACCCATCAGAATCCAGCTTTCTCTCGAGAAATGTGGACAGCATGTGCCTAACTTGCTGCAAGGTTGTGATATGTGGATGTTAATATGTTAATCTGATCTATAGTAAAATGATAATATGTGAACAGTACTCAACGTAAATCTCAATGCCTAGTAAAATTTCAGGTAGTTTACTATGGACAGAGGGGAACCATTAGAGACTTCTGAAGCAGGATGTGGTGGCCATTTGCCTGCCATAGCCCCCTAACACACCAAACTCATTATGACAGTCATAGTCGTCCCCCGTGGCGTTCCGAGACTAGCTGTTTGTGATAGTGGAAAGCTGTCTCTCCTGAGGAGCCTGCTGCCTGCCCGGAGGGCTGCTGGAGGACAGCATCATGTCAAATCCAGCCCCTTAACCAGCGACAGGGTCATTCACCAATAAAGGATTCCTTATCGTAAACAGTTTCCCCCTTTATTTTCTCTAGGGTCTCAAAGACAACGTTACTGCTTCTGGGACACCCAGCCTGACAGCCACCAAACAGTTGCTTCGTCCAAGAATCACGAGAGTTTGCCTCAGGGACTTGATATTCTGCATGGAGCAGGAGAGGGAGATGAAGTACTCGCAGACTCTGTACCTGGCCCTTCTGAAGTGACACTCCGCTCTCTTGCAGAGCCTCCATGCTGTTTACTGCCAAAGACGTGAAAAAGAGCACTGTTGCACTCTCGTGAAACACCCATTTTGGGGAAATAATCGCCAATATGGGAGGCCATTGTTTACAGTTTCAGATTTACTAATCTTGGGCCATTACCCCCTGGGGTTCCTGATGACCAGGATTCAGCTTTGCCTTGTCAAAATCAATGGCGCCCTGTCTGTTTCGACCTGCTTCATTTGCTGTAAGGTTGTAGCCTGTAAGGTTTCTTTGAGACCAGTCTAATTCAGGTTTCATTGGGGAAAGAAAGGAAGAGTCACATTGCCCTAAGAAAAGTGTGTTTAAATTCCTGTACTCACTCTGTCTCCTGGGCTAGGTTAGGTGGTCTGGCTTGGGAACAAAATCTGCTTAGCTAACTATGGCAGTCGCTTAAAGTTGTAGGTAGCAAGTTAGAAAGCAAGGCCCACGATGGGTTGGCTACGTGAGCCCTGTGGTGTCAGAACGGAGACAAATGGAGATCATTTGTGCCTGGGGTTGCTATTCTCTGGTTCATCTCAACCATGATACCAAGTGAGGGGACATCCTTGTCAGGGGAGCCTTAAAATTGAAGCTGCTGAAATAACATGATGAGAAATGGAAATGGTGGAGAGAATGGGAAGGACGTGTGGGGCCTTGAGTTCAAATTGATGCAGGGAGATGAAAACAGAGATACAGCACAGACAGTCTGCCGCATATGCCCAGGACGGGCCTGGGGAGAGTGGGAATGACAAAGCAACCTGAGAGTGTGTGTGTGTGTGTGTGTGTGTGTGTGTGTGTGTGTGTGTGTTGCATTGCTGTTATTGAAGAAATGGGGAAAATACTAAGGAAAGTGGAGCAAACCCTTTCAAATACTCTTCTTTTAAAGGAAGAAGTTATATTTTATTTGTATTCTTTAAATTCTAAGAAGTGTAAGGTTTTGTAAGTTACCTTTTCTTCCTTTTCTCATAAAAGTTTACTCTATGTTTAAAACATCTCAGTGTATTAAAAGTGACCAACTTGACGAGAAATCTTTGGAATTAGGATTCCATTTTGGAGTCTGTACTTCAAAGTGGAATGTCAGCATTTCACTTTGGGGGACCATGGAAAGATAGATGTACTGTCAGAACGTGTTCTATATTCATCTGAAGAGGAAGCTGCTGTTTTGCAAACCCTCATTTTTCTTTAAAAAAAAAAATCCCACTTGAATGAAAAAAGAATAGCTGTAGGTAGAATATAAACATGCAGGGTAAGTAAATCCTCTAACAAGTTTTAAAAATGGGGAAGCTGTGCTTGTTAGACATAGATTGAGTGGCGCGCAAAGCCTGACGTATATATTATGCTTTATTCTCTCCTCCCCAGTGGGGCTGTTATGGCTATATTCTATATTACTCTTAAGTTCTGCATCAGTCAAAAGTTTTGTTTTAGCAAGTTATTACATACAATGCTGTAAATTATGTGTGAAGAGTATTTTGAAGAGATAATATACTCTGTTGGGTTTTATATATTTAAATGCTTAGCTTTATTTTTTGTAAACTGCAGCATATCCTCATATTTGTGTATAATCTTATTGATCAGATGTTTGAAATTATTTCAAATACTTCATTAAAATAATTATTTTATTATAAGAATAACTGGTCAGTTGCTAACTTTGAGGGCCAGTGTCATTGGCCCTGAAATGCTCATATCTGCTGGGCACTGGGTCTCCCGGCTCAGGCTTTCTTTGAGATGTTGACATGAGCGTTCCTGAGCCTCACTTGCGATCTGGGTGGGCTGTACCACTTGCTCTGGAATAGTTATGGGGTTGCATACTATCTGACTCCTGAGGAAGCTACGTATATCATATATACACGTGTAGAAGCTAAGTTTTTTCAGCACATTTTGTTGTTGTTGCAGTTTTTGTGGTAAAATTAGGTGCCTCGGCTGATATTTGAGTTTGCTTATACTGGAGTATATATGGTAAATTTTTCTTGGCCCATTAGCATTTTCTCACTAAAGTATTACTTTTCGAAAGTTTCCTTTAACCCATTTTAAAGCTGTGTGTTGTGAAATACAAAGAACTAGTACAGTATTTCCAAGGCATTCTTCCTCTCAGCTTACAAAATGAGGATGTTAAGATCTGCTTCGTGTACAGTTCTACTCTTACAGTCTTGGCAGTGTCTTACCATTTAACTCACAAAAGTCGGTACTTCTTAAACAATGAGAAGATCTGGAGTCATTAGGTGTGCTATGTGCACCCTTTGGCAAACATCGGTTGGTGGCAACCACTTTTATAGGAGGGGATATATCTTCTTCCCTTTTCTGACCCTCTACCTTTATGACTGCACCTTCAGAATTTATTGTCAGAAATATTCTATTTACCTTTTCAAAAATAATCTTGCTGACATATTTTGCTTTATCATAAAAATTTATTTAATCCATTTACTTTCAATATGACTGACTTTAAATAGTCTCCTGAACATCTTTGACCTTATTCCTCTTAGAGAAATTAAAATGATTTTAATTTTTTTGAGGTAAACAAAAAACCCACTGCCATCGTGTCAATGCTGATGCATAGCGACCCCTGTGGGTTTCCGAGACTGTTTACAGGAGTAGAAAGTGTCATCGTTCTCCCAAGGAACAGCTGGTGGTTTCGAACTGCCAACCATAAGGTTCACAGCCCAACTTAAAACCACTGTGCTACCGGAGCTTCTACATTTGAGGTAAATTTTACCCTATTAGAATTTTGGCAAAATTCTAGGCAGAATTAAGACTATAACAATTTTGTAACAAATGCAGTAAAAAATACAAGCAATGTTAAGTTTCATTCTTTAGAAACTATGAAAACAAGATACTGGTTAGGTTGGACGGAACTTTGGCTAATTGTACAGTGAACCAACTCAATGTCCATGACACTTTGAGCTGGACGAGCTGCTGGCTCTGCCGCAGCTAAGGTTATAATGGGTCACGTGTAGACTCGTGAGCTGGTGGCCAGTCTTTACTCTCAGTTTTGGCATTACTGCCATTTTAAGCACTGTATGCCTTTCTAACCTGACACAACACTGTGTAAAAATTTTTTTATTTTATTAGGAGCTTTTACAGATATTATAACAATTCATAGTGCCATTAGATCATTTAAAAACATATTATTTCTTGAACTCTTTAATACCAGCTCCCTTTTATCCCCTCCCTTTCTCACTCTACCACCCCCATGAACCTATAATGTATATTATTATTATATTTTTGCTGTATCTTATTTAATGTATCCACCTACAATTCTGTTGTTTGTACCCCTCAAGTGGGATTATACGGTCGTTGCTATCAGTTCCCCCTTGCACCCCCTTTTCCCACCTCTTCATGTACCCTCTGGGAATCATATTGCTGTTTCTGAGGGGTTTATCTATCTTGGATTTCATGCATCAAATAATCTTAATTATCGTATATGCTGGAGTATAAGCCAACCCGAATATCAGCCGAGGCATCTAATTTTACCACAAAAACTGCATTTAAAATGTGCTGAAAAACTCTGCTTCTACACGAGCATATACAGTATACAAATGACCATACACAGGGCTAGCAAAATGAATGAGGTAAAACTAAGGCCATGATGGGGGGAGGAAATATTAAAGAAGTAAAGGATAGTACGTGTCTCATCAGTGCTACATTGTACCCTGGATGTATCCCTTCCATGTGTCGCTTCCTACAGGTGGGTTTGGGGTCTCCACTTTGTGCTCCTTCACTTCAATTTGATTGCTTGTTTTTGAACTTCTGGTATCTATTTCCATCGACACCACATGATCACACAGTGTTCTTCTTTCATGTGGGCTTTGTTGCTTCCCTGCTAGCCTTTAAGACCCCAGACAGTATTATCTTTTGATAGCCGGTACCATCAGTTTTCTTCACCACATTTCCTTATGCACCATTTTGTCTTCAGTGATCGTGTTGGGAAGGTGAGTATCATACATTGCCACATTAGAACAAACCGTTGTTATACTGAGGTAAGATTTTATTTTATTTTTTGCATTTTTATTTTATTTATTTATTTAATCATTTTATTAGGGGCTCATACAACTCTTATCACAATCCATACATACATCAATTGTGTAAAGCACATTTGTAC
>NW_022111300.1:12465161-12466945 GCF_000313985.2 Echinops telfairi
TCAGAAATTCCTTTTTTTAACATGTGGGCATGATTTACATCTGAATGATTTAAACTCCTATGGATGAGCACTTTCATTTGTATTCCAGCTGTACATTTACATGTACTTACCCTTACACTGAAGTTGTTTTCACCAGGTGGAAATTTGTCCCCAGGAGCATTTTTTAAATCATATTTATCTTTTGAGAAACATTTGAGAGGTTGTGTTACACAAGTAGGAAACCTAAAATTGGAACCACCATCCTTGAACACCTAGATAGGTGAGGGGAACAGACACACTTATGTTAGTATTAGGGTTAGAATTTACCTAGCTCTATCTTAGCGCATCGATTGAAAGTTTATGGGGAGAAAATACTCCCAAGGGACTCATTCAAGAGCTTCACCTTTGTTGGTAGACCATGATGAGAACAATTTTAATGGTAACTCTTCTTTAAAATATTACTGTCAGGTTGACATCTAACTTCTCATACTGTAGGTGGCATTGAGGAATTATGGTCCACACAGTCCACTGTGTCAACACTATGGACCAAGTCAAACTATGGATAGCCTGGAGACAAATGGGCATTTCAGAACACTGACTGGGCTCATGCAGAGCCTGTCTGAATCAAGAGGCAGTTGTGCAACAGAACAAGGTGACACTGCAGGATGTAAAATCAAAAGGTGTGAGTCAGGGTAGTATCCTCTCACAATGTTTGTTCATTATGTGCTGAGCAAATAATCCTAGAAACTGGATTTATACGATGAAGGGTGTGGCTTCAGGATGGGAGGAAGGCTTATCAACAACCTGAGATATGCAGATGACACCACCTTGCTTGCTGAAAGTGGGGAGACATGAAGCACTCGCTGAGGAAGATCAGAGATCGAATCATTCCATTTGGATTACAACTCATCGTAAAGAAAACTAACAGACAAGGTGGAAGTTGTGAAGTATTTAATCCGGCTGGATCCACAATCAGTGCTCCTGGAAACAGTGAAGAGATCAAAAGGAGGGGAAGGGGAAGGTGGGGGTAGAAAGGGGGACCAATCACCATATCTACATATAACCCTTTCCCAGGGGGAACAGAAAAGTGAGAGAAGGAAGACAGCAGTTGGTGTGAGACATGAAAAATAACTCAAGGGTTCTTGAGCGAGGGAGGGAGGGGAGTGGGAGGGGTAATGAGCTGATATCAAGGGTTCAAGTAGAAAGTGTTTTGAAATTGATTATGGTAACGTACACATGTGCTTGACGCAATAGATGGATGTATGGATTGTGATAAGACCTGTAAGAGCCCCCAATAAAAGATTTTTAAAAAGAGATCAAAAGACAAGTAGCAATGGGTAAATCTGCTGCACAAGACCTCTTTAGAGGATTGGAAAACACGGATGTTACTTGTGCCTCAGCCGAGCCATGGTGTTTTCAACCCCTCATGCATGTGAGAATTGGACATGGGTGCCGAAGACTGAAGAAGAGAGGATGTATCTGAATGGTGGTGCTCACAAAGTCTAGTGAAGTCCCTTTTCTCTTCACCTCTGTCTCAAGTCGCTGTCCTTTCATGCCCCTCTTCATTTGTGGAAACAAAAAGAAGTCACATGGAGTGAGGTCAGGTGCGTGGGGTAAGAGAGGCTTTTTTTTTTTTTTTTCAAAAAGTGGCCCACTGAAATGGCCGTGTGAGCAGGTGCATTGTGGGGGCAGTGAATCCAGTGCCCAGTCTGCCCCTCTGCATTCTCAGAAACAAAAAGAAGTCCCATGGAGCAAGGTCAGATGAGTAATGTGCATGGGGCAAGAGAGGCATGCTGGTTTTTGCC
>NW_022111300.1:12467045-12491887 GCF_000313985.2 Echinops telfairi
TTGGCCAAAAACTGGCACGCAGATTGCTGCGTCAGCAGGTGCATTGTCGTAGTGGCAAAACCAGTCCCACATCTGTCACAAATCAGGCCTTTTGTTGCACACTGTTATGCAATCTTTAAAGAAACTCTAAATAGACAGCTTGATTAACAGTCTGACTTGGTGGAATGAACTCCAAATGGACTGCAAGTCAACATTTTTCATCCGTTCGGGAAGTTGATGGACATCCAGAACGAGGTTTGTCACTAAATGACATTTCACCTTTTTTGAAACAAGAAAACCACTCATACATTTGAGTGTTCCCACAGTGCTGTCCTTGTAAGCTGTGTTCAACATCACAGCAGTGTCTGTGGCATTTTTCCAGAGCAGGAAACAAAAATTCATAGCCACATGCTATTCTCTTAAATTGGTCATCACAAAAAACGAGGCTTGAGCAAAACTGCTTTTATGAAAAAATTCACTGTGACCAGAGAGAACCTTCTCTGGCAATGCCACTGGGTGCACTAACTCAGTGAATTGCTTGATGCTCACCTAGTGAGAAAAGTGCATACGAAAAAAGCTCCACCCTGTGCAATTCTGTTTATTTTGGAGGGGTACCCTCGTATAGTTTAGAAACTCACTGACATCCCATCTCGGTCCTGCTTCTTACCAGCTGTGTGACTTTGGTCAAATTATTACCTTCTCTGGGCTTGAGTTTCCTAATAGTTCCTACCAATTAGGTGGTTGTGAGAATTAGGTACATTTTCATATGTAAAGCACTTAGGGCAGTCCTGTTCAAGAGGCGCTCTCTCATCAGAGAGCTGGATTAAATACATAAGCTCATTCATAATGCAAAGTAGCATATCTATGCCAGGGAGTGGTGTAGGGCTCATAGAACAAACGGAACAATCTTGTTAAATTCAACACAGAAGAAATGAAATTTGATCTGAGAAATGTTAGGGATGGAACTCTTTTGAGTCGGATTCCATGGCTGCCTGAGACTAGAGGCTGAGAGGCAAAAGAGTGTACCGTGGGGACAGGAAAACAAGTATCTAGTTTGGCTGGATTGTGATGTATTCATGTGGGAGGAAAATGGAAGCCAATTTTGGGATTGTAGGATGGGAGCAATTAATCAGTGGACACTGTCAAAAATTCAAAGGGCAGGGCAGAACACACAGGGAAGCCCCCCACTCCTCGATGTGTTCTTCATGGTTTTATGTCCAAGAAATCACAGAAAAGAAAGCAGAGAAGAATTGCTTGCAAGGTTTTTCCCCATCCAAGTGTTTCCCTTGATCATATCAGTAACCTATTTTCATTGTAGACATTTTGGAAAATAGAACTATGTGGCACTGTTAATATTTTGGTGTGTTTCTCTCTGGTCCTTTCTTCTTCCCAGTGCACATGAAGATGCTTCAGAGCATGCTGCACATCCAGCTTTGTGTCCTCCACGGAGCTGCTAGGGAAAGGTGGGAAGAAGCCCCACTAGGGGAATAGGCCACGAATTGGCATTGAGGCCAAGCTTCTTATTTCTTCTTGTGGAAGATGGATTTCTTGGAAGTTATTTTAATGTGTTATCCTTGGCGTGCAATGAAGATACCCTTTTGCCTTAACATTGCTTATGCTGATCCTCCTCACAATAAGGTGCTGAGGGAGACAAACCGCCGTCATTTTGAGTCAATGAGTTAGCAACATGAACCTTGAGGGAAAGCTATAGAACTGAAAACATTTTGCTGTTTGCGATCTTAGTGTAGCTTTTGCTCACTTCCCCATCAATGCCATTATTCAGGAGAATGGGTCTCTTGTTGAAGTCCATAACATTCTGATTAAAAATACATCTGACAGAGGATTCAGATGAAGACAGGTGTTGCTTCTTCACAGCCTCAGAAAGTATCTCAGGCTCAGAAAGATGAGTTAATTCCTGAAGGAAATAACATTGAACTTGTATCAAATTCAGCTGCTTTTGTTCATCCAGCCACGACAGTTAAAAGCAAGGATATCCAAAATCCTGTGTTTCTGTAAAAGAACAGTTCAACAGGCTGATAAGTAAGATCCCAGAGGTGTCAAACCAGATGATTCCTAAGACCTATTTGTGATATTTGGATGCAATAAAATTCTTCTAATAATACTTTTTTTTTAAAGTTTACGTAAAGGCATATTATAGAAAAACTATGCATGGATTTCACTTTCTTTTTCACCAAAATGATTATGTAAAAACTTGTGCATAGTGCATATTTAAGCAGCCAGAGTGGCATAATGCATTACACTTTGGGCTGATAACCACAAGGTTAGCAGTTCAAACCCACTAAACACTGGAGAATAAAAAATATAGACATTCATTATTTTTACCGAAAACAAAAACAAAACAGGCACTGAATTATACATGTAGAAGTTATTGAACCGGAGAATGTTTTGTCCTGTATATTTCTGCCACAATTTTAAAAAATTACAAGAATAACAATAAGTACAAGGAAGAAGAAAATGTTCTAGAATTGAATGTGGTGATGATGGTACAACTCATTGATATGATTGAATTATATGACATGTGAGTGATATGCCAATAAAACTGTTAAAAAACACCCCAAAACAAACAAACAAAAAACCAAACTTTCGGCCATTGAGTTGATGCTGACTCAACTCAAAGTGACCTGAAGGACACAGTAGAGTGCTCTCTGTGGGTTTCTGAGACTGTAACTGACCAGGAGTAGACAGCCTCTGCGTTTTCCTGCGAAACTGGGGGTTCAACATGCTGACTTTGAGATTAGTGGCCCCATGCACACCCGTGAGGGCTCCCCTTGCTACTGAAGAGGGAGCTCAGTCAATAGGTGGTGTGTGTCGGCTCTGTCCTCGGTCGCTGTGGCCTGGCACGGGCCCATGGCAGTGGTGTGTTTGATCGTCTGGTTGGTTGGTTCTTTTCACTTGTTCGCACATCTCTGAACAGGGTCTAGTTTGAGGCACTCACGGAGTAGACATGCCTTTGAAGAGAGCCCCTGTGGGAGCAACGTGTTCTGCTCCACTTGAAGCATGAGCAAGCATCCAGTTCATGGTGACGCTTGGGTAGAAGGCGGCAGAAACTTACCGAGAAGTTTTTAGGGACATTGCCCTAAGGACCCCAGGTGGGTGTAACACTTTACAAACGGGTGATTCCTTATAACAAGTGTCTAAGGAGATGCTGAAGATGCAGCCAGCAGCAGTAGCAGACCGTCCACATCAATTTGGGAGGAAGCGCTCTTGTTTGGGCCTCAATAGAAGGGGGCCTACGACCCAGAGCAGCCGCAGTAGCCAGTGCTGTCCACACCGCAGCTGGTCCAGCTGACACGACTGTCTGAAAACGTTCCGTGGAGCAAACTCTCCCCTCCATGAGCTGCAAAACGGTTCCGCCCAGATCAGCCGCAGCCCAGAGCAGAGCGCTCAGGGGCATTGTCAACGAGCGGCATCACGATCCTGAAGCCTTTCTTGGAAGAATTGTAACAGGAGATGAAATCCGACTTTATCCTGAAGATGAAGCACAATGAAAGCAGTGGCTACGGGGGTGGGGCAGGGCGAGGAAGTACAGTCAAAACAAAAACCCATCAGTCCAGGGCAAAGGGCACAACAGTCTTCTGGGATGCCCAAGACGTTTCCCGATACACATCTGCTTACGATGAGAGTGTTTGAGATCATTCTTTGAAACTTAGAGAGCAAACGCCCGGAAAAGCGTCACCAGGAAGTCCCTGTCGGCAGGAACTCGGCTCCTGCTCATTCTTCCCAGCCGGCTGCGTTTTGAGAGTTTCTACAGGGAAGCCATCAGGTCTCCGCAGCCCGGTCCGGATTTGCCGCCTCTGACTTTTTGTTTCCTAATCGTAAAAGTCATCAGAGGAATCTGTGTGGAGTTGTTAGGTGTCTCGGTTGGGAAATACCTCGGTTCTTGGCTTTGCACGAGAAAGAATCCACGCCGAAGCCTGGTTTGTGATCCACGTGGGTTCTTATCAAGGACAGGAGGAGTTTCAGGTTTCACAGTCTCAAAAGAGTTCACACTATTTCGGGGAAGTGTGCCAAACTGTGACTAAGTGGCGCTGGGGCTCACCACTGAACACGGGCAACCTCGTGGGACTGCTCACCCACACGTGGTGGCCTGGGGCCAGGGAGACCAAGGCATGGCCAAGCAGGTGAAGAGGCAGGGGCAAGGGGAGAAGGGAGAGGGGCCAAGGGCCTGCTGTCTCACTACTAAGGTATTTAAACCTCTGGCTGGGGAGGCGTGGTGGAAGGTATTGGTTGACCCCATTGGCTGAATCAGGCCCACCTGTGCCTAGTTTGGGCCGCCCAGGTGTACCGCCACCTGACTTGTGGAGCTTGAATTGGAACATGCCCATGGCTAAGGCTCGCCCGATTCACTTCTAACCTCCCCTATGCGGGCCTTCAGGCACGGGAGAGACAACCCCTGTCCCTCTCCTGCTCCCTAACACAGTGAAACTTCCTAAGAGGGCTCCTCTCCCTGCCTCTGTGACTCTAACTAAACGTGGGTGCTACCAGAGGAGATTGGTCGTTTTGGGTTACCACCACCACCACGCCTGACTATAAGAATGGCCATTCTTTGAAGCCAGAGCTGGGAGAGAAATCGCAGGACCAGCCTTTCGGAAGTGGAGCGCATTTGAGATCTGTTTGAGGTGGCGGAGATCAGACGGCAGGCACAGAGACTGTGAGACCGGAAGGTTTCCTGGCCAACCGAGGCAGAGGCCAAGGGGCCGTGTGCTGAGAGGCTGAGGACCAGGAAGAGATCTGGCTGCTGACTGAGCAGAGCTGTTGCTTTGGTGCAATGACTGGAGTGCTGGATCCTTAACGGGTGCTAATCCTGGCTCTGGTAACCTATGAACTCCCTGCGTTGTGATAAAGATTGTCTGCGTTCTGTGTAGCCATTGCCGCAAAGGATCAATGCCAGTGTAGAAGTCAAGTGCAGTGAAACAGTTGGGGTCACAAGAGAGTAAAGATGGAGCGTGGGCTCATGCTAGAAGGCTTCGAGGCTTGGCAGAAAACCATTTGGGACCACGACCGTGAGTAGTCCTGGGGTTCCTGATGCCAGACTTGGGGGGCGGAGGCTCATGGAATGGAACTGTGGTGTCCACAGCCTGGCGGGATCTGCCTGGGGTCCTCCCTGGGGGCTCAGGTTTCGTTTCGAAGGTTGGAGTGGTACGGGTAGGCGTCTGGGTCCCTGCCGGTCGGGGTGCTTAGCCTGTTATGATCCGGGCCTCTTCCCACGAGAGGCTCTGCAGCTCACTGGGCTCTGCTGGGCCTGATTCCCACCCTCGTCGCTGACCCAAGGGGTTCCCAGGACCTATATGTGGGACCAGCAGTGCTGGTGGACACTGTCCCACCCTGTCCTGAGGGCACGTGGGCCTGGGCATTCCTCTCTCCCACCTGTATTACTCCTAGCTCCCTCCTGGGAAACGGCAGGGCCTGCCCAGGACAGCGAAATTTTCAGTTGCCCAAGCAGAAACCTAGACGTCGTTCTTCGCCTTTGTCCATCGGCTACACATACATCGCAGCGCTCTCTTGGCTACCTTAGGTCACAGACAGCCCCTCGTCCACAGCTGGTTGAGGCTGCCATCATCTCTTCCCTGAACTACCTCAGTGGCCTCTGAACTGGCAGGGTCCCTGCTGCCTCCCTTCATATCTTCTGTAGTTTCTCCACATCTAGGGAAGCCAGCGTGCTGGTCTTAGAACACCACTGTGACCTTGGTCACCAGAGCGCACCTGCCATTCCCCCACCATTTTTGGAGACCCTTCAGGACCAGCCCTCTTTTCACTTTAGGCCAGACTGTCTCCCTGCACTATGCTGGGTCTTCAAGATAATAAACTTGTTTTCATTCAAAAAAAAAAAAAAAGAAGAAGAAAGAAAGATGGAGCATGGAGGCCTGTCTGACCCCTGCCTTGTGGTCAGTAGGGAACCCAGAGGTTGACATGTGCCCCCACATCCCCATACTATTTACTATGGAATCCATTTTTCTTCAATTAATGTAAAAGGCTTCATTGGTATGACTCTATTCCTCTAACCCTCAGTTCTTTAGGGTTGGACTAAATAGCTAGTACCATCACTTACAAACGTGTCCTGAAGTTGATGGAATTCATGTTAAGAAACAAGGTTTACAGAGGGGAAGGGAGACAGCGGTTAGTGTGAGATATGAAAACAACCATCTATAATCTATCAAGGAGCCATGAGGATGTGGGAGGGGCAGGAGGGAGGGGGAAAAAGAGCTGATCCCAAGGGCTCAATAGAAAGTAAATGTCTAGAAAAGAACAATGGCAATTTATGTATTAATATGTCTGATACAATTAATGTATGGATTGTAACAAGAGTTGCAAGAGCCCCCAATAAAATGATCTTAATAAATAAATAAGGTTTATATATAATATATTCTTCAATTAAAATATTTAATAAATAATTTTATTAAGGACTCTTACAGCTTTTATTTTTTTATTTTTAAAAAATCATTTTATTGAGGGCTCTTAGAGCTCTTATAACAACAATGCATACATCAATTGTATCAAGCATATTTGTAAATAAGTTGCTATTCTTACAGCTTTTATAACAATCCATACATCCATTGTATCAAGCACATTTGTACATATGTTGCCATCATCATTTCCAAAATATTTTCTTTCTACTTGAGCCGTTGGTATCAGCTCCTCATTTTTCCCCTCGCTCCCAGGCCCTCCCATCCTCGTGAACCCTTAATAATTTCTATTTTCATATTTTACAACATCCGCTGTCTCCCTTCACCCATGTTTCTGTTGCTCATCCCAGCTTATATATTTTTTATTTTTACATGTAATTCCATTATTTCCAAATATTTCGTGTGTATCAGCACACACACAAAGTAGATGGCCTTTCTAACGCTAAGGAGGGACAGGCATCTGTGTGTTTCTCATACACTCTGCCACCATTCAAAAGCAGAACTTGAGAAAATGAGGAGCTGATGCCAGGGCTTCAGTGGAGAGCACGAGTTTTGAGAATGATGAGGGCAATGAATGTACAAATGTGCTTTACACAATTGATGTGTGTATGGAATGTGATCAGAGTTGTATGAGCCCCTAATAAAATGATTTTTTAAAAAGGTCAGAAATTGGTGTGGTGATGGGCCAAGGCCCAGAGAAGAAGATGTAAGCCTGGTTATTGATTTATAGGAAATGTATTGGTTTCTTCAGGCTGATTTAACAAATTCCTGGGTGGCCTGAAACAGCAGAAACTTGTGTCCCATCTGTCCTGGAGACCAGATGTCTAAGTACCAAGTGTCAGCAGGGCCACCCTCCCTTGCACAGCGTTCAGGGAGATGCCTTCCTTGCTTCTTCCAGCTTCTGGCGGGCAGTCTCTAGCTCATGACAGCAGATGGCCAGCCACTGCCTCCCTCTCCATGGAGCCTGCTACCCCTACGGCACTGCCCTGCCATCTTGTCTTATGAAGACAGCTGTGGTAGTTACATAATCTTAAGAGTGAAGGGGTGGAGTTGAGCCTGTCAATCAGAACACAACTTGATGACTTCATTTGGAGGAGCTAAGGAGATAAATAGCTTGTTGGAGGCAGGTCACACACTCCCTGGGAGACTCTCTACTGACAAGACTCACTCCCTGAGAGACATTTCTGACAAGAAGCTACATGAAGCTACCCTAATGCAGCCAGAGCCCTGGGAACTGGAGAAGCCACGTGGAGACCCCTGCTAGTGCTGAGATGCTTGCAACACCACTGGATCCACAAGACTTCCCACCCACTGGCCTGTGATATTCCTGCATTCAGCATCATTGCATGTGTTCTGTGAGTCTGAAGAGAACTTTATAGATTGGTATCACACATATGGGCTAATAGTGGTCTTATGGACTTGATCTGAACTGGGCTGGGATGTTTTCTCAATATTCAATTGCTCTTGTATATAAAGCTCTTTCTTATACACATATGAGGGCCCATGAACTTGTTTCTCTAGTCCACCCAGACTAACACACCATCCGTCATTGGATTTGGGACTCACCCTAGTTCACAATTCTCTCATCTCTGTCCTCAACTAATTATTTCTGCAAAGACCCTTTTTCCAAATAAGGTCACTGTCTGAGGTCTCACGTGGGCGTGGAATTGGCAGGACACATTTTTTCAACTCAGAGCAGAGCTTGCTAAGATTGCATTCACTTGGTCCCTACGCTTTGCCTCTGGCTTCCAGTACAGTGAAAAGTCTCTGGCGATTCTGATGTAAAGGGGTTGGTTGTGTGACTCCTGCTCTGGCAGGGTAGGGTCTTGAGGTCTGTCCAGCTGCCTGCCCTGCCCTTACTTTCTCTTCCACTTCAAGAAGACTCAGAAGTTCCTAGCCGGTGTCCCTGTTTTAAGAAACAATATCTTTGATGTGGTGGTTAAGATCAGGCCTTCCTGCTGTTGGCACTGATTTATTCAATTGAATCACCTGGTTGTGAATACTATTTGCATGTTATGTTGATTGCTCTTAAGAAAACTCTCTGCTGAGAAAATCACAAATTTATCTCAAATGGAAATGCTCACTCTTACCAAAAGGCAATTACTAGAACTTGGCTAGTGTTGTTAATAAACCTGGGTTCTCTTTCCAAGGACAAGGGAGTTCTAGCCCTCTGGAAATGAGACTGTGCCAATATGGGGAAAATGTCAACAACTCTTCCCGTCACAATCTGCCTCCAAAATGTCAGCAGGGACCTTTCCCCTCCACGTTTTTGGTGCCGCTGTCACCGCGATTGAAATACCACAAGTAGGTGGCCTTCAGAACCAATTTATTTTCTCACAGTCAGGAAACGGAAAGTCTGAATTTGTTGTGTGACTCCTTAAAACTCAAAAGCGGTTGGGGTTAGGACAGACCCTCCACTACATAACCCCACTTATGTAACAGAAAAACCTCATTCCCAGTTGGATCACCTTCATGGGTGTGGTAGTTACATATTCTGGTGTCAGTTTGAGAATTCAGAGTGAAGGGGTTGAGTCTAGCCTGTCAATCAGATCATAGTCAATGAGGCCTCTGTGTAGACATGGCCTTCTCGAGGATTCTGGGAACTCTGGTATTCTTTGTTGGAGGCAGGAGACAGTCTCTTAGCTCACTCCCTGAGAGATTTTCTACTGACAAGCCACATGGAGACGGGCTGTTAGCAGCAGACCTTGGAGCTGGAGGAGCCGTGTGGAGACCCCTGCCAGTGTTGAGATGCTTACAATGCCACTGGATCCACAAGACTTCCAACCTACTGGCCTGTAGTCTTCTTGCATTTGGCATGATTGCATGTGTTTTGTGAGTCTGAAGAGGACTTTATAGATTGGTATCGGACATATGGTCTAATATCGGACTTATGGGCTTGATCTAGACTGGGCTGGGATATTTTCTCAATATTCAATTGCCCTTGTATATAAAACTCTTTCCCATACACATATGAGTGTCTGAATTTGTTTCTCTAGTCTACCTGGAGTAACACAACAGGTATAAAGGTTAGGATTCCAACCCAAATTTGGAGGAGACACAATCCATGCCAGGAGCCCAGTCCTATGGAAGCATTTGGTTCCATTGATTTAATACTGGCAGGCCTGCTTCAGAGGCAGGGATCTGTATTATTGGGGAAAGAAAAGAAGGAGCAAGGCCCAGAATTTCAGGTGTGAGATGCATCCCCAAGGGAACTTGGAAACTGAAGAAACATCCCAATCATTTTATTGACTTCACCCAGGGGGAGTCCATCGCCAGTCTAAATCTAGGGTCAGGACAGGCAACTCAGTGAGCTATTTATCTCCTTAGAGCCTCCAAATCAGGTCATCAAGCTGTGACCTGACTGACTGTCACCTCCACCCCTTCACTCTTAATAGTCTCAAGTTGACACCACAGGGGCATCACTGACTAAGGTACAGGCTGGGTTGCAGAGACAAGAGATTGCAGGACTAAGGAAACTGGTGTGGCCCAGACCACCGCCTTGATGTGTAAATCCACCTCGAACCAAGCCGCATGGTTACTTGATGTGTCTGAGGATGTCTGAACGCTCTCTAGTCCATTATCCAACGCATGAAGGAATTCTCTTCAGCAAAGGGATACAGGTCCTCTCTGTGAATGGTTCAGTCATGAGGGCTTTACTACCTATGAAACATTCGTAATGGAACCAGTAAATAGTACAGGCGTGAAAGCCCTATGTGGAAGTTCTATTGTGTTCTACAGGGTCACTATGCGTCAGCATCAGCTGGCTGACGGAGCTGCTGAACCGCTGTTTTTGTGGAATCCCTGGGTGTTGCAAACAGTACTAGTACTTGACTGCTAATCCAAAGACTGGTGGTTCCAACTCCCCTCAGAAGAAAGGCTTGGTGATCTACTTCTGCACCCTCAGCCCTTGAGCCCTCGCAGACACCACTCTGACCCATGTGGAGCTGCCCAGCCAGCATCATCTCACCAGCTGGTGGAACGACTTCAGGGTCCCATCTTGGTGTGAGTTGAAATCTGCCTCCTACAATGTAATCTGTTGGACATAGTTTTGCTCTCTGAAGGTCCATAGACACAGTAGCGATTCCCTGTGTATCAGATACTGTGCTGAACGTCCGTGTTATCTAAATAACCTTGCAAGACAGAGTCCGTGTTTAGCACACTCAATTCCTTTCCTTCTGGACTCCCAGTGATCATGCGCACGTCTTAGCCTGGCCTGCAGTTGAGTGCGGCCACGGGTCTGGGTCTGGCCAGGGAGATGTAGGCAGAGCGATGTTGCCCCTTTCAGATCTGGCTCCTGCTAGCCTCACGGTCTTCCTGGCTCGTGCCCTCTCCGCAGTGACCTTAGAAGCCTTGGTGTTGAAGATGGCACAGCTCCCCAGGGGGAGGAGCCTGGCACCTCTGAAGCAAGGCTGGGAGCCAGAAGCCTGTAATTCCAAACACCCCTTTTTTGATGGCTTACGAGAGAAAGAAATATCTACCGGTAGCACAGAGGGTTGCTCCGTGAATTATCAGTGGTTTGCGATCACTAGCTGTTCCTCCGGAGACAGACAGGCTTTCCGCTCCCAGTCTCAGGAGCACCCAGGGACAGGTCTGCCCTGTGCTATGGGGCTGCTACGAGTCAGAACCGACGTGATGGCTGTGAGTTTGGTTCTCGATGCTACTAACACGCGGTGGCTCTCGCAGCAGCGAGGGCAGCTGGATTCCGTGATGCAGATAAGGGATGGCACTCTTACTTCTAGTTCACTAGGAAGGGTACGGTGGTGCGGGAGAGGCTAGGTCATTTGTGAGAAACCACAGGAAAGTCATGGAGTTGGGATTTGAATCTATGCTTTTCTAGAACATGCACTCTTTTTGCTTGGCCCCTACACTTAGCTGTTATTTTTTTTTTATTAACACTTTTTTTTCTTCTCTTTTTTAACATTTTATTAGGGGCTCATACAACTGTTATCCCAATCCATACACACATCAATTGTGTAAAGCGCATTTGTACATTGTTTCTCAAAACATTTTCTCTCCATTTAAACCCCCGACATTAGGTCCTCATTTTTCCCCTCCCTCCCCGCTCCCCCCTCCCGCATGAGCCCTTGATAGTTTATAAATGGGTATTTTGTCATATCTTGCCCTGTCCGACGTCTCCCTTCATCCACTTTTCGGTTGTCTGTCCCCCAGGGAGGAGGTCACACACAGTTCCATGTAATCGGTTCCCTCTTTCCTACCCATTCTCCCTTTACCCTCCCTGTTTTGCCACTCACACCACTGGTCCTGTAGGGCTCATCCGTCCTGGATTCCCTTATTTTCAGTTCCTATCTGTACCAGTGTACCTCCTCTGGTCTAGCCAGTCTTGCAAGACAGAATTCGAGTCATGGTAGTGGGAGCGGGGAGGAAACATTTAGGAACTAGAGGAAAGTGTATTTCTCATCGTTGTTACATCGCACCCTGACTGGCTCATCTCCTCCCCGAGACCCCTCTGCAAGGGGATCTCCAGTGGCCTACTCATGGCTGTTATTTTTGAATCATGGGTTAATGACTTTGATATCTAAGGCCATGGTCCATTCTGTAAGTCCCACAGGACGGCTTCCAGGTCCCTCTGTGTTTCATTGTTCTCTTGCTTGTCGTCCAATATGTCAAAGGTCATGCTCGTCTGTGGTTCCCTGAGCTGAGTGCGTCAGAGCAGACGGGGCTCGGGTGTGTGGAGGGCAGTGGACCCACTTGGTCCTTAGACCAGAAACCTGTACTAGCAATGGTATAAAGCCAGGTTGTGGTGGGGCAAGGCTTGTGGTCAGCACGGGCCTTTCCACTCCTGCTATTCAGACTGTGGCCCATGGCCAGCGGCACGGACATAATCCGGGGACCTGTTTGAGCTGTGGACTCCCGAGCCCCATCCAGACCCACTGAATCAGACTCTCGGGAGCTTGATGCACCCTCTCGGCTGCACCCTCTAAGCCTTCAGGGGCACTACTCTATAGGCCCAGAGAGAGAAATCTTCCACCGGGCCTGGTGCGCATCATCTGGTTGATTTGACCTGCCGTGCTAGCCAGACACAATCAGCTACGCTTTGATTCTCTCCCTCTTACTGGGGACAGGGACCCCTTTACGGAGGACTTACTGAAGTTCAAGTTCCTAAAGCAATGCTGTCACTCAGTATCCACGTCAGCCCCGTGCCGGCCATAGGTGTGTGAGCATACCTTCTGTGTCTACCCACTCCGCTTCCCTGTAAATGTGTTGAGTAGGACAGGGTCAGCTGTAAAACCCTGACCCGGGCTGCTGTCCATCCATCTTTTAATGCTGAAGTCGCTCTCTAGTGGACCGTGACCTTGGCTACCTGTGCGATGACCAAGTTCACACCGTTTTGGTCAACAGCTCTGGAGAGCATCTTGCTTGGGTGTTCACACTACTAAGCCTGGGAGTGGATTGGTGAAGCCCTATCTCACCTTTCTTCTACCCTGGCATTGTGGTGCGATGGGTCAGCCGGGCTCCCACAAGATGCCCTACTGCTGCCCTGCTGTCTCTGTGAGAGACATGAGCACCAAAGGCCCCGCGTTTTAAACGTCTCAGGAGTGTTTGCCACCGTAACTCTCAGGGGAAGTCAAGGGCGACCTCAAAATAGAGTCATTCTCCGGGCAGTGAGGCCCGAGCAATGTTCCAGATGTCTGCACAGTGGGATGTAGTGAAGGGCTCCTGGGAGAATCAGGACACACCACGGCCGAGTCAGGCCGGGACAGCACAAATTCGGGAAACTGTCATCTTGTCTCCTGCACGGTGACTCCTCTTCTCTCAATCCCCGGCACCTTAGTGCCTCTGCCAGTCTCACTCTGTGTCCACGACCGCTGTCCTGCTTCTGTCTTTCTTCTCCTAGTTGTGCATTCTTTGGCCTGGGCAAGAGGATTCTGTTTGTTGTATTCAAAGTGAGGAAGTGAGTGCGCCTTCGGGGGTGCTGATGTGTAGTCAGCCTACGCACGGCTGCTTCGGAGTGAGATGTTGGGCTCCAGTGTGACCTGCTGTGGCCAGACAGCGGGGTCTTGGGGGTAAGGCAAGACAAGAAAGACCCCTGGCGCTGTTGTGTATTTAGAGTAGCGGTTCTCAATGTGTAGGTCTCGGGCCCTTTGGGAGGTCGAACGACCCTTTCACAGGGGTCGCCCGATTCATAACAGTAGCAAAATTACAGTGATGAAGTAGCAACGAAAATAATTTTATGGTTGGGGGGTCACCACCACATGAGGAACTGTATTTTAAAGGGTCACGGCATTAGGGAGGTTGAGAACCACTGATTTAGAGGGAGGTGTACTACAGAAGGCTTTGAACTGGTTCATTCTGGTTAACCCGCTGCTGAGCATTATCATTTCCAAGTCAGCTAGACCGAATCAGAATCTCTATGGGTAAGACTGCATCAGAAGGTATTGCTACGAGGGCCCCAGTTCTTTTATGCACAGGTGTATTCCAAACAAAATCAACTTAAACCTGCGCCTGCGGCCAGTGGATGGTTGCAGACAAGTTCTCTCAGCAATACCAGTATTAGGGTGCCTGAAAAGAGTGGGGGTATTTTTTGTGCTGTAAGTTTAAAAAAAAAGATTTTGAGATCAGGGTTAACATAGCAGAGTTTTAATGAAGTTCAAGTGGACATCTTCCCCACTTGAAGATGGTGAAGATGCTGCCCTCCCGAAGACAGCAGACTTTCAATGGAGCCAGCATTTTGAGGAAGACTGGGAAGACTTCAAAGAGGAAGGAAAGCCGTCAATCTGGACAAACAACCTGTGGCTGAGATCCAGAAAGCATTGGAAGAAGACCGCAGCATGGCCGGGCCAACACCTTCCGTTTTAAGCAAAGACCAGCAAGCTTTCAGCTCCACGGGTGTCAGAGGTGTTGCATGAAGATCAGCTCACTCAGAAGCAGAACTTCCCATCAGTCTTTGAAGCAAGACTGAAGCTGACAAAGATGTTTCTTGTAAAACAAACTGTAAGTGGGGGTGAGTCCTGGATTCACCAATATGATCTACGGAGCCAGGGCCACTCAAAACCATGGGTCTCCAGGGATCTCCTGGCCCATTAAATTCAAGGTCGAGAGGTCAGCTTTCAAGTTTGTGGTGATTGTTTGGGGGGATGGACAAGGGTAACCTTGATAGATTTTCTAGAAGGTCACAGCACAATCATAGAGGCTTATTATGAGACATTTTTTTTAAAATGGAAAATTGCACTGGTAAGAAAAAGGTGTGGAAAGTTGCCCTGCGAAGTTTTTTTCCCCCCATCACAACACAGCATCTGCTCCTTCTTCAAGGGTAGCAAGGACTGACCTTGGAGAATTTCCTTGGGAAACCTTACTCCCTTCATCCACCAGCCCTGGTCTTGCCCCTAAAAACTTCCTTTTGTTCCCCAAACTCAAGAGAACATGGGAAAAGAAGATAATTTGAGTCTCTTCCAGTCTCACACCAGACTCCTTGCCACAGAGCGGATTCTGACAATAGCGACCCCTGTTGGACAGAGTAGAACCACCCTGAGGGTTCCAAGATTCCAGCTCTTCACCCCACTCCAGACTATAACTCTTCAAGGAGCTTCGAAACACTGACCTTTCGGTTAGCAGCCCAGGGTATGACCACTAGGCCACCAGGGCTCCTTGGGACTCTTGAAGATGCCAAAATGGCCGTTTTGATGTGGTGCAACTTGAAGAGAGCAGAATGGCTCAGAGAAGGGTCCCAGAGATGGCAGCACCTCCCTTTGAGGTGTATAGACCTGGACCGAGGCTCTGTGGGGAACCAGTAGCTTCACGTGTGGATCTTTTGTGTGATAAAGGTTTCTATGACTTTTGACCTACCCTCAGACACATACGTATCCCCTGGGGCTGCTGTTAAAGTATAGATTCGGATTCAATATATCTAGGCTGGAAATACAAATGCTCAGTATGGGGTCCTACCACAACGAGCCGGGTTGAAGCCCTGACAGGACCCAAAGAGTGGTGCTTGGACCCACAGCTAGGGTGACACTGGGGAACCTGTTAAACATGCAGAACGGGGGCCCACCCCGGAGCTGCTCAGTCAGAATTTCCAGTTTAACAAGTTCACCAGTTGATTTGTGTGCTTGTCATACCCGATTCCCGAGTAGTTCCGGACTCTTCTCTATAGTTTAGGTTTGCTTAAAACGGCATCCCCTTGTGTGTCAGATCCGATTCAGAGGTAGGAATTTGCATGGAGTCTCGAGCCTTAGCCATCTGGTCAGACTTCTGAATGGACTGTGAAGCCCAGAGAGACTGCTAGCTGGTTTGCCCAGGGCCACAGCACTGGACACTGGTGATTTCTGCACAATTTTCTAAGAATTCTCACTCACGGCCAATGAGTCAATGCTGACTCCTACGCAGCGAGCGAGCCCCTGTGGGTTTCGGAGACTGTAACTGTTTATGGGAGTAGGAAGCCCAGTCTTTTTCCCGTGGAGCTGCTGGAGGTTTTGAACTGCCCACCCTGCGAATTGCAGCCCAACATAATCACTAGACACCAGGGCGTGTAAACTTTGCCTTAGGCGAATCCCCCAAAGCAAACCTATTGCTGCCTAATAGAGTAAATTCCAACTCACAGTGACCCTATAGGACAGAGTAGAACTGCCCCTTGGGATTTCTGAGGCAGTAAGTCTTTACCGAAGCACACAGCTTCCTTTTTCTTCCGTGAAGTGACTGGTGGATTTGAACCACAAATTTTGTAGTTAGCAACCCAATGCCTAGCTCACTAGCCATCAGGCCTCCTTACTAGGAGAGTAATTCACGGCTACCGAGTCAATGCTGACTCATAGTGACCCCCTGTGGGTTCCAGAGACTGTAATTGTTTACGGGAGCCCAGTCTTCCTCCCATGGAGCTGCTGGTGGTTTTGAACTGCCAACCATGCACATCGTAGGCCCAATGCATAACCAGTACACTACCTGGGCTCCAGTTTCTTAGGATTCTGTCTTGGCAATGTTGAGCCTATTTTTTCTGAGCCAGGTAGATGTAAGAATTTGGCCCGTTGATCACCAACGTTGGCAAAGTCGTCAAAGGTCCTGTGCTTTCGGGTCTAGCTCCGCACCCCTACCGCACTCTCTGCCTCCTCAAAGGATCTGTTCTCCGTATCTTTTTGTCTTTTTGTTTAGTGTGGGGAAGGTAGACCTAATAAAGCCTGCCGTTGCAACAGCAACAACAAAAAAAATCAAAGAATTGGGCCTAAACTTATGAAAGAGAGGGAAGGATTTAGGAGACGTCCACTATTGGCCATTCAAAGAGGTTCCTTCCATCTTTAGCCACAGCATACCCATCTTCCAGAGTTTTGAAGGGGTAGAGACATACCCATGAATGCTCAAAGGAAATGCAGACGTTCTGGTACAGCACCCCAGCCCAGCCCACCCCCATCTTGTAGGTGAGGAAATGAATGCTCGCAAGTGACCAGTGGGAAAGCAGAGACCACAGTCCAGGGCCCAGAGGCTTCAATCAACCCCGAGGCCAGCTCAGGCTGCCCCTGTGGCCTGGAGACGGGCTTGGGAGTTGCCTGGGGCCTGGTATGCTAAGCATTTGCTTGGGCTGCCTGGTACAAGTTTACCCTGTCCTGCCAAGACAGGTCTCAGCTTGGGCTCTTCTTCCCAGGGCTGCAGGTTTTTTGTTTGTAAGTTGGATACACTTCATGACTCTACCATTTCCCCTGGATGTGTAGTAGCTGCTGGGTCTCGGACAGCAGGACTCCACAGTAAATACGCACCTGTCCTCCTCGGAGCCGAGACCTACCTGTGAGCTGGTGAAGAGAGCACCGCGAGGCAATCCGGAACCTTGGATCGAGTGGGGGATCAGTTGCCACTCACATCAACGTTCACTTCTTCCAATGCCTACCTGTCCTGTTGCCTTTTCGAGAAAAAGAATACCCGTTTATCAGAAAGCTTCAAACCTTTAAAACCTTTTCTAAAAATCATGTGTCCATTGAACTCCCCAAAGTGCGATGGTCTCATGGAGATGCCTAAGATGTCACCAAATACCTCCGGGACAGAGGGAACACCAGGCCCGCTGGGTGCCGAGAGGGAGTGTGTGCTACCAGTACTCAAAAGTATAAGTAGGAGGTACTTAGGCCGAGGAAGGTTTTCTGGGCAGGGGACAGAGGCACTGTGTCTCATTTGGGGAGCTGTGCGTTTTTGAAGGCTGGACATGTCAAGTGCACAGTAGAAAGTGCCAGAGTAAAAGGCTTTCAAAGTCAGGCTGAGGTATACAGGAGCTCATGCGACCCTTCTGGCAGACCTGCACGCCACACGCACTTCAGTCTTTCAGCGAGAGCTACTGAGGCACACACAGAAGCACTGGGAGAGAATGCCTGCTCGAAGTGAAGTAGACGTGGTCCTCAAGTTTTACTCCAACACCGCTTTCTCTGCTCACCAACACCCCAGCCCACCTCTGCGCCACTGCTCTTGGTCTTTCCTGCACTGCAGGGTTGGTGATCAGGCAGCTGGGGGGGGGCCTCTCTGGTCATGCATTATCATAGAGACACCAGTAGGGGGAGTCAAGACCCTCCTGCCGAAACGAGCATTTGAAAGGGGGTGGGGATGGGCGGGTTGCGCTGAGCCCTTGGCCCTGTGGAACCCTGGAGCCTTTCTTGGACTCCTCTACCCTACCACATCCTGGCTTCCTCCTCGGAGGGGCTAGGGCTGGGGTAGTTGAGGTTGGGGCCACAGCCTGGGGTTATCCATAGAGAATGGTACATGCGGGGTTGGTCCCCACTTGACTTGTGTGTGCTAAGATTATATATATATATGTGTGTGTGTGTATACATTTATACTTATGTATTACATATCCATAGAATCTCCTGTCATGAGATTATACCCCTGTTCCAGGCTGTCAGTTTGAGGGCTGCTCAGTGGAGAGGACATGGGAATGCTGTGCGGGCCTGGCTGCATAGAAAAGCTCAGTCAGCAGAGGAGTTCCCCCGCCACCACCCCCCCACCCCATCCCCCACACACACCTCAACACCTGGGAAACTTCTTAGGTGCCTGCCAGGTAACTGGAGCCTGAGGCAGGAAGTGCCCACAGGAGCCATAATTAGGGAGCTTATCATCTTTCTTTCTTTTCTCTTTTTCAAGTTCTTCTGGAATGGAACTTCTGGAAGCCAAACCGGCTGGGCAGGACCCTGGCAGGTTGTTCTGACAGTTGGTGGCAGCACAGGCCGCCCTTTGAGCCCCAGGCATGCTCCTGGGGGGCTGGGGGGGAGGGGAGAGGCTCCCCAGAGGGGTTAGGTGGATCACCTGCACGCAGAACCTGTTTTAAGTCACCTCGTGGCAGCCCAGCCAAAGATTCCCACGCGCAGTCACACCATTAACTCAGGCCAACCATTCTGCAATGCGCAATGCACCAAAGGCTCCCAGGAGCTTCCAGGCATCTGCCAATGGCCTCATTAAAGCTGTTCTTCTTCCCAGCGTGGTACCCCAGCCAAGGGGTCCCCTGGTCGTCTCGCCTGCGGCCAAACCGAGGAGTTAAGATCACGTCTTCCTCTCTCATTACCCACTCTCCTGGGCGCACGGCCTCGGGCAGGCGTTGCAGGGAAGACGGACAAACCTGTTTCATGTACAGGCCCTTCTTCCTCTAATTGGAGCCTACGCTTTATGTTTCGGGAACCGCCTCAATGCCCGCGAACCAGCCACGGCCCTAGACACGTCGTTGGGGAGCCTGTCCAGTGCCTCCCAGTGCTGTCGCCGGTCCGGAGGGGCTGCAGACGCCAGGTGCGGCTGGTGGTGACTCCGGACAGTTTCCTGGAACTGGGTGTGTGTGTGTCCCAAGTGCCCCTCGCCGAGTGTGGGCAGCACCATCCTCGGCGGAAGGGAGGCATTTCCGCGCGGGCTGGTCCTCCGGCTGGAGTGAGGCCCCTATGTGGGGCAAAGGCCAGCAGAGAAGTCACCCAGCCCTGCCAGCCTCTCATCTCCAGTTGTTGCCTCGCGGGCTCTCAGACCCTGGGTCAGGGTCAGGGGCTCCTGAAGCCTTGCAAGTTCGGGACCTGAAATCATGGGCATTCGTTGTGCTCCTCAGCAGGGGGCCGGCACTTTTTGAAGTAGTGTTTGTGCGCTGGGCTGCTACTCACAAGGTCAGCAGGTCGAAACCACCAGCCAGCTTCACGGGAGAAAGATGAGGCTCTCTACTCCCCTAAAGAGTCAGACTCTCAGAAACTCACAGGGGCAGTTCTACCCTGTCCTACAGGGTCGCTATGAGTCAGGTCCGGTTGATGGCAGTGAGGTTTTGGGTTTTCCTATGTCAAAATTTGCGAAGGCTCCTTGACTGGAGCTGCATTTCTGTGCTCAAAAGCTGGACCCCGGGTTTGACCTTGAGGAGTCACCGCTGCATGGCCAAGTCCTAGAAGCAGGTACCCGCAGGCTGTCCCCAGGAAGGGTCGCCTTGGGATGTTTCAGCTCTCGCTCGCCTTGACTGAGAAGCGGCCTTTGTAGGGCTGGTTGGGAAAGGAGACAATGGGTGTCGGCCCACTGGGAAGACACTACTCTCCCTTCAGCCTCTGTGGGTGGGATCTGTGCCAAGGGCAAGGATGCTGTAGCAATCGTGATAATTAGATGTGAAAATGCCCAGGGTATGACTACCTCACTTAGAAACCAAAGAGTTCAGATGGCCTCATGGCCATTGAGTGGATTCTGACCCAGAGCCACCCTGTAGGGTACATTAGGACCCAGAGCCACCCTGTAGGGTACATTAGGACCACCCCTTTGGGTTTCCAAGACTTTCAGTTGCCACAGGAATAGACAGCTGGTGGATTTGAACCACTGACCTTCCCGTTTGCAGCGCCAAGTACTTCGCCCACTACGCCCCCGAGCTCCTCTGCCTTACCCGAGATCGAATGCCATGTGGGCAGTCACAAGCATGCTGGCCGCGTTTTGTTCTCAATGGAGCAATTTCAGACTGTCACCTGCCAGGAGGTTTGGTTTGTTTTCCAGAGGAGGTAGATGCTGGATAAAAGCACCCCCCACCGCGTCACGGTCCAGCGGGTCGGCCTAGAGCGCTGGATACGTGGAGGGTCTTCTCAAGAGCAGCCTTGCCCAAACCCACAACTGAGTTTCCTCTTGCCAGGGGAAAAGGTGGATGGAGAATTTATATATTTTTTTAATTCGGCAAATACTTTGGCTTTTCTCTGTAACTTTACTTCATTTGCCCAGCTGGTCAATCAATCTCTTTGATAAGAAATGTGTGCCCATTTCAGGACGACAATGCAGCTGGTGGGCCTGCCGCCGCTGCTCGCCCTCACAGATTCTTTGCTGCAGCCCAAGCAGGCGGGCTACTTTGATAGTCCTATGAAATAACCTCGACTTTGCCTGGGGATATTTATAGCAAAACATGCCGAATTATTGCACCAGGAAGTCTGCTGCACTCATTCTTGCTGATTAAAACCTTTTTCTTTTCTAACGTAATAAAAACTAAAAGGCCCAACAGCTGGAGCTCTGAAGACAGCCAGACCTGGAGCCACAGCGACCCTCCTTCTGGCCTTTGATGGGTGTCTTTGGGCAGCACCAGCCGTTGGGTCTTGCCCCAAGGTGCTTCATGAGTCATCCGCCCTAAGCTGAGGTGAAGAATGAACTGCCTGGGAGGGGCGCTGCCTGGCTCTCTGCTCTGCAGGGAGCCAGTGCCAAGGTCTGCTGGTGGAAAATGAAGACCGAGCAATCCTGGTATTGGGTGAGGCCACCATATTCTGCCCCGTCCCCTGACAGACAGGCAGAGCAGGATGGAGACATTCTTAATTGAGGCTCCAACCTTGCAAGGACGAGAAGTTGGCAGGATCTGACATAACCCTTCATTCTTCCTTCCAAGGGCCTGTCCTCAAGGGCACGGTGAAAGCAGGCCCTACTGGGGTTTCTC
Organism: Echinops telfairi; assembly: GCF_000313985.2. Lineage (NCBI taxonomy): Eukaryota > Metazoa > Chordata > Mammalia > Afrosoricida > Tenrecidae > Echinops > Echinops telfairi. The sequence continues at coordinate 12,488,283 of NW_022111300.1, forward strand.
TCCCTTGGCCAGGGGCCAGAATCAAACTGGTTTCATCAGGCCCTGGGTGTACACGCAAGATGCATTAATTGGTGCATCCTCATTTTCTTTGGGCTGTTCTGATGCGCTTCCCTAATACTCTGCCATGTGGTGCCCGGGTCTTAAGCCCTAACCAGCTCCAGCCCTCCCATGCCCTCGTCTTACTCCCCTCTGTCTTTATCCACCCTTCCCTGCCCCGCTCCTCACACCCCGACACACACATGGTCACACATATACCTAGACCACCCTTAATCCATCAGAGCCAGAGTCCCTCGTGTCTAGTTCAATTGGAAAACCTATTTGTAAAAGATACAAGGAGAAGCATTTTCATCATCCTGAGAGGCGACCGAGGTAACCCCCCCATGTGTCTTCTGAAAAGTATCTGCCTGGGACTTGAGCAGGCAGGGGTGTGGCCTCTCCCAACCACGGACAGACAGCCGGGGCAACTCCTAGGGATCATTTTTAACAACCTGGGAGAGAATAAAAGGAACACATTCGCTACTGAAACATGTCCCAGGATGTCATGTTTGGTAAAGTCGAGGGGCAGTGACACAGAGGAAGACCCTGAAGGAGAGGCACTGACAGAGCGGCTGCAGCAATGGGCTCCACCATGGGGACCGGGTGAGGGCGGCTCAGGGTTGCGTGGTGTCTTGTTCTGTGGCACATCAGGTCGCTCTTGGATTCAAACCACATCAAAAGGGCAGTGTGAGCATCCTGGAGGGACACGAATCATTATCCTTTTTAATAGTCTTTGCGCCTGGGGAACAATAAAAAGGGAATTTTAGGGGCAAGCTCGGGGCTCTAGGATGAATGAGGTAGGGTTTCTGAATGAAATTCTCATACGACAGCCTTTGCAACTCTCAGATATTGTGATTGGGGGGTGATGCGTGTGTGTGTGTGTGTGTGTGTGTGTGTGTGTGTGTGTGTGTGTAATCTTGTTCAAGTTCCCTGGTCTTTTTTTCACCAGTGTAATTTTCCAATTTCATCAACTGTGTTCCTGATATAAGCCCCTGTGAGAGTTCTGTGCCCTTCAAGAAAATCCACCAAGATTACCCATTTGATGCTATAGCAAAGTGTGGTAAAGAAACCAGATGTTTCTTGGCTAACAGAAAGAATAATGTCTGGGGACTTAAAGGCTTGCCTTCAAACAAGTAGCCATCTAAGCGAAGGGTCAGTTAAGTCCACATGGAAGAAGCATACCAGTCCATATGATTCAAGGATTATAAACAATATCACCCAAATGCACCATCTTACCATTTGATCCCCCTTTGACCCATTTTATTTTTAAAATTTTATTTAAAAAATTTTTTTGGACTCTTACAACTCTTGTCACAATTCATACATCACTTGCATCAGGCGAATGTGTACATATGTTGCCTTCATTCTTTTCTAGACATTTACTTTCTATGAGGCCTTGGTATCAGCTCCTCTTTCTCCCACCACCTCCCTCGTAACCCCTTGATAGATTGTACATTGTTATTATTTTCATATCTCGCACCAACAGCTGTCTCCCTTCCCCATGTTTTCCGTTGCTCTACCTCCTGGAGAGGGGTGTACAGTTATGTGTCAATCGTTATGACACATACTACTCTCCCCCCCTTCTGGTATCACTGTCCCCACTCCCGTTCCCAGAATCTGTGTGTCATGAGCTCCCATCTCTTATCTATACCTGTGCACATGCTCTGGTCTAGTCTGAACTGGGAAGCAGCACTGGGGTCATGGTGGTGGGGGTGAGGAAGCCTCAAGGAACCAGAGGAATATCGCGTGTTTCATCGATGCTCTACTGCACCCTGGTGACTCATCCCTTCCCTGTGGCCCCTCTGTGGGGAGATTGTTTTAACCCATTTTAAAGTTGTTTCGGGTTTTAATATTTTCTGCTTTCTCTTTGATTAAGGTTTTTCTTTTTTTTTTTTTTGGTTTGCTTCCTGTTTGTATTTTGTATGATTTTCTGTATTTGAAATCCTGGATCGGTAGATCTGTAGAGACAGTAACTGGAGAGGGGGGATGGGGGAAATGGGGAGCTAAGAACAATGAGAAGGATTGGTCTGAAGTGGATTGTGGAGATGATGGTATAAACCTTAATATGATGGAAAGATTACATTATTTGATGGGTGAGGTATATGCCAATAAAACTACCACCCCATCCCCACCTCCTCCACAAACTAGCCAAACAAAAACAGTTTCCATAACCTTATGAGCTGATCTCTTTACATCTTTACCTGGCCCACATGATCCCCTCAGAAGTCACTGTGTTGAGACTAAGCCCAGTGTCTGATGGAGAGAACTTGCCTGCAGTCGTCTGCTAATGGCAGTGCCCGATGTAAACATGTTTCCTTTGAAACAAACTCAGGCAGGCTCAGAATGGAACCCTGTTGACCATACCTTTTTACTTCCCCTCAGAGACTCCCAAATTTGGGTTGTCTTTTCCATGGTCTTTATGGGTCCTTTTGATGGATGGAAGTTACTAATTGTAGCAATTAAAATCTTTCATCTTTCCATTTATAGGTTGTATTGTTGTGTTTGGGTTGGAATACACCAAATTCATGAAGATAGTCTCCTGTGTTGTCACTGAAAAGTTTTATGGCCTTTTTCATTTAGCCCATCTGATAAGGATTTTTTTTTAATGGTGAGAGTCAGGGTCTAATTTTATCCCCATGTGAAAAGTCATTGTCCCCGCACTTCACCGAGTCACCCTTCCCCTTGACCGCAGTGTTGTCAGTCTTGGGTACACAGAGGCTTTCAATTGCCCTGGCCAATTTCTCTAGTACCAACACCGGGATGTTTCAATTTCTAGAGCTTAAAATAAACATTGATATCTTAGGATACAAGTCTCTGTCCCCTACACTCCTCGTTTCTTCTTTAAGCGGCTCCTGGTCACGAGATCCCCCGTGTCCCTCTTCATTTCTCTGAAAGTTTGACAATCAACTTGTCAAGATCCACCAAACGTTTGTTGGTATTTTGACTGAAACGGAATTAAATCTGTAGAAAAGTTTCTATAGGTTTATATCTGGGGCAATTGATATCTTTGTTGATTATATCATTTTGATGCTATTGTAAATTTTCTGTTTTAAATTAAATTGTTTAGAGTTGCTGGTGTGAGAAAATTCAATTGAATTTTGTATACTGATTTTAAATCTAGCACCTTACTAATATCTATCAATGCTAATAATCTTGTAATATTTTACTCTTACTTCCTTTCTTTCTTCCTTCCTTCCTTTCTTTCTTTCTTCTTCATGCTACTTCATCCAGGTAATGGTGGTAAAATATAGACAACATAAAAGTTACCTTTGCAATAATGTTCAAATGTGTAATACAGTGACATTGATTATACCCACCCTGGCTTCCTAAACAGAAACTCCTTAATAGAAACTCTGTACCTATTAAATAACAACTCCACACTCATTTCTCCTCTAAGACAAGTGGAAAGCAATAGTCTATTTTTGTCACTATACATTTCTTCATTCTTGACTTTTCTTATAAATAGGGTCATGCTAGTGGGACAAGAGGAAAGTCAAAGGAAATAGAGGAAAGAGCTAGGAGGCAAAGGGCATGTATAGAGGTCTAAATACAGGCATGTACATATGTAA
>NW_022111300.1:12492738-12497087 GCF_000313985.2 Echinops telfairi
GCGGGAGGGAAGCATAAAAATGAGGAGCTAATGCTAGGGGCTTAAGTGGAGAGCAAATGTTTTGAGAATGATGAGGGCAATGAATATACAAATGTGCTTTACACAATTGATGTATGTATGGATTGTGATAAGAGTTGTATGAGCCCCGAATAAAATAAATAAATAAATAAACAAACAAACAAATAAAGAAGGTCGTGCAATGTGGGTCCTTTATGTCAGACTTTTTTACTCAGCATAATGTTTTCAAGGTTCCTCCATGTTGTCACATGCATCTCAGTTCTCTTTGGAGCTGGATAATAGTCATACACACTCTTTTTTATTTATCCATTTTCCTCGTTTTCTTTTTTTTTAATAAATAATTTTATTGGGGCTCATCCAACTCTTATCACAATCCATACATACATCCCTTGTGTCAAGCACATCTGTACATTTGTTTCCATCATCATTCCAAAACATTTTCTTTCTACTTGAGCCCTTGGCATCAGCTCCTCATTTTTCCCCTCCCTCCCCATCCCCACTCCCTCATGAACCCTTGATAGTTTATAAATTATTATTATTTTTCCATGTCTTAAACTGTCTGACATCTTCCTTCCACGATCTGTTGTCTGTCCCCCAGGGAGGGGGTAATATGTAGATCATTGTGATCAGTTCCCTCTTTCTCCCTTACCTTCACCTTCTCCTCCTGGAATCTCTACTCTCATTACTGGTCTTGAGGGGTTCATCTGTCCTGGATTTCCTGTGTTTCCAGCTCTGATCTGTACCAGTGTACATCCTCTGGTCTAGCCGGATCTGTAAGGTAGAATTGGGATCATGATAGTTGCGGGGGGTGGGGAGCAGGAAGAATTAAAGAACTAGAGGAAATTTGTATGTTTCATTGGTGCTATACTAAGGTGACCAGATTTTAACATTGGTAAAGCAGGACAAAGGCGGGACCCCATTGATAAAACTCATATCCTGGCGAAATAGCTGCATGGCAGCCGAAAACCGTATACCCTAGCTTGTCATGCATTCTTTCCAAAAATTGGGACTTTTTAAAAACACTGCCAGTCGCGGGAAAAATTATTAAAAATTGGGACTGTCCCGCCAAAAGCGGGACGTCTGGTCACCTTATGCTACACTGCACCCTGACTGGCTTGTCTCCTCCCTGTGACCCTTCTGTAAGGGGATGTCCAGTGGCCTACAAATGGGCTTTGGGTCTCTACTCTGTACTTCCCCTTATTCACAGTGATATGATTTTTTTTGTTCTTTGATGCCTGATAACTGATCCCTTCAACACCTCAAGATCACACAGGCTGGTGTGCTTCTTCCATGGGGGCTTTGTTGCTTCTGAGCTAGATGGGCGCTTGTTTACCTTCAAGCCTTTAAGACCCCAGATGCTATATCTTTTGATAGCTGGCACCATCAGCTTTCTTCCCCATGTTTGCTTATGCACCCACTTTGCCATCAGCTATCGTGTTGGGAAGGTGAGCATCATGGGATGCCAGTTTAATAGAACAAAGTGTTCTTGCATTGAGAGAAGACTTGAGTGGAGGTCCAATGTCCATCTGCTACCTTAATACTAAGCCTATAAATATATGCACATAGATCTATTTCTCCATCATCATATATAAATAAATTTACATATGTACATATCTGTATTTAGCCCTCTATAAAAACCCTTTGCCTCCTGTTTTTTTCCCTCTATTTCCTTTTACTTTCCTCTTGTCCCACTATCATGTTCAGCCTTCATTTTTGTTTCAGTAATTCCTCTTGGTTACATTGCCCTTGATCAAGCCCTGCCAGGCCTCCTATAACCTTTTTGCCATCAATTTGAGATCACTTGCTGTTCCTTTGTCCCTGGGGTTGTTAACACCCACTTCTTTCCCCCCCACTTCCTCTCTCCCATGTCCCCCCTCAAAATGTCAGTCCCTTTGTTTTCTCCTCCAAATTTTTATCCTGCCTATCTTATCTAGATAGTTTCAGAGATAATAATATGCACAAAAAAACAACACAGAGCAAAACAAAACACAACAAAACAACAAAACTAATGACATAAAAAAAGAGCGAAAAGCCTGTAAATAGTTCAGGGTCTGTTTGTTGACCTTTAGGAGTGTTTTCCAGTCGAGTCTGATGGGGTGCCATGTCCTGGTCCCAAAGCCTGTTTTTGGTATTCCCTGGGGACTTTGCTGCTCTGCCCCCTTGCTGTTCTGTTGAACACCCTTAGTCCTTTACCTCGGTGTGGTGGGGTCAGATCAGGCACAATTCCCGCACTGTGTCTCCAGTGTTGTCCCCCATAGCGCTATGGGGATGGCCCTATGATCCTCTCTGCGCTTTGGTTGCTCTGAGCCGGAATATTGTCCTCAGGGCTTGGTGGTCCAGGATGTGCTCCACTCTCTTCCTCCCCCTTCATTTGCTCCTGCGTGCTGTATCAGACATGTCCCTCTCCCTGAGCTGTAGCTTTAGTGCTGTCCTCTGAAGTGAATTCTTCTGTGGGGACCAGGGGGCTGTCCACGTAGTTGGGATGGGGCCAGCTCCTCAAACCTCTCTTGGTTCTCTGCTTCATGCCGGTATGTTGCATTCATGTCTTGGCGCACTGTATTGAAGTCTGGTCCCTCTTTCCCTGTGGAGTTATAAACAATACCCTCCCCTTGGGTGGGTTAGTGCCCTGTTCCCCCGCTACCCATGTCTTTTTTTTCTTTTCCCTCCATCCTTTTTAGTTGGCTACCATATGTATTTCTGGATTTTGTCTGGCCCCTGCCATACTACCTGGACCACACCCCAGAATGTATGTATACAGTAGCTTTTTCCCTATGCCCCTTTTGCATTTTAAAGCTAACCGCAGTGGACTTATGTTGTACTTGTCCTTTTGTGCTTGGCCTACTTCACTTAGCATAATTTCTTCCAGTTGTTCCCATGCAGCAATGTGCTTCATGTGTTCATCACTGCTTTTTAGGGATGCGTAGTACTTCATTGTATGCATGTACCACCGTTTTTTAATCCATTCGTCTGTTGATGGAAATTTGGGTTGTTTCCAACTCCTTGCAATTATGAACTGTGCCGCAATGAACATCAGAGCACAGATGTCTGGCTGTTTACCATCTAATTTTAATGATACTAGCATAACGTCTATCTCAAGACTCACTGCCATTGAGTTAACGCTGACTGGTAGGAGCCTATAGGACTGGATAGAACTGCTGCTGCGAGTTTTGGAGACTGTAACTCGTTGTTGGAGTAGAAAGTCCCCTTTTTCTGCTGCAGAGCGGCTGGTGGTTTCAAACTGATGACCGTGCTGCTCACAGAGGAATTCATAGCATTACACCACAAAGGCTCCTCATGTCATAGAAAAAGATGAAAATAGAAAGGAAAGGTACAATCTCATTTATGAAATGTAGGTGTAAAAGAATCTCAAGTTACTAGTTAATTATGGCAGATTAAACATTACCATAATAATGTGTGGATGTGATAGTTTAACTACTTTTCCCCCCACCTTGTTATAATTGGGAGGCTAGCCTGACGTTTCTCCTCTAATTTGTTAATGAGGTAAATTACACTAATTGATTTTCTAATGTTTATGACCAACTCGGTCATAATGATTTTATACAGTGCTGGAGTTCATTAGTGTTTTAGTTGAGGCCTAACAAGCTGCTCTCAAAATGTAGTGGCTTAATGGATGCTTCCATTTGATGACAGCTACACTTCGGTGAGTAAGAAGTTTGGGCAGGGCTCAGCTAGGGGATTGTCCTGTTCAACGTGGACTCATGGTGGTCGCGTGATGGTAGGAACCTGGCCTGGTGCGTATATGATAACCTCATTCTCATGCGTGTCGCCTGCATAGAGAGATGACTAAGGAAACTGGGCCACCAAGGATTGTCAACCTGTGTTTTGGGGCTGCCTCTCTGGGGAGTCTAACTTCTTACCTGGCAGCTCAGGGCTCCCGGAAAGAGCGTCCCAAGAGATGAGAGCAGAAGCTATGAGCTTCAGACCTCACCAGCCTCAGAAGTTGTGCAGTGCCGTCCCGATTACCTTCTATCGATGAAGCAAGTTTCCTGAACCAACCTAGATTTAAGGGGAAAGGAATTGAACTCTACCGGGGAAGGGGAAAAGTAGCAACATATCTGTGGCCATCTTTAATCTACCATCATTGCCTAGTAATTGATGACTTTTACATCTCTGTTTCTTAAGTAAGCTTGTACCTTTCCTTTCTATTCTTCTCTAATCGTGATATAAAAGTTACCATAGCCTCATTAAAATTAGATGGTCAGGAACAATAAACTCAGACCTTGACACGAAAAAAAAAAAAAAAAAAAAATTAGATGGTCAGTCCTACCTGTTTTGTGCATCTAGGAAACCTCACTCCGTTTTTCTTTTTC
>NW_022111300.1:12498387-12500264 GCF_000313985.2 Echinops telfairi
CTGCCTTAATGCTAAACCTATAAATATATATGAAAACATCTTTATTTGTTCTCTGGGAATATTTTTCAATAGATACACAATATTTTTGCTGTTAGGTGCCATCAAGTTGGTTCTGCTTTGTCGCTACCCTGTGCACAACAGAAGGAGACCCCGCTTGCTCCTGCAACATCCTCATGATTGTAATAGTCACTGTGTCGATCCATCAAGTGGAGGGGCTTCCTCTGTTTCACTGACCCTCTACTTTTGCTTGGTACCCTTTTCCAGGGCCCACTCTCTCCTGATAACGCGTCCAAAGTTCGAGAGACAAAGTCTTCATCCTGACTGGAAAGGAACATTCCAGTGTACTTCTTCCAAGACCGATTCGTTTGTTCTTCTGGCAGCCCAGGGTACTTTTGACAACTCCATCATTCAAATACATCAAACCTGCTGTCTTCCTGCTCCATTGTACAACTTTCACATGCGTATAAGGCTGTTGAAAATACCGTGTTGTGGGCCAGCAAGGGAGATCCTTGCTCTTCAACAATTTAAATAGGTCTCGTGCAGATGATCTGCCCAATTTGATTTCTTGATTGCTACTTCCCCGAGCATTGATTGTGGAGCCAAGCAACATGAAATCCTCGACAATGTCCATCTTTTCTCTGAGTATCGTGATATTTTCTATTGGTCTGGTTGTGAGTAGTTTTATTTTCTTTCCACCGAGTTGCATCCACGCTGAAGGCTGCAGTCTTTGGCTTCACCAGGAGAGGCGTCGAGTCCCCCTTGCTTTCTGCAAGGCAAGCTGTGTCCTCTGCATCCTGCAGGTTGTGTGAGCATGCCCTCCTCCAATCCCGAGGCCACAGTCTTCTTCATATAAGCCAGCTTCTCGGATTGTTTGCTCAGCACACAGATTGAATGACTGTGGTGAAAGGATATATGCTGAAAACCTTTCCTGATTTTAAATCACGCCGTATCCTCCTGTTCTGTTCAGTGACCACTCTTCCTTCATGTACAGGTTCCATATGAACACCATGAAGTGGTGTGGGATTCTGTTCTTCTCGGTGCTAATGATGGTTGAATGCCTGTTAATAAAACAGAAACAAACATCTTTCCGATATTCTGTTTTCAGTCAAGATCCACTGAAATCACCAATGATAGCTCTCATGCAATGTCTTCTTATGAATCCAGTTTGAATGTCTGGTTACTCCCTCTGAATATACTCTTGCGATCATTTTTCAATTATTGCCCGAAAGTTTTTATTCACATGTGATATTATTAATATTATTCAATAAATCCACTCCCTAGTAAGCCACCTGTTTAGAAATGGGCACAAATATGGATCTCTTCCACTTGATGGGCCAGGTAGCTATATTCTAAATTTCTTGACGTAGACTATTGTGTGCTTCCAGTTCTTCGTCAGCTTGTTGAAACATTTCGATTGGAGTCTGGTGATTCCTGGAGTCTTGTTTTTCACTGATGTCCGTAGTGCAGCTTGGCCTTCTTCCTTCAGAACCCTTGGCTCTTGATCATATACTACCTCTTGAAATGGATGGATGTTGACCGATTCTTTACTGTACAGTGATCCTATGTGTTCCTCTGACTGGGCTAAGCTGAGGCAGGCCAGGGCCCCAGCTTCCCTGCATGTCCCTGAAGGTCAGCAGTTGTCCCCTGGAATGAGGAGAATGAGAAACGGTGCCAGGGATGCCTGACTCCCCGATAACAGGGCATCCTACCTGCCAGAGCTGATAAACTGCATCCTCAGCCATACACCTCACTGCTGACATCATGGACCATAAACCTCGCTGTTGACATCATGGACCATACACCTCGCTGCTGACATCATGGACCATACACCTCGCTGCTGACATCATGGACCATACACCTCGCTGCTGACATCATGG
>NW_022111300.1:12500481-12513917 GCF_000313985.2 Echinops telfairi
ACCATACACCTCGCTGCTGACATCATGGACCATACACCTCGCTGCTGACATCATGGACCATACACCTCGCTGCTGACATCATGGACCATACACCTTGCTGCTGCAGCACAGACCTTCCTCTGCTTGTTCCTTTAAGAACCCCAGACCCTAAACAGGGTCCCATGATTCACCTGGGATACTTGCTGGACCGTGGGGCTTTGCCCAGGAGCTCCCCCTAATAAAGCTACTTCTGTTTCTGCTCTCCCTTTGTCCTGTCAGGCATCTTTGTCCATCTCCCTGTGCCTCAGTTTACCTCTCATGGGTCCTGTGCCTCAGTTCATCTTTACACCTTCCATCTTATTTTGATGCTTCCTGTATCATTCACTATTTTGCCCATAGAATTCTTCAATATTGCAACATTGCTTTCCTGCATTACAAAGTACGTACACTGAGAAATCAGGTATGTATTCTCTTATATTTCCTCCACTCTATGGTACACCTCTCTATCCACTTTTACTCTATTTATCCTCTCTTAAGAATAAATAAGAGGTAGTAAAGATAAAAATAAGAGACTTGTCTCTTTTGTCCAAGGCCAGCTTCTCTCTCCTGACCATAACTTCCATATTTGTAGTCGGAATTTTTTTCTCCCTCCACTTACTCTCTACATCTCTACATCTTTCTCCAGTTACATTCTTGCTAGGCTTTCAAGCTTCTATACTACTTTCTCCTCTGTGTTGTCTTTTGAGATGCCCTGCCCCCTTCAACCCAAGTTTTTCTCTTTGAATGCCAAAAGAGCATTTTTTGTTAACATTAGCATAGGGCTTACACTGCCAGGAAGGACCCTGATAGGTTAGTGATTGCACATTGAGCTGCTAACTGCAAGGTCAGCAGTTCAAAACCACCAGCTGCTCCTTGGGAGAAGATGAGGCTTTCTATACGGTCTTGGAAACCCACAGGGGCACTTTGCCCCTGTCCTATAAGATGACTATAAGTTGGAATTAAATTAGAAAATGTAGCTTGCTTGGCTTTTTTTTTTTTTTTGGTATGTAGCCATTACATGTTATATCAACTTGTACTTGTGGGGGGTGGGGTGGGGAGTCCGATCTGTCAATCAGGCCATAGCCTGACGATGCCTCGTGGAAGGTGTGGCCTTTTAATAAGAGAGACACTAGGGGTCCCTCCTCTCCATTTGTCTCTCAACTCTCTCTCTCTTTTGCCCTTCTTTGTGTCTGTAACAAGGCTGGCCCCATGTGGGCCGCTGACTCTGGGAGCCAACCTCTGAGCTGTCTGTGCCGAATCCTGGATCCGTAAGACTGCACCTGCTGGCCTGGGATCTCCTGCATCCCGTTTCACCTTTCTGCATCATTGGCCCGTAGCAACATGAGTCTGAAGAGGACTCCCGCTAGCATCCAACCCATGGACTTGACTTGGATTGGGCTTGGATGCTTTCTTGTATTAAGCTACTTCTTCTTCTTTTTTAAAAAAAAATCATTTTATTGGGGGCTTGTACAACTCTTATCACAATCCATATATACACCCATTGTGTCAAGCACATTTGTTGCCATCATCATTCTCAAAACATTTGCTTTCTACTTGAGCCCTTGGTATCAGCTCCTCATTCCCCCTCCCCTTCCTGCCCCCTCCAATGAACCCTTGATAATTTATAAACTATTATTATTTTGTCATGCCTTATACTGGCCGATGTCTCCTTTCACTCACTTTTCTGTTGTCTGTCCCCCAGGGAGGGGGTTATATGTAGATCCTTGTAATTGGTTCCCCAAGCTACTTTTTTTTCCTCTTCAATTTCAGTGCATTATTTATTACAGTGTTGTCTGTTTATAGGCAGTTACAAGGATCACCTGTGCTCATTAAATGCATTAGAATGATAAACAAACACTGGGGACAGAGTGCAAGCCCAACACACAGCCAGGCCCCCATAATAGCTACAACTCACATCATTGATTATAGAGTGACTTCAACTGGTCAGGAGCTGAACGAGGACAAGAAACACCCCCCCCCTGTGGGAGGGTGGCTTCCCTTAGAGCTTGAAGGCGTCTCTGTAGCCTACTCCAACAACTCTGGGGCGGTGGGGGGGGGGGAGGCGAAGACTTTTTTTTTAATCTTTAAGTTTTGGGGCACTTCCCATGGGCAGCAGTCCCTGACAAAGTGGCCATAGGCTGCAGTCCTCTGATAAACTGGTCTCTTCAGATCCAGCTCTCTGAAATCTACAAGTCTGTAACTTCACACATAGCATTCATTTCTGGATATGAAGTTCCTTCTTATACATACATGAATGTCACTGGTTTCGTTTCTCTAGCAGCCCAGCCTCATATAGCCAAGCAATATTATTACTTGCATCATGGTCACATCTTCTGTAAGATTTTGAGTTCTTGAGAACTGTCACCGTTTGTTTGTTTAACAATATTTTATTGTGTTTACAATGAAGGTTTACAAAGCAAATTAAGTTCCCATTTAATATTTTGTACACAGTTTGTTCAATGGTCACATTCTGCAGACTCTGTCCACTTGCTCATGATTTTCATTCTGGATGTTCCATTTCCAGTAATCTAGCTTCCCTGCCACCTTGACTTCTTGTCTACTCTTCCAAGTCAATGTTGATCATTTAGTCTCTTAGAAGTGATTGTTTTAAAGAAGCACAGTATTAATGGTGATATTATTTACTCTTTGAGTCAATCTGTAATTTCAACAAAATATGACCTCATAGAACAGCTGAGGTTAAGTTCAAGGTCTCAAGACTGTTTCAGGGCGAGAGTCTCCGGGAGTCTTGTGATCTCAGTCAGTCCCATGAGTCTGGACGTTTTAGAAATTGAGCTCTGTGCCACATTGGCTCCCATCGCACCAGGATCTGTCTTTGGGTTCCGGACCAGAACTGCTGGTACAGGCTGCTGGCCACCAGGCAGGTCTTCTGGTCTCAGAGTAGATGCGGTCATGGTTCAGGGAGACTTTTCATTGGTCTCTCATGTCTTAGCCCATTTTTAGTTGATACATCCTCACTGCATCCCTTTGTTCTGTGGCCAAACACACTCAAGAATTTTAGACCTTGAATTTAGACCTTGCTCTCGTTCTTTCCTTAAAACAACTAAAAATAAATCCCCTTCTAAATCCCTTAACCATATGGCCTATGACTTCTGTCTATACTCTTAAAGGGTTTTTTTTTCTAATGACCAACACATCTCTCCCCCAGCTTTCCTCCCACCCTGGCACAGTTCTCTCTGTCTCACATGACCTGTGCTGCCCTGATTCTCCTCCTGGCCTCTAACTGCTCTTCTTTCACCTTTCCATCCACGCTGATTCCTGGCTCTCAGCTTGTAGCTGCCCTCTCTGTACTGAGGGAATCCCACTCTACTCAAAGCTTTAGCTATTTTACTGTGGTTGTGTCTTACCTCTTGACTCTCGATCAATAGTAGAATTCTCTCCTTCCACGTGGGAGAGCTGAGTCTGATCGCTGTCCATGCAACCCATGCCCAGTCACTACCCGTCTCTCAGGGAAGGCTTGCATGCTTCTATGATGCTGGACAAGTATCAGCAGAGCTTCTAGGTGGAGGTGGACTAGAAAGAAATACCTGGCTATCTACTTCTGAAAACCAGCCAGTAAAAACCCTGTGACTCACAACGGAACATTGTCTGAGCCACAACCTAAATCAGACTTGACACTGTTTTGTTGTGTTGTGCATGGAGTTGCCATGAGTCAGAGCAACTCTATGGACCTAACAGAAATTTCTTCTAGAGCAGTGGCTCTCAACCTTCCTAATGCTGTGACCCTTTAACACAGTTCCTCATGTTGTGGTGACCCCCAACCATAAAATTATCTTCGTTGCTACTTCATAACTCTCATTATGAATCAGGCGACCGCTGTGAAAAGGTCGTTGGACCCCCAAAGGTGTCGACACACAGGTTGAGAACTGCTGTTCTAAAGGTAAAATAATGGCATCCACAAATTCTTCCCCAATATTTTCATTTTAGGGGAGCCCTTGTGATGTGGTGTTTACACATTGGGTTGAAATCTGCAAGGTCCACAGTTCAAAACCACCAGCTGAGGAAGAACGATGGGGCTTTCCATTCTGTAAAGATTAACTGTTGGAAGAAGACTTGGGTGGGATGCAACAACCTTACTCAGCTCATTCCCCTGATGCAATCCATTGAGAGAACCTTTCTTTGGTGGTATGGCCTCCTTCCAGGGCAAATGGATGTTGTGGAAAAGCTTCCTTGGTTGTTGCTGGGTCTGGATCCTGCACCTGGCTCCTCAAACTCAAGTTTTTTGACTTGAGCCAACAGCTTGCCATGTTGCCTGCTGATCCTGGGAGCTATGGCCATCTGATCTGCCTCTACAGCCACCAGCCTGTCATCTTCCTGCTGACTTGGGCCGATCAGCCACGTGAGACAAGTCAGGAGAAGTCTCCAGCTTCATGTCTCACGGAAAGATTTAGAACCTGTCCAGACTTGGACTTGCCCCTTCTACAGCTGAGTGAACCATTTCTCTTGACATATTATTTGCTTTCTATATACATATATAAGCATCATGGGTTTTGCTTGTTTAGGAAACTCAGCCTAAGACAGCAGCAATAACAGTGCTCAAAAGGATTCTCTTTGTTAAAATTTTTTTTAAAAATTGTTTTAATTTTTTTGTGATTCCTTCTACCACATCCTAGGTAATTTAGACTACAAACATTATATATGTATTTTTGGTTTGGTCCCTCTCCTTTTCTTACTCCTGTCTTCCTCACTCCTTGTCAAGGAAATGTCCCAAACAAGCGGATTCTGCCTTTACAACATCTCTCTGCATTCTGGTTGCCCCCAGTCTGCTTGAAGACCTCATCTCCTTGATTGCTGCACCAGGCCCCCTGCTCTCAGTTTCCTTCCTTTCTGATTCATCATTGATTAATATTCCGAAAGTCGCTCCCAGGATTTTACCAGTCCAACAAGCTCTTTGTGGGTACCGTAGTTTTTGGGATAAAGAGCACATTTTTTACTGTGATATTCAAATTCACCCTTAAACTCTTTCTTTTTTTAAAAATTATTTTATTGAGGGCTCGTACAATTCTTATCACAGTCCATACATCCATCCATTGAGTCAAGCACATATGTATATTTGTTGTCCTCATTAATCTCAAAACATTTGCCCTCTACTTTAGCCCTTAATGTCATTTGCTCATTTTCCCCCCTCCCTTCTCCCTCCCCCCTCCCTTATGAACCCTTCATAATTCATAAATTATTATAGTTTTGTCATAAGTTACACTGTCCGACATCTCCCTCTGCCCTCTTTTCTGCTGTCCATCCCCCAGGGAGGAGGCTATACTTAGATTCTTGTAATTGGTTCCCTCCTTCTACCCCACATTCCCTTCACCCTCCAGGCCTTGCCCCTCTCACCACTGGTCCTGAAGGAGTCCTCTATCCTGGATTCCCTGTGTTTCCAGTTGCTATCTGTGCCAATGTACATCCTCTTGTCTAGCCAGATTTGCAAGACAGAATTGGGATCATGATATTGGGGTGGGGGGGGGGGAGCATTTAAGAACTAGAGGAAAGTTATATGTTTTGTCATTGCTACCCTGTACCCTGATTAGCTCATTTCCTCCCCACAACCCTTTAGTAAGGGGGTGTCCAGTTGCCCACCAATGGACTCTGAGTCTCCACTCTGCACTCACCCACCTTTACAATGACAATTTCTTGTTCCTTGATGCCTAACACCCTATCCCTTCGATAGCTCGTGGTCACACAGGCTGGTGTGCTTCTTCCATGTGGGCTTTGTTGCTTCTGAGCTAGTTGACCGCTTGTTTATCTTCAAGCCTTTAAGACCCCAGACGCTATATCTTTTGATAGCCGGGCACCATCAGCTTTCTTCACCACCTTTGCTTATGCACACCTTTGTCTTCAGTGATCGTATCAGGACGGTGGGTACCCACTGATCTGATTTTTAGTTCTTTGATGTCTTATAACCGGTCCCTTCTGCACCTCGTGGTTAGACCCCCTTAAACTCTTTCCTTGACCTGATTACACACACTTTCCCAATAGGATCCATTTGAATCAACTCTGTGAATCTCCTTCCAACTCAGACTTTTGTTCCCTTTG
Source organism: Echinops telfairi (assembly GCF_000313985.2). NCBI lineage: Eukaryota > Metazoa > Chordata > Mammalia > Afrosoricida > Tenrecidae > Echinops > Echinops telfairi. The sequence continues at coordinate 12,506,548 of NW_022111300.1, forward strand.
TTCTGTTTCCTCGAAGTCATTTCCTCTCCACTTCTCTCTTCTCCCCTCGTGTATGTCGGTCCCTCCTATTTCAAGCTTCACCTGGTCTACAAAGCTGTTTTCCATTCTTTAGAGACACAATAACTTCTCCTTGCACATCCTGTGTGTTTTGTTACCAGGACATTCGGCATGTATCACGACTTTGGGCGATTAATTTGTCATGTATTCATTTATTTGAACCAGGTATGTATATTCTTTGTAATAAATCAAAGTATATTTGATATCTAAGTGAGTTTCCTACCCTCCTTGTTAAACTTACATGTCAGCCACTTGTTCGTCCTTACATAAACTTCATGTTTTCCCAGCTGCTTTCTTTTTTTAAAAAAAGTCATTTTATGGGGGGCTCATGCAACTCATCGCAATCCATACATATCCCTGACTGCTTTCCTGATGCTCTTTATTTCCTCCTTGTCTCCTTTTTGTCTTTTTTTTTTAGATGGAGAAAAAAAATCTGCGAGGAATTCAAAGCCGAGTGTCGTAGGACTTGCTTCCCAGAGCTGAGTGTGGACTGTGGGCAGACATGCCGGCGCTTGTTGAAGGTACCAGCCAATTCTCCCACTTTCCACAAACCAGAAAAGCCAAACCCAGCTCCCTGCCATCGGTAATGCCAACTCACAGTTGAGCAGATAGGGGAGGGTAGATCAGCCCCCAGTGCTGAGACACTGGGTTTCTCAGACTATTAGTCTTTTCGGAAGTAGAAAGCCTCATCTCTCCGTGTTGGAGCACTGGTGGTTTCAAACTGCTGACCTTGAGGTTAGCAGCCCAACACAGAATGCACGACGCCACCAGGGCTCTTTGTTGCACAAACCAGTCCCTGGTTAATGTTGCTTCCTGAAGTTCTGAGTTGACTTCTCAATCTTTCTCCTTTCCTTTTCCTTTCAGTCAGTTCACTTTGTATACGCCCAGGTTGTCCTGGGCATGTTCAGTCACAGGCATAGACAGCAGTGAAGGAGCAGCAGGCGCCTCCTTTGACCCAGTGCCCCTAAGAGTTCAGAGTCAAGAATGTTGCTGAAATATGATTGAGCCATAAGGAGAAATGAAGTTCTGACATGATGTAACACAGCTGAGCCGTGAAAGCCATGTGCGAGTGAAATTAATCGGATAAAAAGCACCAATCATGTCTGATTACACTTATAAGAAATATGTAGAATAGGCAAATACATGGAGGCAAAAATAGAGGCGTGATTATATCAGGGGCTGGGTACTGAGTTCCTGTTTGGAATGCTGAAAAGTTTTGGAAACCAATAGTAGTAAAGATTCTCCATACGTATGGTGAAAACAACAAATATCACTGAATTATTCACCTAAAAATATTAAAATGCAAAATTTGTGTTGTGTATTTTACCGCAATAAAAACCTTGCAAATGATTGAAAACCTTATCACGTGCTGGGTGCGGCCGTAGCCCAGGGGACGGTCTGTTCCTGCAAAGGCTGCGCAGTGAAGCTGCGTAGGAAGCCCTCCAGGGAGCTCGGTGCCTGGGAGTCACTGCCATGGCGCACAAGAGCGACAACTGCAAGATCCTTTATTCTCATGAGAACGCTGTGAAAGATGGGAAGATGAACAGGGGAAAGAGTATCAATTTTGGAATCTGACAAATCAGGAGAGGAATGCCAGGCCCTCTTCCCTGCCTGGGCAGCGGTCATTTCTTGGGTTCCTGTGAGGGCAATACCACCCCTCTCATAAAAGCCTAGTGGGGAGTAAGGGGGACAGTATCATGAAGCTACATGTCCACATATTTAAAAACCCTTTTAACAGACGAGTAAGCAGTTTCAGAACGATTACGTCATCTTCTCAAGGTCTCCGTTTATAAAGTAGCGTAGGATTTTTCACACATCCCAAAGGTCCGGGCAACATGAACATTTCGTAAGTATTGTTTCATTAATCCACGTTCCATTGTCTGGCAACGAAATTGAGATTCCCCCCGCGGGTTCAGGACCTAGTGGCAGTGGCTGGCTGTGATTGGGTGGGCCCAGCCTGCGGTCTGGGCCAGAAGCTGAGGCAGTAGGGGGTCAGTGCAAAGGCCAAACTCATTGAGAGGCTGGGAACCAGGGGGTCGTGGAGAGCAGGGACGAAGAACGTGCTACAAGTATCCTTGCTTATTCTCACTATCGCTAGAAAATAGGAACTCATTTTGTACTTTTATGACACTGAGTGGATTTAATCCTTCTCTGCCAGGGCAGTTCGCTCTTCATAGGGGTCTTGGGGATTTGGCCAATAGTCAGAATGTCTGTGGTGATATTAAAACTCATTTTATGAGGTCGGCAGCCCTTACTTTCAAGCCATAGATTTCATCCTTTAAACCAATGAGAAGGCTGCTTTGGAGAATGCTATTTCATACTGAGCACTACCACCGGGGACCCCTCGCTCTCCTCCCCGGCCTGTGGGTGGGTGTAAGGGAGCTGGAGCCCCAGGAGGGGCTGAAGCCTTACTCCTGGGAGCTTCTCAGATGCGCGCTTCCATGAAGCAATGAAAACATTCAGTAGCACAAGTTTGGGAAAGAAGGTAAAGAGAAAGGAACAGAAATGTAGCTCAAGAATTGGCTTGCCCTTGACTTTGCTAGTTGGAGTCGTGAGTCTAGCTTCCTCAACAGGAGAGCTGCGACAATGCCACCTACCTGCACATGTGATTCCTCGTTGCCCAGAAGTATCTTCTCTCTTTTCATTAAGAAAATTCAGAGTCAATAAGCATCACTGAAACCTACGATGGGCCACCTTTCTTGATTTTAAAGCACTCGGCCTTCCCTTGTTCTGTTTGGACGACTTCCTCTGGGTCCAGGAAGTTCTGCAGGAGCACAATGGAAGGTTCTGCGTGGTTCAAAATCAGGAAAGGTTTGCATCCGGATGGTATCTTTTACCACCGTTATTCAGTCTAGAGGCTGAGCAAATGATCCCAGAGAGAGGACTGGATGAAGAAGAGTGTGCCATCAGGGGTGGAAGAAGCCTATTGACAACCCGTGATGTATGTGCAGGGGACACGACATTGCTTGCTGAAAGTGCGGAGGACCTGAAACTCTTACTGATGAAAATCAAAGAGTGCTGCCTTCAGGATGGATTGCAACTCAGTGTAAAGAACACAAACATCTTCACAAGGAGACATCCCATCACAAGTGCTGGAGAAAAGACTGAAGCTGTCAAGGCCTTCATTGTTCTTGGATCCATAATCGGTTTTCATGGAGGCAGCAGTAAGACATCAAATGATGTCTGGATTGCACTGGGCAGATCTGCTGCACAAGATCCCTTTAAAGTATTGAAGAGCCAGGATGTCACTTTGAGGACTCAGGTGGGCCTGACCCACATAGGACTCCATCATGTACATGTGAAAGTTGTACAGTAAATAAGGAAGACCACAGAAGAGCCCATGAATTTGAATTATGTTGTCAAAGAATATTGACAGTGTCTCGGACTGCCAGGAGATCAGCGCATCTCTCATAAGGAGCACCACCTGAGTACTCCTTATAAGCTAGAACAATGTGCTCTGGACCGGTTATCAGAAGAGACCCGTCATTCAGCAAGGACGGCATGTTTGGCTGAGGGTCAGTGAAATCAAACAGAGATGCCCTTCATGAGCTAGGTTGACACAGTGGCTGCAGCAATGGCTCAAACAGAACAATCGGGAGGACGGCTCAGAACCAGGCAGTCATTTGTGCTGTTGTACGTGGCGTTGCTATGAGTTGGAACTGATTTGACAGCACCTAGCAACAAACCTAACGCTGTCTGCCAGGTCCTAGAGCAGGCATTTTCACATGGCATTGGTGTTTGACTGGTAGAATTCTCACCTTCCATTGAGGGACTTGGGTTCGATTCCAGCCAATGTACCTCATGCAGAGCTACCATCTAGTTGCCAGAGGAGGTCCGTGTTTCTGTGAGGTCACGGTGAGTCAGGAGTGACTGGACAGCAGTAAGTGAGAGGGACAGAAAGCTGCGACTCCAGAGAAGGGGCAGAGAAGCAGCCGCAGCAGAATCAAGAGCCAGAGCAGAAGACAGAGCAGTGGACTTCCTGATCCACAGAGCCACAGCCGAGTGAGTGCCTTTGGGATGAGGCCTACTTACGATGGAATAGAGTATCCTTTAGACATGTACGGAGAGCCCTAAAAGAGCTTTGCCACATCGCCCAAGCAGGACATGGGCCAAGGGGTTGCATGATTGGAAGTTCAAGTACCAACCTGGGGGCATGGTAGGTGAGAAGAGGCCAAACACTTGTGTCGTGGCCAAACATCATATCCTGAGCATTTCTAAACCGGAATTCTATGCAATCTGTTAGCTTCCCTAGTCAATCCCAAAATTTTGAGTATTGTTTCCATTGCAGCGAGTTGTAATGAACTATCGAATCCAGCAGAGAGAGAGAGGAAGGGACGGCTGGCGCCAGGATTGGTAGAGGGCTGGAGGGCAGAGGTATGTTGGTCCCCTGTCTCATTGGAGTTGGCCTTGGACTGATTTGGACTTTGATTTTCCTTTCTCCTTTGTGACGTCAGGGGTCAGACATGCCCCCCATACTGTACATATAGTTGGATTGATGAAAAATGTTTGGTTTTATAACTCACTACAGGACCATTTTTATTAAAAAGAACAAATTCCTGCTGAAACTTTGCACACATTTTTTTGGGGGGGACAGTCATTTTGATGAAAAGCCTTGACCAGGTGTTATTGGGAGCAAGTCTCCTTGTTATGCAATGGCAGGCAGCTTCTGGCGTGCGGAGGGTGTGAGTGGAGGCAGCCGGCAAGTAAGCAAAGGAGAAATGCGAGAGTCCTGTCCTGGGCCATTACTAGAGGCAGAGGACACAAGTAGTCTGTGACAAATGTGAATTGGTGCCATAGGGGTCTGGCGAGTGAAGACTTATAGTTGTTTTGTGAGAAATCAGCCTTCCACCAAGACCACTTCTAATCCCTTGCCAGCCCTTGGTATTGACCGTGTTTGCTTTAGGGAATCAGCTAGAACTCAGGGCAACAGCTGATGTCGATTAGATTCTTCTTGTGTGCCAGCCATGGTTAAAGAAGGCTACACGCCGAGTTTCTCAGTTGATGCCCATGGCAAGATTGCTTTAGAGGGCAGTGTTCTGTGGCCCCTGGAGACGTGCTCACTGTCCAGGTAGAAAGTGAAGCAGCTAAGAAACCTAGGAAATAGTGCCGACTTTTGAAAGGCTCCCTACTTAGGGAGAGCTCGGTTCCCTTCTTGGTGAGGTGGGAATAGGGATGACTCCGCTCCTCACGTGCTGCCTCAGGGACCCAGTTGTGTGGGAAGTCCTCCTGAATGGCAGGAACCCTGCAGATCAGAGGAATTCTGTGGACCTGGAAGGTTCAGGTTCAGGGGCAAAAGGAGGCTACCAGTAATCCTCAAAGAGAAGCTATTGCCTACGACTCAAGGTGAGATGTCTTTCTTCTCTCCAGGGCTTGTGGTGAGAAGATTTCTTAGGGAGTGTTTGTATTCAGTTGGACCGACTTTGCTGTAAAAGATGGGGAAGGGAAGCATGTAAGACCTCCCTTGTGTCCAACAGAAGCCTACGTGTGCGGCCCCGTCTGCTCTTTTCAGTCGAGGGTTAAAATTCACCTGAGACAAACCCTCCACCTGTGAAGTGTGCTGCTCTATTTTGGAAGGCACAGCCATTTCCCAGCACTAGCAGTGAGCTAGGAGCCTTCTTTTCTGAGCCACCTTGAAGAACCTTGGACAGTTTGCTTGGCCTTTGGCGATGGGTCCCATTGTCTAGAGAAGATCAAGTCAGGAAAGTTGTCTCTGACCTGAGTTTCTATTAGTTGAATGATTTGCCTTTTGAATAGCACACCACAGCTAAACAAACAACCCAGCAACAACGTTGTCAATATCCCCCAAAAAGATTTTCAATAACGTAGTTGAAGAAAATGCAAAATAGCAAAAACACACAAAAGCAAGTCAAACGGTATTGCTTCTCGGGTTCCAGTTCGTGCATACATGGCTTATTCCAAACAAAACATGTTTAAAAATATTCTGCACTCAACGATGAGCTGAAGACAAGCTTTCTCAGTAATACGCTTGTCTTAATCTCGTTAAGGAGTTTAAAAAAAGAAAGTCCATTCAAAACTGGTTTCTGAGGGCATCTGTTGGACCACTTCCATGCAGGGCAGAGAGGTCAGCCCAGAAGGTGATGTATCAGAAGTAATGCTGATGGATCAGAAGTACTGCGGCTCCTATCAGAAGTAATGCTGATGGATCAGAAGTACTGCGGCTCCTATCAGAAGTAATGTGAGAGAGCCTTTTAAAGGACGATCACTTGGGGCTTCGTAGGAAGAAATTTGCAGAAATGGAAACTGCCTTGGTGAGAAAAAAGGCAGGAGAGCTGTTATTTTTTGGGGGGGTGGGTGTGTTCAATCACAAGAATGCGCCTGCTCATTCCTCAACGGTAGCAAGGGTTGTCCTACAAGAGAATTTCATTGAGAAACATTGCCCCATCTACCCTCCAGCCCTGGACATGCCCTTTCACACTTCTTGTTGTTTCCCAAACTCAGAACCAAAATACCAAACCGACTGCCATCAACTTGAGTCCGTATTAACTCATAGTGACCCTAGAGGACAGGGTAGAACGGCCCTTTGAGTTTCGGAGACTGTAACTGTTTATGGGAGTAGCAAGCCTTGTGGTGGTTTCAAACTGCCAACCTTGCAGAGAACAGCCCAACTCGTAACCGCCACTCCAGTAGTGCCCCCTGACTGCTTAAAAGAAATAGGGTTTGCGTCACTGGGGGATGGCCAACGGCCATTTGGATGAAGTGCACATTACGAGCACGGCATTCTGCGGGGAAGGTAGAGTGTAGAAACACTGCCTTCAGAAGTGTCTAACCCCAGAGGGAGGATATGTTGAAAAATGAAGATTCTTATGATTTTGTAGCAATACTTCTTGACCTACCCTCAAACAAGTACAGGCCTATATTGGCTTAGACTGGAAATTGTAGTCTGTTGGGGAGAGATTTATATCCCCAACTTCCCTGCAGGGCAAGCTTCCGCTGCAAGTGACCTGGGTAGTCACACAGAACTGAAACTCAGAAGGACCCCAAATCCAACCCCCAAGAGCCGATTCCACTGACGAGTAAGCCTGGCTAGGGCCCCGAGGTAAGTCTTTACAGCAGTGCACAGCCTCATCTTCCTCCTGTGGATCAGCTCGTGGGTTTGAACAGCCAGCCTTGTGGTTAGCAGTCCAATGTTGACCCAGCCGTGCCACCAGGCCTCCCAGCACTTGGTTGGTTGCTCTCCTGTCTCAGCCTTCTAACTCATGCTTTTGAACAGCTGCCTGTGTGTTTTCATTTGTGTCGGGCCTTTGAATTCTGTAGCTGGGCTGGGCGTGCCTCTGATGCTCTCTCTCTTGCAG
>NW_022111300.1:12514017-12517830 GCF_000313985.2 Echinops telfairi
GGGGGGGGCCTGCCAAGCACAGTCCCCGGGTGCAGTCCCTGATCTGGCGCTCGCTCGGCGACGCTGTGCAGTCACCGCACAGGTTCTTGCCTTGCCTTGTGCTCACCCCTCAGCCTGAAAGGCCACACCCCTCCAGATCAGACCCTCCCTCGCATTGCCCATTCCACAGCCTTCCCCGTGGCCCCTAGACTGCCTAGAGTACTCAGCCCACCCCACCCCACTCCACCCTCATGCCGGATGTGCCATCCCTTGGCTCAGGCACCCTTGCAGCACCCATGCCAGGGCACAGCCAGGGGTCTGCAGGACCAGAGGAAGCTTGTTCTTGGGGTGAGGGTGAGGCCGCTGAAGAGTTGAGGTCCTTGCTTTCTATCCAGACAAGACAGATGCTCTTTCTGTTCTCTGAAACATTCCTTGCTAGACCCAAACGCCTTCCCTGGCTAAAGCCATGGTCAAACGCCGGGGCTCTCGGCCCTTAATTATGTCTCTCTCTCTCTCTCTCTCTCTCTCTGTGTGTTTTAACCGAGGCTACGGATAAATTAAAAACACTTTGTTTTAGATAGCGGTGATAGTTGCACAACGTAGTGAGTATCATTAATGTCACCGAATTGTACAAATAAAAATGGCTAAGTAGTAAGTGTTCTGGTACATGCCCACACTTGGTCTGAAACCTATCTTCTTTCCTTAGTTAACGTCTCCTGGTGTTACCCGTGGAGCGTCAGAAAGCGCCCCTCTCATTTTCTTTCGGCACTTGCTCCCTTTTGCCGGGAGCTATCTCTTCGTCTCCGTGCCCTGCAGGAGTCTACACAGGAAGGGCCGGGGCTTTGAGCATGGCTGTGTTCTGTTTATATTATCATCCAAAAGGTTGATTGGCATATCATTCACATATCATATAATTCAATAGTTCATTCACATCAGCACAATCAGTTTTAGAACGTTTTCTTCATTCTTGTACTCATCATTATTAGCTCCCCATTTCCCCCAGCCTCCCCTGTTATCACACCAAGAAACCATGAATCCAGTTACTGTCTCTATAGATTTTCCTCTCTTGGATTTCATATATAGAAAAAGACTTTAAAAAAACCCAAATCTCACAAGAATAACAAAGGGAAACAGATAAGAAACCTCAATAGAAAAGAAAGCAGAAAGTACGAGCACTATTAAAAATGAGAACAAATGTAAATGGATCAAAAGGGCTATCAAAAGATAGGGTGGTAAATTTCAGCCATCTGCCACAATCCACTTTCCAGTGCTTTCTCTATGCGATCACGGGGTCGTCTCACTGTCAGTGCCTCAGGGCCAACTCGTCCTTTCGGCCCGCAACCGGCAGCAGGTCTGGGACCCATATGACGTTTGGGTGCTCACAAACATGACTGGATTTTAGGAGACCAAAAAAAAAGAATGGTAATAAACATATCAATGCAGTCTGGATTGTATTGACCTTTATGGAATTGTAAGGAGGCCTGGTGGCGAGGTGGTTACTTGTTGGGCTGCGAACTGCAAGGTCAGCAGTTTGAAACCACCCGCGGCTGCATGGGAGAACGATTGGGCTTTCCACTCCCAGGAAGAGTTACAGTCTCAGAAATGCGCAGGGCGGTGCTACCCTGTCCTCTTGGGTCGCTATGAACAGGCATCGCTGTGATGGCAGTGAGTTTGGGGTTTTGTGCAGTTGTAGCCATAAGATATAGACAGACACACAGGTACGTCAGGCGCCCTCAAAAGCCCTAAAAGCCCTGTGTGCTGGGCATTCGAGTCAGGGTTTGGGCCTAGGTTCCAGCAGTAGCAAGAAAGCAAGTCAGGTTTCAAAGGCTTGCTGACACCCCAAAGCAGCCCCGGAGAACCCCATATTGTGATGCTGCTTTGGGGGTAGAGGAATGCTACAATGGCCTGCCCTGTCAGTCAGTGGTTCCTTCAAGGGACCCTAACTCGGCACCCTGTTGAATAGGGTGCTGAGCTAGCGCAGAGCTGTGGCCAAGGCTGGGGACCATTTCCTTGGGATCAGCAACACCTCGCCACCTGGTGAGAAGCAGGGTGCATGTTGCTTGCTCCCCTTCAGAGAATGCGTGCCCTTTGCTATTCTGGGCTCTCCAGTAGCTCTGAGGAGACCTTGCTGGAGTGGACGCCAATTGGAAAGTTTAGTGTGTACTTATTTTTTTAGGAAGAGGCAACTGCTCTTAGCCCTTGGACGTGTGCAGCAGAGGCAAGTGTGTGCTGCGTGCGTGCGTAGAAAAGGCTGTGCACTCTCCCTGGGTGGCTGTGTTAGCTCACGCTACCCCAGGAGAGCAAGCGCCTGAAGGAAATGCAGCCTGCGCTAGGGGACCCTGAACTGGGCACAGGGGGGCAGCCTGTATCCTGAAGGGGCCTGAACAAGTGGGTGGGAAGCTGGATGGGGTACCGCCTCCACCACACCTGGCTGCTTGGATGAGTGGTGCCCTCCGCAAACACTGCCGGATACCATATGTGGTGCCTCACTTATACCGCCCCGTCCCCCTCAGCCCGAGGGAGGGGCTCTGCTGATTCCGACTCACATAGAACTGCTCTGTCTGGTTTCTTTGGCCGTCATATTCGTGGAAGCGGATTGCCAGATCTTTTTTGCGCAGCACGGCTGGATGGTTTTGAACAGCAAGCCTTGCGTTTAGTAGCCGACTGCAGACTGTCCCCCTCAGAGACCTTGTGCTCCTTCAAACTCAATATGGACTCGGAGCGGCCCAGTAGGACAGGGTAGAATGTCCCCTGTGGGTTTCCCAGCCTGTAACTCTTTACGGGAGGAGGAAGCCTCATTTTTCTCCCAAGGAAAGGCTCGGGGTTTTCAACTGCTGACCCTTTGGCAAGCAGGGTCCAGTGCATAAACCACTATGCCCACAAGGCTCTTCTCGGACCTTGTTATGACTCCCATTTTTCAGATGGGGAAACTGAGTTTCAGAATGGTTGTAGAGAGATGCGCTGAATGGTTCGATCAATAGCCTTGAAATTGCCTGTCAGCGAGGTTCCCTAACACTGGGACCCCTCTCCCCAAGGTGGGACAGTCAGTGACTGAGCCAGACTTCCCACATTGCTCTAACACCTCCCTCCCAGCTGACACCCATGCTCAGACTCCCTGGTCCCCATTAAGGGTTCCCTTAATGCCCAATAATAAAGACTAATTACAGAGGGGCTGGTCCCTCCCTCCCACAACCAAGGTCCGCCTCTCTGTGCGGTGCAGTAAGTAGGGTCCAGTGAATGTTGGTTGCTGGTGCCTGCTGAGTGCCAGCTGGCCGGCTGGCTCTGACTTCTGTCATTAGCACCCGTGACATCACCAAGGTTAAAGAAGTCCCGAGCATGGGCCCCTAACAAGGCCGGAGCCAGGATGTACACCAGGCCCGGCTTCCTCGCAAGGTTTCTGGGAGGGTCTAATCCTCATAAAAGCACTTTCTACGCTACACGTACCAAGCGTCCCCAGCCCACCCCTAACCCACTCCCCTCTTTTCATTTTCAAATTATTGTGAAATGACCTGTGAAGCATTGGTTCTTTTGACTTGATTTGGGGCAGTGATGACTTGTGATAAGTCAAATTAAAGCGAAGCTCTTCCAGGATTTTGCATGTCAGCCCTGTCTGGTGTAGGAACATAGAAAGCTGAGATCCAGATAGCTGACTTCTAGTGTCAGCAATGCCACTGCGCCGACAGAGTCCCTGACTTACGACAGGGTTGCATTCGGCCAACTCTATTATAAGTCGGTTCTTTTGAAAAAAAAACAACATTTTATTAGGGGCTCATACAACTGTTATCCCAATCCATACACACATCAATTGTGTAAAGCGCATTTGTACATCATTCT
>NW_022111300.1:12518064-12539655 GCF_000313985.2 Echinops telfairi
TCCCTCTTTCCTACCCACTCTCCCTTTACCCTCCCTGTTTTGCCACTCACACCACTGGTCCTGTAGGGCTCATCTGCCCTGGATTCCCTGTATTTTCTGTTCCTATCTGTACCAGTGTACCTCCTCTGGTCTAGCCAGACTTGCAAGGTCGAATTTGAGTCATGGTAGTGGGAGCGGGGAGAAAACCTTTAGGAACTAGAGGAAAGTTGTATTTCTCATCGTTGTTACATCGCACCCTGACTGGCTCATATAAGTTGGTTCTGATGTAAATCGAATACCCCTCTCTCTCTTTTAAAAAAAATTTTATATGACCAGTATCGTTATAAATTCTGGTCACTCATCTGAGGATGGTAAAAGACAAAGCCAAACCAAACTCACTGCCATCGAGTCCATGCCGACTCATACGACCCCACAGGGCAGGGAGGCGCGGCTCCTGTGACTTTCTGAGACTGAGACTTTGTGCACTGACCCGGGGTATGTAGCGCATATCCCCCTCACTACGTTGTACCAAAACAAAACAAAAAAGATGGTGGTACGTGTAGGTCCCTGTAGCTTGAATACATCACACGTTTTGGATTATCAGTGTGGTTAGCCTTTACATGTGGACCCCATCTTTCCATCATTGAGCACCCGCTACCACAAAGTGAGATTCTGTGCTAGACACTAAGACTGCAGAAATAAACGCCATAGTTTGTGCATTCCGGAAGTTCCACCTGGCCTTTCCAGTCGTGTTTGGAGCAGGGTGGTTGACTGTATCATTGCTCCTAATTATTTGCTGCCTCTCCCTGTGAGAAGATTATTTTTCTCTCCTGCATTGACATCAGCATGGTCACAGGGCTTAGAATGGCCAGTGAAACGGGAACAAAGGTAACAAGACACCGATTCCGCAAGGATCTACCAGTTTTCCTCATATGTTTCCCTGGGGCAAGAGACTAAATTGTCCCAGAGAGGGACTGCACAGTCAGCCTTGGTTCTGGAGGGGAAAGGGCTACCCTGGACCCACAAGACATGTGAAATGATACCTATTGATGAACGATGCTGAGAGAGGGAGGGACATTTGTTACGCAGCATAACCTAGCACAAGCTGAGCGATCCAAACCAAAGGAAGTGACTGTTCTCTGTGTTTGCAGCAGCTCCGCAACAGCATCAGTAACCTTCATGATAGATTTCACGTGACTTAAATCACTGATTGCATCTGCTTCTTCCATCAGAGTTCTAGGTAGAGGCAACTGAAAATATCCATGCTACCTACTCTCACAGGCCAACTGTCCATGATCTGGGGGGCTCTCAAGCCCTGGATTTCAACATTCCCTTGATATTATTTCTGAGGAGCGTTTGGTTCTTGGTCTCAGAATCAAGCCCAAGTGGCTTTTCCCATTGTGATTTGCAAGGCAAGATCCTGGAGCGGCGCTTCACGGCTTGCCGACCGTTCCCTTGGAAAGGACGGAAATCGCTCCATTAGACAGTCACAACTGGGGACAGAAGATGTTTTGGCCAGTCTACTGGCCCACTGAGTTGCCTCGCAGACCACACCTCTGAAGGGCACCCCAGAGCTCCTTCTTGGTCTCCTCTTCCCATTTCTTGTCTTTACTCATAGTTGCTGCCCCCACCCACTTCCTATGAAACTTAAAGCCCCCAAACCAAGCTCACTGCCATGGTCAATGCTGACTCACAGTGAACTCGTAGGACCGGGTAGAAGTGCCCGTGCGTTCCCGACTTGACGAACTCTTTGTGGGAGTAGAAAGCCCTGTCTTTCTCCCTCGGAGAAGTTTTGAACTGTAGACCTTGGTGGTGAGCAGCCTAGTGCATGACCCCGACCCCACCAGAGCTCCACGTGAAACCGGAGGGGGCAGAACGCGTGCCTTCCGGTGCAGTAACGGCCTCGTACGGAAGACTTCCCACAGCTGTGGTGCCAAGCACGATGGGGCCACGTCTTCACTCCTTCACCCCCTGTCTCTCCCTCCCTCCCTCCCTCCCTCCCTCCATCCGTTCTTCTCTGCTTGCAGTCTTCCTTTCTTCCCTCTAGGAAACAGCTATTGAGCGCCGATCAGATTTCCAGCGCCTTGAGCATTGGAGATTGATGCCGCGGCCAATGGAAGGATCCGGGGCTTCTTCCCGGAGGCTGAGGGAATGGGATGAAGTCAGTGGGAGCAGGGAGACAAGCCCAGCCTATTATTACTTTATATCAAAATCCGGAATGCGCGCGGTGTAATCTTATTATTTTCACAGTTCTACTCAGCGTAAACCTCTGGGTAGAGATGAGCTCAGATGGAAAGATGAAGCGGATGAGGGAGGAAAAGGGGCAACAGAAATCCAGTAACAGTTTTCCTGCAAAAGCACTCTGAAAGTGCATCACACGGGGGCCCTTCGAGTCTTTTAAAGTTCCGAGGTAGAATGGGCTCAAACATCATTGCATCTGGTGGTACCCGGAACATTTCCATGAAGGAGTCGAGGCGGGTGAATGGTTGTCCCGGAGGACTCTTAGAGGTAGCATGGAGCTGCCAGACACAATGAAATTTCTTTGAAATATCTTCTGCGATTTAAAAATTAATGCAATTTTCACATGCTTTTCATAACCCAGCTGTTTGCTTTCATATAAAAATTATCCCTCTAAGACCATATATTGTTTGATTCCATTTATGTGAGATGTCTGGACTAGAGAACGCTATGGAGACAGAAAGTGGATTAGTGGTTGCCTCGCTGGGACCGCGGTGGCTGGTGGTGGGGAGTGGCGGGGCTCCGGCGATGGCAATGTGGTAATGTGTATTCTGGTGCTGGCTGCACAGTCAGTGTGCACGTATGAAAGACCACGGAACTGTACGGTTTAAACAGGTGGGCCGTATGGTTTCTGCGTTATATTGTAAATAAAGTTTTGTGAAAAACAACTTAGCCATCTGGGGAGATGAGGCCCCTGGAGCTTGGCTCCACGAAGCCTACGGGGTAAGTTAAATGCACCCATTCAGGATGCAAGACTCCACTCCGAGGGCATCGCTCACAGAAAGCTGACACGGTCAAGGACTGCAACAGGCTTTGTACGTGTCGCCGTCTGGATTCGATTTCCTAAATCGGCTCCTTACCACATCGGTTTAATCACACCGAATTTCAGAACCAGCGCAAAGCAGTGGCTGGCAAGTGCACTCTGATTCCTGGCAACTGCATGTGTGTCAGCATAGATCTGTTCTCATGGGCTGGATTTTCTCACGTGGAATACCAGGCCTTTCTTTTGAGGTGCCTCTGGGCGTACGTGGACAGCCGACCTTCCAGTTAGCAGCCCGGCATGTCAAGCGTTTGTATCACCCAGGGACCTGCCATTAACTTCTTAGATTCCCTCTCTGCCTTTTTGTGTTCTAGGTGGTAACTTGTTGGGCTGCTAACCACAAGGTGCAGTTCAAAACCACCAGCCTCTCAGAGCAAGAAAAACGAGGCTTTCTACTCTTGTCAAGAGTTACAGTTTTGAACACCCACAGGGGTAGTTCTAGCCTGACCTATATGGCCGCTATGAGTTGCAATCAACTTGAGGGGTGAGTTTGGCTTTGTTTGGGGGAAGTGTGACCCTACACCCGAGGCTAAGTCTGAAGATCCCTCTCCTCCCCCTGCCCTGGGGCTGGACTGGGAGAGGTAGGAAGAGGTGGAGCCCCACCCATTCTTGCCCTGGGCGCCAGGGAGAAGCCAAGGCCAGTCCTGCCTTTGAGAAGCGGTGGGAGTGAGAGCTACTATGTGTTTACTAGCAGCAGCAGCAGCAATATCTGGATGGAATCTCAGCCAGGACACTTTGATCCGAGCCTGCCTGATGTGGGGATCCGGCATGAGGATGGGTCATGCTGCAGCCTGCAGTCCTCCTGGCCTCTCCTTTCCCAGATGAGCTCATACCTGGAATCACGGGCAGGTGTATCTACAGGACAGGCCCCCCCCCGCCCCCCCCCTCTGCTGAGCCGGCCTCTCCAGCGAGGAGTGGGCTCAGATGCTTTCTGGCAACCTCAGGCCCTTGTCTTGGCTCTTGCACCCATCCTTCTATGAGATTTTTTTCCCCACCATGGTCCCGTGAGGTACACAGAACGAAATCAAACCCATTGCTACCCAGTGGATACTGATTCGTAGCAACTCTACAAGGCAGGGTAGAACTTGTGAGCTTCTGAGACTATAGCTCTCTACAGGAGTAGAAAACCCTGTCTTTCTCCCAAGGAGTGGCTGGCTAGTGGTTTCAAACTGCTGACCTTGCAGTTGGCAGCCCCATGTGTAACCACCATCCCACCAGGGTTCTTTGAGGAACACAAGGGCGAGTTTTTTCACCTGTACATTTTTAGAAGTGGAGACTAAGACTGAGAGGATGTCCGCCTCCTGTCCAAGGTTTCTTAGCCAACAAATGGAGGCTCTGGGTGGGCCTCGCATTTCTCCCAGTAAAACTGACTCAGCCTGCTCAGAACCGCAGGTGGGTCTGGGTAGCGCTGTGCTCCATAGGGTTTTTCCATGGCTGAGTTTTCCAAACTAGACGGCCAGGCCTTTCTTCGAAGGTACATCTGAGAGAACTGGAAGCTCCAGTCTTTTGGTTAGCAGCCAAAGGTGTTAACTGTTTACATCACCTCGACCTCCAGACCAGGCCATGTTCACTACGCCATGTCCTTTGTTCCATCCGCTGCAAAGCCAATCCCACTGGCCCCTGAAGCGCAGATTAGCAACAGCCCTGGGGTAAGGCAAACAGTCCAAACGTTTGTCCATACCCTCAAAGGACCATGCGTGCATACATCACCGTCTATTGCTTTAACAGACCATCTATAGGAGAGTGTCGCTTTAAACGAAGACGGGATTGAAAGGATGTGAAACTGCAGATTCTCTGTGTACCCAGAAGCATTTCCCAAGAGCTAACTCTCCCCTCCTTGAGATCCCGAAGGTAAGGAGTTAGAGGGTAGCCACGAGCAGAGATGGCAGTGTGGTATTTCAAACCCACCGGCTGCTCTGTAGGAGAAAGATGGATGCAGCTGGACGCTCTGTGGCAGCAGCCTTGGTTTCTTGGTATTCCTCAGAGAAAGAAGCCTTAGTGGCCCCGTGGTGTCACGTCATGTCCCTGAGGACGAGCAGATGTGTTCTTGCTATGAGCGGGCAAGTGTAACCATTGACAGGAGTGGAAAGTCCCATAGTTCTCTAGCGAAGCTGGTGGTGGTTTTGAACTGCTGACCATGTGGATCGCAGCCCAACTTGTAACCACTGCATCACCAGATATCCGTTACTGTGCATTGGTTAGAGAAATAGGATGCAAAGTTTTCGGATCATCTGGCCCAGTAGTTTTAAAAGACTTAAAAATCTTCCGAATTCGTTTTTCAAAAGAATCCCAAATTCATAAATCATATGCAACCCAAATGAAGATAAAGAAGGGCAAAGCTGGAGGGGGCGGGGGGAAACAAGAGGCATAGTGAAGGATGCGCTCCACATGGAGCCCACCTATTTCTGTCACCTCCGAGTACCAAGTGTATTGCTACCGAGTCAATTCGGACATAGAGCAACCCCACAGGACAGCATAGAACGACCCTTTCCAAGTCTGTAAATCCTTACAGGCGCAGAAAGCCTCCTCTTTCTCTTGAGGAGCAGCTGGTGGGTTCAAACTCCTGACCTCATGGTTAGCAACCTAATTTGTAACCCACTATGCCACCAGGGCTCCTTCTATTGCTGATAGTTGCTGGGAACTCTAGAATTCCTCTTGTGGCTACTGATGTTACCTCTCATCCCAAATATGGGGAAACCCAATATAATAATAGTGATCATGATTACATCTTACTATTGTCTTACTCATCTTTTTATTCCCTCCCAGCCCCGCCAGATACATATTTTCTTGGATGATCCAAAGAGGAATCTGAGACTCAGCTCAGCTAAGGAAGTTACTGAAAACCACCCAGGAAATGAGCAGAGGGACACGGGATTTACACTGGGTCATGTACTTATAAGCACTAATTTTCCTGCAGATCAAGCTGTGTAAGAGCAAGACCGCAATGGAAACCCAAGGTGTGTACATTTCTTTTTCAACCCCTGAAAGGGTCTCCTTTCAATGGCACCCACTTGAAATAGTAGGAGGGCCCCAATTAGTGACCTTAGATGGGCTGTGAAGCCTAGGGGAGATGTTGACAGTGTGTCCAGAACTTTGGCCACAGGGATGGGGGGGTGATGGCACTCTCATGTCATCCCCACCCTGACACAGAAATACCTGGTTGCTCAGAAGGGCTTTCACCAAGTGACTCTCGAGCCAGGGAAGGCAGCGTTAGAGAAGGCTAGAAAGCCCAAGTGCAGTGGTTCCAACTCCCAATTTTACAGATGACGGGACTGGGGGATAGAGGGAGAAACAAGAGGAGGAAGAGTATAGGGCCTTGTGAAGTCAAAAGTCCCAAGTGGCATGAAGACTTGACCTAAGAACATCTGCATTTGGGGACAGCATCAGTGATAGGGACCATTCAACAGTGATTTATTGAAGGCTTATGATGTTCCAGGCCCTGTTCTGGGAGTACAGGATACATATATGAATGAAACACACAAAGACATATGGTCCAGTCGACCAGGTGTGTTAGTCCAGGTTGACTAGAGAAACAAATCCATGTATATATATATATAACAAGGAACTTTATATCAAGAAGTAAATATGCATCAATAAAACATCCCAGCCCAGTCCAAATCAAGTCCATAAGTTTAATATTAGCCTGTAAGTCTTATATTAACTCATGAATTCCTCTTCAGACTCACATAGCACATGCAACAATGCTGACTACAGGAAGACCACAGGCTGCTGGGTAGACAGTCCTGTGGGTCCAATGGCAGTGGAAGCATCTCCAGGGCTCTGGCTGCCATCAGCATGGCTCCATGTGACTTGTCAACAGGAATGAGAAGCTGAGAGAGTGTGCTGCCTACAGGGAGGGAGAGAAGTTCCCAGAATCTTCATTAGAAGGCCATGTCCACAAGGAGGGATCACCAGGCTGTGACCTGATTGACAGGCTAGATTCCACCCCTTCATTCTTATTTATCAAGTTGACATGAAATTGTGTAACTACCGCACCAGGGTAAAATGTTTTCTTTCTTTCTTTTTAAATAGTTCTACTGGCCTATGCTTCACATATCATACAATGTAATCACTCCGTCATAGTAAGGAGATCTGTGCCCTCATCACCACCATCAATTTCAGGATATTTTCTTCTCCGACTCTTTGTTGTTGGCGCCTCATTTCTCCCATCCTCCTCTGCCATGCCCCAGGCAATTATCAATCCAGTTACTGCTTTCTATAGATCAGAGTAGGATGTTTTCGATAATGTTTCTCTGAAGTCAGTCCATTTATTTGCACATCACGTGTGTGTTGTCATTAGTTGCCATGGAGTTGGCTGTGACTCATGATGACCCAGGAAGTGCTGCTCGTCCTGCACCACCTTGAGGATCATTGGCCTTCTTTAGCCAAACACTGTGTTTTGAGTGCCTTCCACATCAAGGGCTCCTGCCTCGGCCAGCCCTAAGTCCGATACTATCTGTTGTGAGCCACAGAGTTTTCATTGGATACTTAGAAGGAGATTGCCAGGCCTTTCTCCCCAGTCTGTCTGAATTTGGAAACCCTGTTGGAATCTGTCCACCGTGGGTGACAAGTGCTGGTCTGACAGACTTCTGGCACAGCTTCCAGCATCATGTCAACATACAAGCCACCATAGTACAACAGTGACAAAGGAAGGCATATTTGTACATCTGTATTACGTTGTTTCAACCTCTCAAGGGGTCTCTCTACATGTGTTTAAGGAATCTTGGTGGCACAGTGTGTTCAGTGCCAGATAGCTGAAAGGTTGGTGGTTCAAACCCACCAGCCACTCTGTCACTTTGTAGAAGGAAAAAGCAGTTTCGCTTCCATTAAGATTCACGTGTACTAATATGCTGTCTACTTAAATAGACCTTCAAATTAGAATCATTTAAAGAGTAAATTAAAATTATAAATAGAAGTCCTAGCTGTTTTTTTCTCCCACCCCCATTGGATCATGATGTTATGAACTTGTTTGGCGCATTCACTTAGGGGCCACTAGTCCAGTCACCCCCTAAAAAAACCAAAATGAATAAAACAAAAACTCCCTACCCCGGAGTCTGTTCAGACTCACAGCAACCCGACAGGACAGGGTAGACCTGCCCCTGGGGGTTTCTGAAGCGGTCACTGTTCATGGGAACAGAAAAGCCTTGTCTTCTGGTAGCATCCAGTGCACCACACCAATACTCCGTAAGCAAATGTCATGAGACTGCAATCTACTAGTAGTCACTAGGGGCAGGAGGGGAGTGGGAAGGAAGAATCATTCTTCAGGAAGCACAGAATTTCCGCTAATAGTGATGAAAAATTAGCACTTCGATACTGGTCATTGGAGCCACTGAATCATACAGGTGGAGAAGGTTGAATTGGCCAGGCTGTTGTACACATTATTGCCCTCAAATCAGTGGATGTAGAAAAGAAGGGGAGCAACAAGGGAAGGAAGGAAACAAGGAAGGGAGGGGAGAGTGGAGGTGGACAGCGAGTGAGATAACACAGGTGTCACCAGAACAAGATGTCAACCCATCACCCAGGGATTCCTGGCCCTTGGGGATTTAGGCCCTGGGGTGCTTGAGATTGTATGTGGAAGGAAAAGGTGATTCTAACAGGCTGGATTAGCCCCTTTAGCTGACCCAGGATTCAGGACTTCGGGATTCAGTAACTTCAGATGACCCAGGGAACAGGTTTCAGGGGGGAAGAGGAGGGGCCGAGGGCCTCACCACTCCCACCACTCCGGACAGGCTTCCTCACAGTGCCCACGTCCTCTCACACCAGACTGGAATCACAGGCTGTTCCCTGCCTTCACCTTAGGACAAAATTACACATTTCCAATTACAGGGCTGGGTAGAAATCAATACAAAGGTGGGAGAAAACAGATCATTTTTCTTATGGAAGTAACTGTTTTCATTAATTTTTTCATTAATGCTGCTTTGTTTTGCTATCCATCACCTGGCAGCTGCAGCTTTCGTCTCCGCAAGCGCACGTGTTTCGTGGGCGCAGGAGACAGTGGTTGAGCGCCTGTGATTACCACCTTTGGAGGAGCGTTAGGGGCTTGTTAAGATCCTCACGTTGGTGAAAATGCGCATGAAGGACATTGCGCTTCCACTCATGGAGCGTCAGCCCGAACGATCGTGGAGCCGTCCATCTGTAGAACAAGCATGCGCAGAGCTTCCATGAATGTAATCCTCAGGGGTGTGTATAAGGCTTCTTGGATGCCTTTGGTGTTATTTGATATGGGACCTTCAGGCTGGGGAGCTTTGCCAAGGGCGGTCAGATTCATGCCTTTTGGACCCGGAGTCTTGGATGGGGGCTGGGGTGGGGAGAGGAGGAGGGGGAGTGGGGGAAGGAGGACAGGTTCTTGTAATTTTGCACCTACGCCTTCCTGGGCTTGCACTGCCCTTATTCCTCTCCTCTCCCCGACTCTCCACAGTTCCCTAAGCTCAGCCTGCCGCATCCCTTAAGAAGCATAAACATCTTCTCTCCGAAGCCTTCTCAAACGCCCCTTCTTGGAAGAATTGCACAAGCCCTGCTTGTGCCCTCACCAAATCTGACACCGCTTACCAGTTGCCATTTCCAACTCACTGGGGACTTGGCATGCGTCAGAGCAGACCTGAGCTCTCTAGAGTCAACGACTGAATTCTCAGAAGTCCGTCACCAGGCCTTTCTTCTGAGGCTCCTTGGGTGGCTACTTTTCAGCTAGCAGGCGAGGGTGTTAAGAATTTGCACCCCACAGGGACTCCAATAAGCCATACACCCCCCCACCCCCCCGTTTCATATAGTCACATTACTGGGCATCATCTGCTCACATGTGTCTTCCCTAATGGACCCTGAGCTCTTCAAGGACAGAGTGGCCTCTTAGTTAGGATCTGCAGCACCTGGCGAAGGAAAGGTGATTAGCGGTTTGAAGGGAAGACGTGAGCAGAGCTCACTGGGTGCTTTGAGGAGTAAGTGAGCGTGTTGCCTTGTCGGGAGGCCCTGGGTTCATTTCAAACGCACAGCTTGAGAGCAGGAATCCGTGCCAGGTAGGACTGCCCACAGGGTCTCCTAGGCAGCCCTCTTTACAGAGGGAGGGACCTGGTGACCCAGTGCTAACCACTAGGTCAGCAATGTAAAACCATCAGCTGCTGGGGGAGAAAAACGGGGCTTCCTGCCCCCATCAAGAGTTAGTCTTGGCAGCTCCCCGGGGCAGTTGGACCCTGTCCTACAGGGTCACTGTGAGTTGGAATCGACTGGATGGCAGTGAGTGTGAGTTTTTGAATCTTTACAGAAAGACATCACTGAGTCTTTTTCCCCATGGAGTGCTGAGTGGGTTCGAATTGCTAACCTTTCAATTAGCAGCAGAACGCTTAATCAGAGCTAACCTTAAGCAAGGGTCAGTCCTCATTAGCAGCACTTGGCGTCAACAGTGGAGGTCAGGCAGTGCCATTGAATTTAAGGATTCACATGATAATCCTAGCTCTGTGGCTAATTAGCTGTGTTTCGGTTTTTTGGTTTTTTTGGTAAGCATATGAGCTGATATGAATAGATATGATTGGTCTCAATATTCACATTTTAAAATTTATCATAACTTACTGTAAAGACATTTGGGAAATGCTGAGAGAAAATATTTCTAAGAAGTCAGACTATAGAATGTGGAAGATATTTCGAATGCCTGGTGTTAAGGGGTGGTCATTTTAATAAAGTGGAAGTGAAAAGAAGAAAGTATCCATGCATTTGAACTCCATGATTGCCTTCAGGCCAGTCTCTTGGCACGGTCTTGGCAGAATGGCCCTCCCCTGTGGGCTTCCCTGCTTCTCCTGGAGTCACTTCTGGGCCGCAGCAGTGTAGCTCCAGCTCTCTGCACTTCAACGTGAGCAGCATTTTATTTACGGTCCTTTTCCTAGCTGACATCTCTTGGACAATGGACACTCACATTCTCTCCTTGAAAAACTCCCCTTCGTTAGTTCCTCCCTCCAGTTGCCATCGGTTGTCCTATTCCTTCTGGACCTCTGATTGCGTCCCCCTCTCAACAGCCTCCCCGGGCTTCATCCCGTTTCTCTGGCCAGTCATCGCTCCTGATCTGCAAGTTTAACCTCTGCAGTGCTCACCTGCCCCAGGAGCGCCTATCCTGGCACCCGCCCAGCTCCTGCCGGGCCAGACACCTGGTGCGCATGCTCAGAACCCACCTCTTTATACCTGAGCACGCTTTTTCTTTCCTTGCTCCCTAGAGGCTGAGCTGCTTCTCGGGCGGTCTTGACTCCGAGGGTGGGGAACGTCTGTAGAAGACCCTCCGACTCACCAACACCAGCTGACGTCAGACACCTCACCAAGGAGAAGCCGTGCCAGTCATTGTGTTAGGGGTGAGTCAATTACATGCTTGGTCAATATGGTCCTTGAATGTTATAAATATTCAAAACGGCCCTGGGCAGAAAAAACGGTAGCCCGCCTCTGTGCGGCTCCTTCCCTCAGGGCTCCTCAACCATTTGGAGGGCTGGGAGAGAAACTGTGGACTCTTCTTGGACACCTCTCTCTCTCTTTCACTACCCATGTCTAATTGCTGACCCAAGTCTGTTGTTTCTACCTTGAAAATGTGATGTGAATTTGGACCCGTGTTCACCCTCCCAATTGCTTTCGTTTTTCATAGTCTCGTAGGACAGTGGGGAGCAGCTGCTCCACGCCTTCTCCATTCATCCACAGAAAGAGTATTTCTTGCAAACAATTCCAGGTCCGTCGCTCTTGGGTTGATGCGTGGTGGTCATTACTCGTTGTCTGTCCCTAGCCCCCATACTGGCCTCAGGGTCACGTGGAGGGAGATTTCTGGAGCCTCACCTCAGGATGGAGCCCTGGGAGGGCTCCAGGGGTAAGGCTTGGACAGTTGCCTTAAGAATGAAGAAAATGGTCATGATTGTACAACTCTTCTCTATGTGATTGAACTGTTGAATTGTCTGATATGTGAATTCCATGCCACTAAAACTTTTTGAGAAAAAAAAGATATTTAACAAAAACGGAGAGAGCTTTTAAGAAAAATGTAAAAGAGAATTTTATATTTTCCAAAAATCCAGACTCTGTGGGACTGGAGGCGTCCCAAAGACCATTGCTCTGAGATGCGCTTTAAACTTTGAATTAAAATGATCTCACGTCACCTTTTAACTAGATAGCAGGTTAGCTCAAGAAGTAAAGAATGCCCTCCTCCACCCTTGGATACTGAACTCTTAAGAAATTATGAAGTGCATTAAAAATGTCAGGTTCATGCATGTTTTGCCTCATTGCCCAAATGATCAACAGTTCTCTGCAGCATGGATGAGAAGTAGAAGCCAGGCAGTAACAACTCACTGCTATTGAGTTAATGCCGACTCAGAGAGACCCTGTCGGGCAGGTAGTGGACTATGTAGGCATTGAACTGCTCATCCCAAGGTAAGCAGTTCAAGCCCACCAGCCACTCCGAGGAGAAAGACGGGGCTGTTTGGTCCTGTGAAGATTTAGTCTCAGAACTGCAAGAGGGCACTTCTCTGGCCTATAGCATGGCTATGAGAATCGACTTCATGGCAGTGAAGTGGTTTGCTTTCTTTCTTTCTTTCTCTGGGAGACTTCGTGCTTCTCAGGCCTCTTCCCTTTTCTCTGATGGCGCCATCCTACCAGATTCAGCTGCAAGCCCACCTCTGAGACGAAGCCTTTCCTGAGCTCCTTAGGATACATGAGGGTATCCCTCCTGAATGTTTCCACAGTGCTCTGAACACAGTCCTGTTAGGGCACCCTTCAACTCTGTGTTCCCACCCTCGCTCCCTCCTGGAAATGGGGGCAGAATCTCCTCATGGCTTCATCCGTGGTGTAAAACACAGCATCTGGCTCTCGACAGCCCCAGTCTAGCCTTGGCAAATTAGAAACTTGAATGAGCTAGCCTCCTTCCCTTTCTTATTTCGAGCACTGCTGGCCAGGGAGTTGAGTTACACTCAATCAATATGGCCCTTCTAGCCATAAGGCCTTATGTGATAAAATTCTGGATTTCATACACCTGTGGAGATAGTTCCATTTTCAAGGCAT
Organism: Echinops telfairi; assembly: GCF_000313985.2. Taxonomy (NCBI): domain Eukaryota; kingdom Metazoa; phylum Chordata; class Mammalia; order Afrosoricida; family Tenrecidae; genus Echinops; species Echinops telfairi. The sequence goes on from NW_022111300.1 coordinate 12,531,110, forward strand.
TATCTGCTAACAAACAGAGTAGGATGAGACTCAGTTCTAACCTTAGAATCAGAGCGCTATTTTTTAAAAACATCATTTTATTGGGACCGTACAACTCTTTTCACAATCCATACATCCATCCATTGTGTCAAGCACATTTGTACATTTGTTGCCATCCTCATTCTCAAAACATTTGTTTTCTACCTGAGCCCTTGGTATCAGCTCCTCATTTTCCCCTCCCTCCCTGGCCCCCACCAATGAACCCTTGATAATTTAAAATTATTTTTTTTTGTCATATCTTACACTGTCCGACTTACCCCTTCACCCACTTTTCTGTTGTCCATCCCCCAGGGAGGAGGTTATATGTAGATCCTTGTAATTAGTTCCCCCTTACTACTCCACATTCCTTCCACCCTCCCAGTATCACCACTCAGCACTGGTCCTGAAGGGATCATCTGTCCTGGATTCCCTGTGTTTCCAGTTCCTATCTGTACCAGTGTACATGCTCTGATCTAGCCGATTTAAAAGGTAGAATTTGGATCCTGATAGTGGGGGCGCGGAGGAAGCATTTAACAACTAGAGTAATCAGCGTGCATTTTTTGTTGAATGGTTATCTTGGTTACTGTGACTTGTGAAGGACGTGAGGAATTAAATGCTACAGCTGAGAGGAGAAAGAAAACTTGATACTGGGGTGGCCTGGGGAAAAGTTTGGCTGATTAAGATTAGTGGTGAGCCAATGCTTGCTGGAAACATCTTGCCAGAGGCCCAGGGGCATAAATAAGATAGAATCTAGGGGTAGAGAATAGATTATTATATTTGGGTGGAATTTGAACACACCATATAACTCTCATCAAACGATCTTTCCCTGCATGGCTCTGGTAAGAAGGTGGGGAAGATCCTGATTGGATACTCCTGTGAGTAATTGTAAGCGGGCTTCCCTGCCATGCCATCCGCTACATAGAAAATGAACCCACTGAGAAGCAGGTGTGTTATGTCATCTCCGCAAGAGCCAGGAGAGTAGCACGTGCTCCGGACCAAGCATCTGGCTTGCTTCTGCCTGACCTTTGAATTTTGGGCTGAACAGCACCCACCACTGCTCAAACTTTTGTGAGTTCTGGGAGACACTGCAGAAATTTGTAGACCCCCGAAATGTGCGGGCATATACTCAAGGGAGGAGTAGGGGGCTGGAAATGGAGCAGACGAGCATCTTACAAGAGTTGGGCTTTTGGGACTTCTTCAATCTCTAACTCCTTGAGACAAGTTTGGTATTGATTCTCATAAAAAGAACCGATTACCACAGGATTATGATGAGCATTGCTTTAGTTAAAAACCTTTGTTTCCCAGTCTGTTTTGGCCAACTCATGGATTTCAGTAGGAGAAAATTCAGATGGGATTGAGGAGGGCCGAAGGAGTGAGAATTGAGTGTGTCCAACCCGAGCCTTGTCAACTTGGAGGCCTACCTGAGTGTTGTCGTTGTGCATCTTGGAGCCTATGTGACTCACAGGGACTAAGGTTATATGGCAGAAGTGCCACACAGGGTTTGCTGGGCTCTAATCTTTATGATTGCAGGTGGGCAGGGCTTTTCTCTCACAGGGGAGAGGCTGGAGGGTTGTTTTTTTTTGTTTTGTTTTTAACATTTTATTAGGGGCTTATACAACTGTTATCCCAATCCATACACACATCAATTGTGTAAAGCGCATTTGTACATCGTTTCTCAAAACATTTTCTCTCCACTTAAACCCCCGACATTAGGTCCTCATTTTTCCCCTCCCTCCCCGCTCCCCCCTCCCTCATGAGCCCTTGATAGTTTATAAATGGGTATTGTCATATCTTGCCCTGTCCAACGTCTCCCTTCACCCACTTTTTGGTTGTCTGTCCCCCAAGGAGGAGGTCACACACATTTCCATGTAATTGGTTCCCTCTTTCCTACCCACTCTCCCTTTACCCTCCCTGTTTTGCCCCTCATACCACTGGTCCTATAGGGCTCATCCGTCCTAGATTCCCTGTATTTTCAGTTCCTATCTGTACCAGTGTACCTCCTCTGGTCTAGCCAGACTTGCCAGATCAAATTCGAGTCATGATAGTGGGAGCGGGGAGGAAACATTTAGGAACTAGAGGAAAGTTGTATTTCTCATCATTGTTACCTCACACCCTGACTGGCTCATCTCCTCCCCGAGACCCCTCTGCAAGGGGATCTCCAGTGGCCTACTAATGGGCTTTGGATCTCCACTCTGCACTCCCCCCATCATTCACTGTGGTAAGATTTTTTGTTCTGATGATGCCTTACTTACACCTGATCCCTTCGACACCTCGTGGTTGCATAGGCTGGTGTGCTTCTTCCATGTGGGCTTTGTTGCTTCTGAGCTTGATGGCCGCTTGATTACCTTCAGAGGCTGGAGGGTTTTATATGAACAGCCTCCCTATTACATGGTAAAGAAATGTCGTGTTGAAAAGCTCCATTGAATTTTCCAATGACCAGGAGGCAGCCTGTTTTTCCTTCACCTGGAGGCTGTAGTGTCCTGGCCTGATCTTTTGTGGGAGAGGAGGGTTGCCCTAGGAAGGTGCCAGCAGTGTCCTGTGCCAGGCAGCAGTGAGGCTTGAGAGAAAACGAGCCGTCTAGAAAGGCAAATGCTAGGGCAAGCTCTCATGCAGAGCGTGTGGTGGGACATTCTGGCAATGGCGTCTTCTTCTCAAGGGCAAGGTCCTTGAAGTGATTAGCTTAGTCTCAGTGTTCTTTTCTCATTCATAGAAAGCAGGGAGAGCTCAAGGAAAAGGGAGCCTGAAAAATGCCAGGAAGACCCAAATGGGAAATTAGAGCAGTGCCACCCAAGGTGCTCTTTCGTCCGAATGGGAAGAGAACCACATCCCACTGAGTCCTGTCTGGAAGCCTGTGCGTGTGAATTCCCACTCCCCTCCTCCCCAGAGCCCTGGGTGATAGGGAATGTCATGGGGCTTCCTCTTTCACCAAGGGATCGGATCAGAGGGGTAGAGGTTAAGTCACAGCTTTCCGCAGGCCCCGCGGCTGGTCAATACAGGGCAGGGATCGGAAGCGAGCCTCTATCGGCCCAACCACAGCGCTCCCCGAGGCAGGTGGGAGGGAAAGACCTAGCAGCATCATGTTCACCTGTGGCCTCAGAAGGCCGATCCACTCCCCATCTCCGAGAACAGGCTTCACGTTGGAAGGAGCAAAGTAAACGCACGTGGTCCAGCACTGGGGACTGAACATCAGGGTCCGTGCGGGCTGCCATCGGGCAGCCTTCAAGGTCTTTGGTGCATATGAAGGGCATGTCCATACGAGGAAAGGGTCTTCAATCAGAGAACTAGTAAGATTTCCTGGAGAAATCATGGAGTGGTGGGAGTGGTAAAAATAGATAAGTGTTCCAATGACCAAAATGTGGAGGAAAGAGATGGACCTAAATATTGAGCGGACTATATTTTCTCCCTGATTTTTAAATTTATTTTTAACCCTAATGGTTAAATCTTTAAACCGAATGGTCCGTTTCTATGATGAGTTTTCCATTCCAAATAGCAGGAACCAATTTAAACTGCATAAACAAGATGGGGTTTCTTACAAGGGTACGGCACTGCCTTATAGAACACAGTGCAGGAATCCAGGGGGTTCAAGATAGACCAGAGCCCAGACTCGAGTGCCGCCACCACACTTGCTTCTGAAGTTTCTTTAGGGAGTGGCATGGCAGCCCCATACAGCCTTGGCTGATGTAGCTTCCTGCTTTTGAGAGCCCAGCCGGGCTGAGACAAGAGTTCCTGGGACCAAATGATACATTCCCAGGTAAAAGACCCTGGTTGACATCAAGAATCACCCTGGGCCAATCAACGAGGCCGATCAATCCATAGCCTCTCCATCTTGTGTTTGAAGGAGGTCAGTTCACAGGAAGTTAGACGGGGAGGTAAGGAACTATTCTCAGGAAGTGTATCTAAACGGTCAACCACATTTCCCATCAAATTCTGGCCCCTTAGAATAAATAATTTCCTTTTGGATGGCCTTACTAAACAGATAAGGGCATAGAAATCAGATCATCTTGTGGAAACGCTATAAAGGAGGTAGGCAACTTTGTCTTGTCTTTGAGTGACTGACCCAGAGCACAGTGCTGGTGCTCAGTAGGCACTCGGGAACTTGGAAGGAAGGAATGATGGTGTGGAGTGATGGCACAGGCATGTGGTTTCCCAGCTCTTAGGAATACCTGTACCCCAAATACTGTTGCCTGGACTGGTGCCATCCTGGAGAGAGATGTGTCATGGTGTGCTATGGCTAAGGGCATCAGTGGGTTGGATGACGAGGTGCAAAGCACACCTACAGATTTTCAGATGCCTCAAGACAGGCAGGAGAGTGAATAGCTTAGAAGGTAGATGTAAGATTTCTAAATCATCTAAGAGACCAACCAGAACGAAGGGCCGGAACGAATGGCGAATTTCCATTTGATTACAATGATCTATTGCTCATGGGCTTGGGCAGAATCTCTGGCTTCATCACACTCACCTGTTGCTCCCTGCTTGAGTAGACATTGACAAAGCCCTGGTGTCCCAATCTAGATCACTGTGAAGTAGAGTGGACTTGAGGGCTGTTGGTTTGGTTTTCTTCTTTCTTTTTTTGCAGAGGCAGCTTGGTTAAAGGCAAGCTTAGGGTGTTGTCTAATTCTTGGGGTATGCAAAGATCAAAGGTATGTTAGTTGAAAATAGTAAGATGCTTTCTCCAAATTGTTTTCAGGTGGAGTGTCATAGGCCAGGGGAAGGACTATCAAGCTAACAAAGGTGTGCTACACCTGACAGCAGGAATGGCTATTATTTATGTAGGGTCAGGCTTTTTCCACATTCTCTTGAGTTCCCATGACAGATCTCTGGTAGAGTTGAAGGAGACCATATGCCCTCTCTAGCTGAAGTGCTCCAGAGTGCTTAAATGGCCTATCTAAGGTCACGTAGCTCACAGACCTGAGGCTGGAATCTAAGTGCACAGTACTGGTTTTTGGCCCAATAGAATTCCCAAGTAATCCAAGATTATGGTTGAAGAAGCAGCTGGGAGATTAAACTAGGATTCTGTTGAGATGATCCCTTATATGGGAGGGATCATACAAGGCCATTAAAGATCCTTTATTTCTAAATATCTGTGATTGTGAAGATGTCCATGAGGATTCAGGATGAGAGATTTCAAGCAGTTGTTCTTATGTTACCGACCAGTCAACTGTTCTTATGTTACCGACCAGTCAACTGCAAACAGCACCATCTCTTGTAAGAGAAAGTTTGGTCTTGAGGACTGGGAGATAGTGGTTTCCTGACCCCAGTGCTTTGAATAATTTCTAAATAACATATGCCGTTTAGTTAGAAGGAAGAGGAATGAAATAGCTGCTCCAGCCTTTCGGAATAGTGCATCAGTTACTTAGGGGTTTGCTGCAAGTGTCATTACTTCTGAATTCATGACAGAAAGAAGTGTGCGTTTATTGAGACTTGCTGCTGGGTGGGAAGGGTAAACCAGACAGAAACCTTTAAATGGCTAAAGAGTGCTCAGCAAGTGCAACGTGTGATCCTTGATTATTTTGAGACTTGGCAAACAATGTGGTTCTAAAGAAAGTTTTTGGAACAATTGGAGAAATGCATTGTCTTTGTATTGTTTCCACTTTCCTGGAAGTTTGCATACTTTATTTTTTTAATTGTTTTATTAGGGGCTCATACAACTCTTATCACAATCCATAAATACATCAATTGTGTAAAGCACATTTGTACATTCATTGCCCTCATCATTCTCAAAACATTTGCTCTCCACCTAAACCCCTGGCATCAGCTCCTCATTTTTCCCCACCCTCCCCGCTCCCCACTCCTTCATGAACCCTTGATAATTTATAAATTATTATTTTGTCATATCTTGCCCTGTCCAACATCTCCCTTCACCCACTGTTCTGTTATCTGTCCCCCAGGGATGAGGTCACATGTAGATTCTTGTGATTGGTTCCCCCTTTCCAACCCACCCTCCCTCTACCCTCCCAGTATCGCCAATCACACCACTGGTCCTGAAGGGATCATCCGCCCTGGATTCCCTGTGTGTTTCCAGTTCCTATCTGTACCAGTGTACATCCTCTGGTCTCGCCAGACTTGCAAGGTAGAATTGGGATCATGACAGTGGGGGCAGGAAGCATTTAGGAACTAGAGGAAAGTTGTATGTTTTCTCGTTGCTACATTGCACCCTGACTGGCTCGTCTCCTCCCCAAGTTTGCATATTTTCTCATGGAAATCAAGGGGAAAGTGGGTAACACTCAAACAGAAGCTAATCTCAGAGAGTACTTTGGCTAAAGTAAGCCTAAGAAAGTACTTTGGCATTGAGAGCTTAAGAATTAAAATTTCCAGTAGTAAGTAAGCAATTCGAGGCAAATTGTATTATGTACTGCCTTCCCTTTCCTAGCAATGGAAAGCCAGTAAGTTACAGAATAAAACAGACTATTTTGTTTGATGAACTTGTTTATCAGTGTATTCGGACTAAAGACGCAGAAGGGTTCAGCCTGTGTAAGTTTCTTTTCTCTACCCCCATCATATCACTTTTGATTAACTCTATTAATTTTTTCCTTATGCATATCACAAAGAAGCAGCCCAATTTTAAACTCTATTATTGTCAGGAGTTGAGCATGTTTCCAGGCAAATGTATGCATGTGTGTTAGGCCAGGTTGACTAGAAAAACAAATCCAAGGACACTCATATATGTCCGAGGATGAACCTTTCCAAAAAAAAAAAAGGAAAATAGCTCCACTGGGCGGAACTTTTTTTTTTTTTAACATTTTATTAGGGGCTCATACAACTGTTATCGCAATCCATACACACATCAATTGTGTAAAGCGCATTTGTACATCGTTTCTCAAAACATTTTCTCTCCATTTAAACCCCCGACATTAGGTCCTCATTTTTCCCCTCCCTCCCCGCTCCCCCCTCCCGCATGAGCCCTTGATAGTTTATAAATGGGTATTTTGTCATATCTTGCCCTGTCCGACGTCTCCCTTCATCCACTTTTCGGTTGTCTGTCCCCCAGGGAGGAGGTCACACACAGTTCCATGTAATCGGTTCCCTCTTCCCTACCCATTCTCCCTTTACCCTCCCTGTTTTGCCACTCTCACCACTGGTCCTATAGGGCTCATCCGTCCTGGATTCCCTGTATTTTCAGTTCCTATCTGTACCAGTGTACCTCCTCTGGTCTAGCCAGACTTGCAAGATAGAATTCGAGTCATGGTAGTGGGAGCGGGGAGGAAACATTTAGGAACTAGAGGAAAGGTGTATTTCTCATCATTGTTACATCTCACCCTGACTGGGCGGAACTTTTGTAGTACTTATTTTTCCTACTAGGTGAGCATCAAGCAACTCGTTCTGAGTTAGTGCATCCAGTGGCATTGCCTGGGAAGGTTCTTTCTGGTCACAGTGAATTTTTTTGTGAGAGCGGTTTCGCTCAAACCTCATCTTTTGTGATGGCTGATTTAAAAGACCAGCATGTGGCTGTGAAATTTTGTGTCCTGCCTGGGGTGAGGGTGGGGTGGGGGTGGGAGCGGGGTGGAGATGCCACAGAAACTGTTGTGATGTTGAACACAGCTTACACGGACAGCACTTGGGGAAAAACCTCAAGTATATGAGTGGTTTTCTCATTTCAAAAAAGGTGAAATGTCGATTGATGACAAACCTCGTTCTGGACATTGTCAACGTCCTGAATAGCTGAAAATGTCAACAAAATTTGTGCACTTGTGCTTGAAGAGCAATGATGGACCATTGAAGAGATGGGGAAGTTATCTGGACTGTCTTGGAGCTCGGTTTAATGGATTTTAATGGAAGATTTGGGAATGAGAAGTATTGCTGTGAAATTTGTGCCTCGGGTTCTGACTGACCAGGAAAAGTGTGTCTAGTGGAAACATGCCACACTTTGGGAGAACAGCTCCAAAGTGACCAGACTTTTATTCCAAGGTCATTGGTGATAAGATGGTGCTATTCTTTTTAATCATTTTATCGGTGGCTCATACAACTCTTATCATAATCCCTCCATCCATCCATTGTGTCAAGCACATTTGTACATTCGTTGCCCTCATCATTCTCAAAACATTTGCTCTCCACTTAAGCCCTTGGTATGAACTCCTCATTTCCCCCTTCCATCCCTGCTCCCCACTCCCTCATGAACCTTCGATAATTTATAAGTTATAATTTTGTCATATCTTATACTGTCCGATGTCTCCCTTCACCCACTTTTCTGTTATGTGTAGATCCTTGTAATCGGTTCCTCCTCTCTTCCCCACCCGCCTTCCACCCTCCCAGTATCACCACTGGTCCTGAAGGGATCATCTGTTCTGGATTCCCTGTGTTTCCAGTTCCTTTCTGTACCAGGGTACATCCTCTGGTAGAATTTGGATCATAATAGTGGATGGAGAGGAAGCATTTAGGAACTAGAGGAAATTTGTAAGTGTCATCGTTGTTACACTGCACCCTGACTGGCTCGTCTCCTCTCTGCAACACTTCTGTAAGAGGATGTCCAGTTGTCTACAGATGGGCTTTGGGTCCCCACTCCGCACACACCCTCATTCACAATAATATGA
>NW_022111300.1:12541142-12548301 GCF_000313985.2 Echinops telfairi
TAGTTGGGATTGGGGCCGGCCCCTCAGACCTCTCCACTAGTTCCCTACTCCATGGCGCATGTTGCATTTGTATCTTGGAGCACTGGGTTGAAGTCTGGTCCCTCTTTCCCTGTGGAGATAATCAACAATACCCTTCCCCTTGGGTGGGTTAGTGCCCTGTTCTCCTGCTACCCATTTCTTTTTTATCCCCCCCCCCTTTTTAGTTGGCTACCGTATGTATCCCTGGATTTGGTCTGGCCCCTACCATACCCTACCATACCCCTACCTGGTCCTTCCCCCAGGAATGTTTGTATACAGTAGCTTTTTCCCTATGCCCCTTTTGCATTTTTTTTTAAGCTTACCTCAGTGGACTCATGTTGTACTTATCCTTTTGTGCTTGGCTCACTTCGCTTAGCATGATTTCCTCCAGTTCTTCAATGCAGTGATGTGCTTCATACATTCATCACTGCTTTTTAGCTATGTGTAGTACTCCATTGTATGTATGTACCATAGCTTTTTAATCCACTCATCGGTTGATGGAAATTTGGGTTGCTTCCAACTCTTTGCAATTGTGAACTGTGTCGCAATGAACACTGGAGCGCAGATGTCTGGCTGTGGTATGTTTCTTTCCTCTTCTGGGTATATGCCCAGTAGGGGCATTGCTGTGTCCTATGGTAGCTCAATTTCCATCTGTTTGAGATATCGCCAGATCGATTTCCATGGTTGCTTTGCATACCTACAGGTCCACCAGCAGTGGATGAGAGTTCCTGTCTCCCCACAGCCCATCTGACACTTGTTGCTTTCTGATTTTTTGAATTGGGCTATCTTTGAGGGTGTTAGGTGGTACCTCATTGTTGTTTTCATTTGCATTTCTCTTATGGCTAAAGATCAGGAACATTTTCACATATGTTTATTGGCCATTCAGATTTCTGCCCCTGTGAAACTTCTGTTCAGGTCTTTTGCCCACCTCCTCAGTGGGCAATTAGTTTTTTTGCTTTTGGAAGCTATCAGAGTATTGTAGATTTTAGTAATAAGATCTTTGTCTGATGTGTCATTGCTGGAGATGTTTTCCCAGTCAGTGGACTCTCTTATGAATTATTTTGATGTACACAGGTGTTTTATCTTCAGTATATCCCATTTGTCAATTTGTGCCTCCTCTGTGTTTGTGTCCTTCCCTATTTCTGATAGCCTATGTATTCTCTGTGCCAAAGTTCTCAAGTTGGTCCCAATTCCCTAATTGATGGCCCTAATAGTTTAGGTTTTACTTCAAGGTCTGTGATCCACTTTGAGTTTATTCTTGTGCATGGAGTGAGATAAGGATCTTGCTTTATTTTTCTGCAGGTAGATATCCATTTTTCTAGCACCACTTATTGAAGGGGGCATATGCCTCCCATTGGATAATTTTTGGGCCCTTATCAAAGATCAGTTGTCTGTATGCTGATTTTATTTCTGGGTTTTCAGTTCTTTTCCATTGGTCTGATTATCTGTCATTATACCAATACCATGTGGTTTTGACAACTGTGGCTGTATAATATGTGCTAAAGTCAGGCAAAGCAAGCCCTCCCATTGTGTCCTTCTTCTTGAGGAGTTCTCTACTAATTCTGGGCTTCTTCCCTCTCCATATGAAGTTGGTAATCAGTTTTTCCATTTCTTTGAAGAAAGATGAGGGTAATTGTATTGGGATTGCATTAATCTTATATAGTGCCTTGGGCAGAATTGACATCTTTATTATATTGAGCATGGGATGTTCTTCCATTTGTAGAGGTCACTATTGGTTTCTTGTAATAGTGTTCTGTAGTTTTCCCTATATAGATCTTTTGTTCTTTTAGTTAGGTATATCCCTAGATATTTCAATTTGTGCTTGGCTATTGTGAAGGGTCCCACCTTTTTTATCTCCTCTTCTGTGGTCTTATCTGATGCGTACAGCAGTCCTATGGACTTTCGTTTGTTGATCTTTTATCCTGCCACTCTGCCAAACTCCTCTATTGCTTCCAGTACTCCCCTTGTAGAGCTTTTGGGATTTTCCATATATAAAATCATATCATCTGCAAATAATGATAATTTCACATCTTCCTTCCCCAGACAAATACCTTTGATGTCTTTTCTTTGCCTTATGCTGTTAGCTAAAACCTCCAGCATGATATTAAATAAGAGTGGGGACAAGGGGCATCCTTGTCTCATCCCCTTTTTCAGTGAGATTGTGTTCATCTTTTCTCTATTGACTACCACGTTGGCTGTTGGTTTTTCATATAGAGCTTGTATTGTTTTGAGGAATTTTCCTTCTATCCTATCTTAAGTGTCTTAAACAAGAATTGGTGTTGGATGTTGTTGAATGCTTTTTCTATCGATATTATCCTGTGGTTCTTATAGTTTTTCATGTCAATGTGGCTAATGACACTAATGGTCTTTTCCCTGCATCTGTGGTATGAATCCCACTTGGTCATGGTGAATTATTTGTTTTATATACTTTTGTATTCTATTGGTCAGTATTTTGTTAAGGACTTTGCATCGATGTTCATTAAGGGATATTGATCTGTAGTTGATATTGTGGGATCCTTGCCCGGTTAGAAGGAGTTCGGGAGTTTGCCGTCTTTTTCTATGTTCTGGAAGACTTTGTTTAGGATTGGTGTTAATTCTTCCCTAAATGCTTGGTAGAATTCTCCAGTGAAGCCATGTGGTCCAGGGGAATTTTTTGTTGGTAATCCCTTGATAACCGTGTCTATTTCTTCTATTGCTATACGTCTGTTGAGATTCTGTACATCCTTTGTGGATAGTCTAGGGAGGGATTGTTTGTACAAGAATCTGTCCATGTCTTACAAGTTGTTACATTCATTGGAGTATGATCCTTCGTAGTACTGTATTTACCTTTGGTGTATTTACTTTATCTCCTCTATCATTTGATCCTTTTTCTGTATTGTTTCCCTCATATCCTGTATGACTCCAAGAAGCATTCTGAAAATTTCTTTGTGGCAGCTCAATGTCTGCTTCTTCTATGTATGTTGTTAAGTTCAGGATATCTTCTGCCATTGCCTTTTGTTTCTCCTATTTTTTCGTTGAGGTTGTTGGGGCTGATAGCTGTTTGCGTTTCATTGTTTTAGAGGAGCCAGGTGCCATTTTCCAGGGAGTCGGAGAGTGCTGGCTCTCTCTGGGAGACTCGTATGAATGCTTCTTCGAACTTCCTACAGCTAATTTCACTATGGAATTTGTTACCACTTTATTCTCCTGCAGCTTCACTCTCAAGGGGAGTGCCCCAGAAGGCTGGTGGTTTGCCTGCTTTGGTGTAGAACACTGTGAATGGTGGGCGGCATTTCCCTGGCCCGGTAGATCACTGCAGAGGTTGGGAAGAGGTTTCTGCAGCAGCTTGTAACGTTGGCGAATGTTGGCCGAGCTGCCTTAGGCCATGTGAAGCAGTAAGATAGGCAGGAGGAAGTTCCCTAAGTCACGTGGGATAACAGAGGGAAAAAAGGAGCTCCCCCAGCCACACAGGCAGGAATTCCCCAGTAAGAACTTGGGTGGAGTGTCCTCTGGTGGAGGTGTCTCAGGCTATGCTGCACAAGGAGGGCAGGTGTAAATACCCTAGGCTAATGGGAGTAGTATAGAGGTCAGCAGTGGTGTGTGAGAGAACAGGGAAGGGACAAAGAGGAGAGAAAAAAAACCAACTAAGCCCACTGAGACTGTGGGGGGATAGAGAGAAGAGAGGGAAACAAAAGTAACAATGTACCTGAGCCCCGATCTCTGCCTGTGGGGCTGCAAGGGTTTAGTCCCTTCCCCGAGGTGGTGGCAAGCTGTGGCTGTGTTGAGATTAAGCCCCTGTGCCAGCTCCAAATGGTCCTGGCTCTGGCCGAGACAGTGGTGGGGCTAAGGTCAACCCTAGCCGGCCTCCATTGTGGTAAGCCAAAAGCTCCCAGCCCCTCAAAACCTTGTGGATCTGTGCCTACTTAGCTTTATGATGCTCCTGCGATCCAGCAGTGGTGAATTTCCTTCTTAGTAACTCTCCTGGGCTGATTTCTGCAGAGTCCCTCTTGTATGTGTTACTCTGTTGCCATCTTCCTGGAAGTCTGACATGGTGCTGACAAGTTATGACCCCAAAAGCAAACATCAAACAAGCCAGTGGAAGATGCCATCTCACCTCACCCCCAAAAAGCTTGTCAAGTGAAATCAAAGATCAAGACGATGCTCATTTGTTTTATTGATGTAAGGGGGATAGTGCATTTTGAGTTCATTTCATCATGTCAGACTGTTAATCAAGCTTTCTATTTAGAGTTCTGAAAAGATAGTGCCATAGTGAGCAACAAAAAAGGCCAGATTTGTGGCAAGGAGGGGACTGGTTTTGTCACCACAACAATACACCTGCTCACACAGTCATCTCAGTGCGGCCAGTATTTGGCAAACAAAACAGCATACTTCTTTTGCCCTACATACCTTATTTACCTGACCTAACTCCTTGCAACTTCTTTTTGTCACAAGTTTCTGCAAATGCAGAGGGACATGAAAGGATAGCGATTGATGATGTAGACAAGGTGACGGAAAAAACAAGGGAGGTGCTGTCAGCCATCCAAACAGATGAGTTTGAAAAATGTTTCCAAGAATGGAATCGAAGATTTGGCAAATGTATTAAGTGTAACGAAGAGAACTTTGAAGGTGATAAGGTTGTTTTGTTTAAAAATTTAGATAAGTAGCTTTGAAAAAAAATGCCACTTTTGGGGGGTACCCCCTCATATAAGAAAGAGCTTTATATCAAAGAGTCATAGTATATTAAGAAAACATTCTAGAGCAGTCCAGATTAAGTCCGTAATCTGCTACTAGTCCATAAATCCCTCTTCAGACTGACACAGCCCCATGCAATGATGCAGAATGCAGGAAGAACACAGGCCGGTAGGAGAAAAGTCTTGTAGAGCTAATGGCGGTGGATGCATCCCCAGGGCTCTGGCTGCCATCAGCGTGGCTGGAAGTGGCTCCTCAACAGGAGAGTAAAGCTGAGAGAGGGGCTCTCACAGGTCTCAGCAAGTCTCCATGTGGCTTCATGTGACTTGTCAACAGGGAGGTGAAAGTAGACAGAGGATGGCCTTGCCCCAGGAAGAAAGAAAGGAAGTTCCCAAAATCCTCATGAGAAGACCATGCCCACAAGGAGGCGTCATCAGGCTGAAACCTGATTGACAGGCTAGACTCCTCCCCTTCACTTATTCATCAAGTTGACAAGAAATTATGTAACTACCACAATATGTGTGTGTGTTTAAAAATGTATTGTAAATAATGTATCTTTAAAATGTTGATTTTCTGAAAAAAAAAGTTGTTTTTCTGGTTAATGCTCTTTTAATTTGAAAGATACAAATTTTCTTTTAAAATATATACTTTAATGTTCAAAGTCAGATAATCTGCCAACTGACAAACTTTTCTTTTAAAGTTCATTGTGAATCATTTAGAGAATGGCAAAATTTAAAATTATTTCCCTAAAGGAGGGGTCCTCAAACTTTTTAAACGGGGCCAGTTCACTGTCCCTTGGACCGTTGGAGGGCCGGACTGTAGTTTTAAAAAAAAACTATGAACAAATTCCTATACACACTGCACATATCTTATTTTGAAGTAAAAAAACAAATGGGGCCAAAACACCCGGCGGCCCGGATAAATGTCCTCGGCAGGCCTCATGTAGCCCGCGGGTTATAGTTTGAGGACGCCTGCCCTAAAGTATTGGTGAAAAGTGTTTGGGTTTCAAAGTGTAATTTGGAATTCAGTACTGAATACAACTTATACTCTGTTAAAAGGGAAAGCAAAAAATTTCATGAGAGGGGTTGAACAGCCCAACCTGGGCAGCATGATGTAATGTTGGGTCACCAGAACTTCCCAACAATTTGAGGAAGAGGTGAGCTTTTTATCCAGAAAAATGTGGAAGGGGGTGCTTTGCATTACATGTAGTTACAAAAGCAAGTTAAAATTTTGTAAAGTTAGCTCATCTATTTTCCAACATAGACTGCCTGGAGATCACTCAGAGAGCAGTTTTCTGAAATGTTTATATATACACTCTTCCTGAGGCATGCTGTGTAAGCATTCTCCCAGCACCATCCTGGTAAAAAATTCCTGACAAATATTTCTTCATATACCACGTTCTGTCTCCTCCATTGCTTGCTGAGTGTGGTTAAAATTTTACAAAAAGTTATATGCCTTAATACTTTAAACCACAGACTCTATTCTTAGGAAGGAGAAACAGGGAATTTGGGGCAAGTTAAAGCTTAGTGGGAAAACAATTAGAACTTTGAGTCTGACCTTGGTGAGTCACCTTCAATTATACCAAGTACCTCTGTTTTAGAGTACCATCCCACAAACTTGTTAAAGACACTTTTAGGGTACAGATAATAGAAATGTGGGTGAAGGGATACAATGAAAGTTGTAAGATACAAAATAGCAATAATAATATATAATTGATCAAGGATTCATGAGGGTGGGAGGGGGGAGAGGGATGGGGAAAAAAAGAGGAGTTGATACCAAGGACTCAAGTAGAAAGAAAATGTTGTGGAAATGAGGATGGCAACATGTTTACAACTGTGCTTAATAAATTTGAATTATGGATTGTTTTAAGGTCTGTAAGAGCCCCCCCCCCCCTAGAATGATTAATAATAATAAAAAGGGCACTTTTATGGTCTCAAGAACACCCTATGCAAGTTGAACCCAACCTGTTTGCCCATCTGGAAGGCCTCTCTGAACTCCCAGGAGCTGCTCATGAAATGGGGATGGCAGGGAGTGGACAGTCGGCCTGGCTTGGACTTCCTCTTTAATTCACTGTGGGACATATTTTTGATTTTACTTAGGTCACCTCTCTTTTTTCCCCTGAGCAATCAGTTTAGAGAATTATCAATAGTATTGATTTTCTCAAAGTATTAGCTTTGGATTTCATATGCTTTCTCTCTCATTTTCCCTTTTTTCAATTCATTTTCATTTTGACCTTTATTATTTTTATTCTATTTATTTTAGATTTCATTTTTAAATCTTTTTCTAGTTTCTTGAGGTAGAAACTGAGGCCATTGACTTGAACCAGTCTTCTTTTTCTAATATAGGGTCTGATTGTCATAAAATTTCCCATACATTTTAATACAGTTATAGGTATATTTTTAAATCATTTTATTGGGGGCTCATACAACTCTTATCACAATCCATACATCCATTATGTCAAGCACATTTGTACATT
>NW_022111300.1:12549102-12552551 GCF_000313985.2 Echinops telfairi
TGAACATCATGGAATGCCAGTTTAATAGAACAAAGTGTTCTTGCATTGAGGGAGTACTTGAGTGGAGGCTTAATGTCCATCTGCTACCTTATTACTAAACCTATAAATATATGCACGTAGATCTATTTCTCCATCATCACATATAAATACAGTTGCATATGTACATGCCTGTATTTAGTCCTCTATAAATGTCCTTTGCCTCCTAGTTCTTCCTCTATTTCCTTTTACTTTTCTCTTGTCCCACTATCATATTCAGCCTTCATTTGGGTTTCAGTAATTCCTCGTGGTTACATTGCCCTGGATAAAGCCCTACCAGGCTTCCTACACCCTCCATGCCACTGATTTTGGGTCACTGATTTTGGGTCACTGATTTTGGGTCACGTGTTGTTCCCTTGTCCCTGGGTTTGTTAACACTACTTCCTTTCCCCCAGCTCCACCTCTCCCATACCCTCCCTGGAACCATCAGTCCATTGTTTTCTCCTCCAGATTATTTATCCAGCCTATTTATCTAGATAGGCATGCAGAGATAATATGCACAAAAACAAGACAGAGCAAAACAAAGCAACAAAACAACAACAACAAAAACCCAATGACCAAAAAAAAAAAAAGAAAAGAAAAGCCTGTAAATAGTTCAAGGACTGTGTTGACCTTTAGGAGTGTTTTCCGGATTGGGTGCCAAGCCCTGGCCCCAAAGTCTCTGTTTGGTATTCCCTGGGGGACTTCGTTGCTCTGCTCTCCTTGCTATTCTGTTGTATACCCTTAGTGTTTTGCCTCGGTGTGGTGGGGTCAGATTGGGCTCAATTCCCACATTGTGTCTCCAGTGTTGTCCCTGTAGGGCTATGGGTCATGTCTTGCAGTGGGGCTGGCCCTATGGTCCTCCCTGTGCATTGGCTGCTCTGAACAGGGATATCGTCCTCAGGGCTTGGTGGGCCAGGATGTGCTCCACTCGCTCTTCCTCCCCCTTCATGTGCTCCCGTGTGCTCTGATCAAACATGTCCCTCTCCCTGAGCTGCAGCTTCAGTGCTGTCCTCTGAAGTAGTTGGGATGCGGGCAGGCCCCTCAGATCTCTCTAGATAAGGTTATATTTTTATACAGTGCTCTTTTGAGTTCTTCTTTGTCCCATGCGTTGTTTAGAAGAGTATAATTTGGAGCCGAAATATTTTGGGATTTTCCAGAGACCTTTCTAGTTTAAGTTCACTGTTGGTTAGATAATGTACTCTTACTTGAATTGTTTAAGTCCATTAATATTTAGTTTATGTTGTTAACTACCAACCAGTGCCATCAAGGCAAACAGAGTGACCCTATGTTTTTAGCATTGTTCAAATCACCTGTTTCTTTGCAGATTTTCTGTTTATTCTATCAGTCATTGAGAGGAAAGTAATTACAAGGATTTGTCTATTTCTCCTTGCAATTCTACCAGTTTTTAGTTCTTATATTCTAATACTTTATTGCCTTATATAATTAAAAATGGTTAGTATTATATCTTCTTGAGTTCTCTATAAAGTAATGAAATGATCTGCCTTATTGCTGGTAATATTTTTGCCCTTTTGGTTGGCATATTTTTCTGACAAGGATCCTGTTATCACCCATATCTTTCTTTGTGCACAATCAGTCCCTCTTCCTTTACCCCTGGATGCTTTTAAAACTTCCCTATTGTGTTTGTGTATTTATTTTGCCACTAATAAGCAATTGGTCTAACTTTCTTCATGTTCCTTTTGCTGATAGCTAATTTTTCTTCTTGAAAATGTGGTTTTGTAGTTGCTATTAAATTCGGAAAATATTGGGGTAGAGGGAAAGATTTGGAAAATATTCTGTCATGACTTTTCAATATTTTCTGTTCTCTACCCTCTTTGAGAGAGATGCCTGTGACATGTTATTAGGTTGTTTGAAGTTGTCCCACTGCTCAGTGATTTTTGTTTCAGCCTTTTTGTTTTTCTTTCTGTATTTCACTTTAGATCATTTCCATTGCTGTGTTTCAAGTTCACTAACTTTCCCTTTCTAATGTGTAACAAATCCTTCAGGTGTAGTTTTAATCTTAAACTTTGTAGTTTTAATTTTTAGAAATTTGATTTTGTTCCTTGCTATCTTCCATGTCTCCAATTAATATATCTAGTCTTTCCTTGAGCTCGTTGAATGGCATTTAATGACTGCTCTAATGCCTTTACATATTCATTTGATCACCACTATTATTTCTGGGTAGGTTTAGATTTATTGATGTCTCTCCTCATAATTGGTTGTATCTTCTGGCTTTTCTTTATGCCTGGTAATTTTTTAAAATGATCATTTTATTGGGGGGCTCTTACAACTCTTATAACAAGCCATACATCAATTATATCAAGCATATTTGTATATATGTTACTGTCATAATTTTCTAAACATTCACTTTGTATTTGAGCCCATGGTACCAGCTCCTCTTTTTACCCCCTTTCCCTACCCTCCCACCTTTGTGAACCCTTGATAAATGATAAATGATTATTAATTTCATATCTTGCACTGACCATTGTCTCCCTTCACCCATGTTTCTGATGTTTGTTCCCCTTGGGGGGGGGTGTGGAGGTTATGTATAGATCATTGAGATTAGTTCTACCTTCCGCCCCTTTCCCCCCATCTTCCCTCTACCCTCCTGGTATTGCTTCTGCCATTTCTGTTCCGGAGGGGTTTATCTGACCTGTGTTGTGAGCTCTTATCTGTACCAGTGTACATGCTCCGATTCAGCCAGAACTGAAAGGTAGGACTGGGGTCATGATAGTGGGGGATGAAGAAGCCTCAAAGAACCAGAGGGATATTGTGTTTCATTGGTGCTATACTGCACCCTGGTTGATTCATCCCTTCCTTGTGACCCTTCTGTGAGGGGATGTCCTATGGTCTACAGGTGGGTTTTGAGGCTCTGCTCTGACCCCCCTCATACTCAACAGTATGTTTTTGGTTTTTTTTAAAATCATCTAATGCGTGTTCCCTGAGGCCATCAACATCTCATGGTCACACAGGCTGGCGTGCTTCTTCCGTGTGGGCTTGCTGCTTCTCTGCTAGATGGTCCTTGTTTCACTTCAAGCCGTTAAGACCCCAGACACTGTATCTTTTGATAGTCGATGCCTGGTAATTTTTATGAAAGACCAGACATTGTGAATTTTATGTTGTTGGATGCTGGATACTTTTGTATTCTTATAAATAGTCTTGAACTTTGTTTTAGCCTGATGCTAAGTTACTTGGGAATAGTTTGATCCTTTAGGGATTTGCTCTTAAGCTTTTTTTAGATGTGATCAGAGCCATGTTTAGTGTAGGGTTAGTTCCTCCCACCCCCAGCTCTTGAGGCATCTGAGCACTCTTACCAGTGACCCCTGGCACTCTAACCAGTGACCCCTGAAGGATGAGGGTTCCTGCTCTGGATGATGGGAATAGGAAAGATTTCCAGCTCTGTGTGAGCTGTGAGGATCCACGCCCCCCCCCCA
>NW_022111300.1:12552651-12554222 GCF_000313985.2 Echinops telfairi
CCCCCCCCTATGCTTCTTTCTATAGCCGTGGGCAGTTTCCTCAGACGTACACACTGCAGGCTCCAGAGACCCTGTTCAGTTCTTGATCTTCCTTTCTGGGTAGCTTTTTCTTCTCCATTACTCAGCCCGTGTTCTTGGGTTCCCTGCACTCCTAGAACCATCTCTTCTAGAACAGCCTGCCCCTCCAGCCCACACCTTTCTCAAGTCCGTTAGCTGGGGCACATGGAGGGCCACCTTGTTTGTTAGCCATCTCTCAGAAATCAGTTCTTTGATGCCTGATAGGCAACATCTTGAAAAGAATTGTTGCATATATTCTTGTCCAATTTTTAATTTGTTTCCCACAGCAGGGTAAATCGATCACCTGAAATGCTACCTTGGTCAAATAGGAAAGCACTCGTGCTTCTTTTAATTGGGCAAGATCCAACGTCAACCTCAAAAGACCAATATGACTCGAGGGACTTACTATTATTAATACCTTGACTCTCTGTTTTGTGTCACAGGAGCCCTGGTGGCTTCGTGGTTACACATTGGGCTGCCAGCCACAAGGTCAGCAGTTGGAAACCACCAGCCACTTGGTGGGGCTTTCTCCATCCATAAAGGGTTACCCACCGCAGCTCACAGGGGCAGTTTGACCCTGTCCTCTGGGGTTCCCATGAGTTGGCATCAATAATTCGATGGCAGTGAGTTTATTTTGTATCAGCTGCTTGACATATATTCTCACTTATTTCATACGTGTACTTACTAGCTCTCTAAGTGATGGCGTTAGCAACATGAAAGCCATACTTTGTCTCACTCCCTGCCCGCGGGTCCATTTGGACTCACAGCGGCCCTGGAGGACATGGTAGAACTGCCCACGTGCATCAAAGTTGTAAATCTTTGAGGGAGCGGACACCTCCTTGTTCTGAGTGGGTGGTGGGATCAAAATGAGTTAGCAGCTGTGTTAGTCTGGGTGGACTAGAGAAACAAATTCATAGGCACTCGTGTGTAAGAAAGAACTTTATATCAAAGAGCAATTGTATATTAAGAAAACATCCCAGCCCAGTCCAGATTGAGTCCATAAGTCTGATATTACCCCATAAGTTAATACTAGTCCATAAATTCCTCTTTAGACACACACACAGCCATGCAATGATGCTGAATGCAGGAAGATCACAGGCCAGCTGGTGGAAAGTCTTGTGGATCCAGTGAGGGTGGAAGCATCTTGGCCCTGGCGTGGGTCTCCATGTGGCCCCTCCAGCTCTAGGGCTCTCGCTCTATCAGCATAGCTCCATATGGCTCAGCCACAGGAATGTCCAGCAGCAGTATACATATTTTTTAATCATTTTACTGGGGGCTCATACAACTCTTATCACAATCCATAAATATATGAATTGTATAAAGCAGATTTCTACATTCGTTACCCTCATCATTCTCAAAACATTTGCTCTCTACCTAAACCCCTGGCATCAGCTCCTCATTTCTCCCCTCCCTCCCCGCTCTGCCTCCCTCATGAACCCCTGATAATTTATAAATTATTATTTTGTCATATTTTGCCCTGTCTGATGTCTCCCTTCACCCACTTTTCTGTTGTC
>NW_022111300.1:12554415-12574437 GCF_000313985.2 Echinops telfairi
GGGGAGGAAGCATTTAGGAACAAGAGGAAAGCTGTATGTTTCATCATTGCTACACTGCACCCTGACTGGCTTGTCTCCTTCCCGTGAGCCTTCTGTAAGGGGGTGTCCAGTTGCCTACAGGTGGGCTGTGGTTCTCCACTCTGTACTATGCCGTCATTCACAATGATATGACTTTTGTTCTTTGATGCCTGATACCTGATCCCTTTGACAGCTCGTGGTCACACAGGCTGGTGTGCTTCTTCTATGTGGGCTTTGTTGCTTCCGAACTAGATGGCCGCTTGTTTACCTAAAGAGATCCCTTTGTCCCCCAGAAAGGTCCATATGTGGTGATAAGTGAAGGATTTTGAAAGCTGAGATACAGGTGATTATGTAAAGGAGGAGATACCATATATACTTGTGTATCAGCCAAGGGTTTCAGCACACTTTTAATGCAGTTTTTGTGGTAAATTTAGGTGCCTCGGCTGATATTCAGGTCGGCTTATACTTGAGTATATACGGTAAATGTGTTTCAAAGCAGGTAGACTGAAAGCAATTTGACATTTGGGGTTGCTGGAAACATCACATATGAGGCCGGGGTGGCCGTGCGGAGGTTGAGGGCTAGGTCACAAGGGCCTTGCATCATGCACTATGGAGAGGAGACCCCTGTGAACGCAATGAGGAAATGCTATGAGGGGGAGACTGAACTGCAATTTGGAGGGTGAATTTTAGAGGGCAGCACTTGCAATTCTCAGCAGAAAGCTAAGAGAAGTTGATCATATGAACTTGGGACATCACAGAAATGTTTAGGGAATACTTTATGTAGGACTTGATACACAACTAGCTGTTGGGAGAGTAGGAAATAGACTCCCGGTTTGGATTGTGGGAGCCCCTAAGTAGAAATCTCTTTCTGTCAACTCATAGGGGGTACCTATAGATAGGGCAGAACTGCCCCGGTGAATTTCCGAGTTTCTACTCTTTCCGGGAGTAGAAGGCCTCCTTTTTCTCCCAAGGATTGGCTGGTAGTTTTGAACCACAGACCTTGAGGATCGCAGTCCAATGCATAACTACGACACCAGCCGGGCTCCTAGAAACTCTGAAAGGAAAGGTATAAAGGTTTTTTATAGGCAAATGGAGGTGTTTTGCAGACCCTCCTTCTATCACTGCTTAGGCTACAAAGAATTTATCTGACTACATGTCTTTTTCTGCTAGACTAAAAGTTGACAGGTAGGACCGTGCCTCGTTTGTTTTGCACCCTCAGTGCCTGGCGCTCCAGTCTGAAGCTCGGGGAGAGGTTCGACTTGAAGCACAGGTGGGAGGAAGCTGTGAGATGCGGAGAACACCCAGAAAGGCAGAGTGTGGGCTGACAAGTGCAGAGGTGTATTCTCACCTTGAGGTGTGAACATCTTTGTCTTGTGTGAGGGCGAAGGGACCCGGTGGTCTCATGCTGTCAGGGACTCCTCAGTGGTCCGGGGAAGGACCGACTTGATGTGGTCTTGCTGCTTCATTGATGCTTTTGGTTTAAGTAAGTCACCCGCCCACTCCCACCCCTTGTATACTTTTAACATGCTGCATGGATATGAATAGGGGCAGTAGTGGACGTCCATTTGGGAGACGTGGGTTTGGTTCCTAGCCAGCACACTGCTGATCTGTGTGCTGCTGACACGCGCCACAGGTTTCAGGGGGAGCTTCCAGGCCAAGAAGGACTAGGAAGCAAGGGCTGGTGAGCTTCTTCCAAAAATGAGTCAGGGGGCAAACTATGGGTCACAACTGTGCATCCTGCAACTGACGGGGGGGGATGATGCAAACAGCAGGCGGTGGTTGGTTTCAGCTGGACAGCAGCCAACAACAACAATAACAACCATCGACACCAAGAGGTTTAGCAAACGGGCAGGAATTGCTGACATCCGTAGCACGACTCACCCTGCTTTGCAGAATAGTTGGGTTGGGAGGAAGAGTCACAGCAGATTGTAGAGAGACATAAAACTATCGGGAGGGAAAATGGTGTGTGTGAAAAACAAATAAACCAAACCTTTGGATTAAAATGTTAATGACAGCAAGGAAAAGGTTATACAGGTAAACATTCTGTTTTAGAAACACATGCATTTGGCAAGAGAGCTCCAACTGGTTTATTTTTATGAATGTGTAATCTATGAAACAGAATTTCAGGTACTTATAGATATAAGAGGCCAGTTATCTGAACGTCTGACGTACAAGAGAACAATATTTTAAGTAACAAGCAATTTTAAGCAAAAGATAATTAAGGACAGGAAATTAAGAATTTAAGACTCATCTTTTCCATCCCCCCCGCTTGGCAATTCCATTGCCTCCCGCTGCTGACTGATAGAAAAACCACCTGCATCAAGCTGATTGCTCAAGTGGCAAACCTTTGGTTGATCCTTTCATCCAATTTATAAAAGACCGGATTTACAAACGCTCCCTCCTGGTGTGCTTCTTTTCCAACTCGTGGCACTTTTGCAACGAGGAATTGCTCTTCAGGACCGGTTATGTCCGTCCTGTCCCAAAGCACGATGGCACACATGGCAACCAGCGCCGGTTTTCTTGACTTCGGTGAACCCGTGGTCTGATTCAGTACTTGTGCAATCTGATAGACAGGTGAGGAGGGGTGATGAATTATCGTGTGATTCACACGTAGAGGAAGGGGGAGAGGGGAGAGAGAATGAGGTTTAATAGCCATGTTGGGGAAAAAGCAGGTGGAGATCTGTGAATTACATCCTAGGAGGAGGAGGTTTGGGTTGATGGATAGGCCTCTAGATTTGCACACCCTTCAAAGTCTGTCAGCGCTCTGTGGGGGGGTAGTGGATTATGAGGTGGGTTATAATCTCAAGGTCAGTATCTCAAAACCACCAGTGGCTCCGTGGGAGAAAGCTGAGGCTATACGCTGCCGTGAAGTCGTGCAGCCCTGGGAAACCCCATAGGGCTGCTGCGATTCAGGCACAATTTGATGGCAGTGGGCTTGCTTTTCAAATGGCTAGGGATTGAAGTTCATATTGAAGTTCACAAGAAATTCTCGTAAATGATCAGAGAAAGGGGACTCTGTACTCCTCCAGCAGTTGTGACAGGTGTTAGACGCTCCTGTAATTGTTTTCTATGTTAGACGTGTTGTTTACTCTGGCCTCTGTAGCTTTTTAAGGTGATGCACACAAAATCTGTGGCTGGTGGGCTATCTTCCCTGGCCTGGGCACATCCCCCGCTCCCTCCACCATTCTCACTCACCCATTTGAAGGCTTCAACCAGGCCTTCAAAAGACCAAGAGAATCTAACTATTATTTAATCCACAGCAATGAAGTCATTAAAAGGCACGTCAAAAAAGTACCCTTCCCCAGCAGCTTTTCAACCCCATTCTCAGCCTGGTTTGGTGAAACACACTGACACTAGCAACTATTTCCCAATCTTTCCTGTTTAAAGAATTACCTCTGCTGGGCATGTGTTAAGAAAAGAGATCCCCAGGCTTCTCATCTCGAGCCTGAGGTCAGGAGACCTGGTAGGGAGTCGCGGTGGAGGGGTCGGTGGACTGGAATCTGTCCTTCGAGCAGGGGTCTGACGAACAAACCACTTTGGGCGATACCGAGCTAACCTGTAGCATGGCTGGATAAGGCCCCGTGCTTCTGAATGATGGTGTTGGTGAAGATGGAGTGTCCCCACAAGTGCTGGACTGAACAGATCTGTCTTGGCAGAAGTACCACCAGAATGCTCCTGAGGAGAGAGCGTGTGGTGAGACCTCTCATCTTACGTTGGCCATGTTATCAGGGTAATTAAGGACTGGAAATTAAGAAGTTCGACTCACGTGAGTGGCCCATCTTTTCCATTTCCTCTTGGCGATTCCATTGCCTTTCACCGCTGACAAGTAGAAGTTCCTGGAGACGGAGCTTCTACCAGGAGGAGTCAAAAACACTGTCTGGGCAGTTTCACTGTTAGACCCTGACTGGCGAAGAGTCGGAACCAACCGAAGGCACCTAACACCACCACGAACTTCCACTTCGCAAAGCTACTTGACGGCCATCGTGTCAGAACGGGGAAATCTCCGGGCATTGGCTGCATTCACTAATCGTTGGTCACAGATGTCAGTAATCCCCCATCACCACTGTTGTGACAGTGACGTGTCTATCTTGTGTCGACAATTTAAGACTGTAGGCAACAATGTCCTACACGGCATTTGCGAGTGACTACAGTCTTTTTCATGTTTAATGCATTGGGAAACCAAGGTGGTAATCAAATACATTCTTGGTGTGTGGATATGTGCGTCTGACAGTACATTGTTCCAAGTTTCTTGTGGATTTTGGCAAAATGTGTTGACTTACCAGTTTTCCCATTTGTAAAAAGCAGGATAATAATTCCAGCAACCAATGAAAGGAGAGGAAATCTGCAGAGCCCTCTGCATAATGCTTGGCCTCCATAGTACGCCCTTGGCGAAGGTGGCTATTATCACTACTATCAGTTACTACACCCCAAATGAAATCTTTATGAGCAAACCATCAAAGTGAGGTCTTCAAACCACTAAGTTCCCATGTAATTCCACCCAAATGAAATCGTTCTAGAAAGTCAAAAGCTCTTTTATTATTTCACAATCCTCAGCTACAGACTGTATGTCCGTGGACGTCTTGTTTGCTCTGCACATTTGGGGGAAAAAAAAAAGGACAAGTTAGTCTCAACATCTACATGCCAAGAGATTGCACATCCACCAAAATCTAGATTTGCAGCTTTTCTAGAAAAAAGAAGTTTCAGTAACAGTACCTTCTTCTCCACCTGCTGGAGCTGGACAGGGCTGCTCCTTGGTATGGGACACATATACTCCAGGTGGCCTAGGTCCTCCTCGTTTGGGGACTCCTGGGCTTCATAGCTATCTGAGTTTGTCACTTTACCCCCAAAGTGATGCCTTATTTTCTCATGTGTCTTAGGCTCTTAGCTTGGCTTCTAGCTCATGCATGACTGACTGACTGAATGAATGGGAGATCAACCACTCACCCGCCTTTCCTACCCACACACTCTTCCTAGCTGGTCAAACCACAGATCTAAATGGCTATCCGACCATTCTGCTTTCTGGGAGTCTCCAGGACCTCCCCAGTGAAGTCAATTCAGTCTCTCCCTCAAGACCTAGCCCTACCACCGCTCACCTCCTGTCCAGTGCTCCTTCTTAATTCAGCCTGTGTTTTACTCTCCCCAAGGACACCCACCTGGACCCCACACCATTCTCTGAACCCAGATGGGAGCCTGTGCCCTGTTTCCAATGCCACTGTCCTTGTGGTGGTTTTTCTAATGTCCTTGACTAAATAAATCCAGGCCCTGGGCATTCCTAGAATCCTTTCTTTGTAATTATGCATATGTTCTACAGTACCTGGTACGTCCTGTAATTCGCCATGTCCCTACCTTAGTTCTGCTAGTAGATGTGCAGAGAACCCCAGCATCCCATGGCAGAAACCCCATCGCGGTCCTCTTCGCACCAGAACTAAGTCTAGTGCCCAACAGATACCCCAAATACTTACATACAGGAAACCACCATCATTTTCAGGAGAAAATCCTTTCTTCCCCATCCTCGTGTCACGAAAATGCACCTTTTCTCAAACAGTTGGTCTTGGGGTCCCCTATGACGCTTTACTGCTGACACTGAGCATTGGTTTGGGGATTGAAAAATGGCTGTGCTCCGTACCCCTGGTGGGGTCACAGGTGAGTGACATTGCAGTGCTGATGTCTGATCCCAGGACGCACTTGCAGAGTTTATTTATTCCAAGCAGAATGTGTTTAAACGGGTGCCTGCGATCAGTGGATGGTGACCGACAAACACTCACTGGATGGCTGTTATTATCTACGACTCCACCAATATTAGAAGTGACTTACTTCGTTTTATTTTTCTGAAATACTTTTTAGGAAAAAAGCACAGGTCAAGGATTGCCCTGGACTAAAGGAATTTACTTTGCTTAAAAAATAAAGAAAGAAAGAACATAACATAATTTCAAATACCACTGGTCCAGGCAATCATAGCTTTTTGAAAACTCATCCTTTCCTGACCACCAGCGCAATGATTGATTCTGGAAGATTCCTAATGTTAAAACGCTTGAGTCAGAATGTGCCGAGAGCAGAATATTTACCCAGCTTCACCATGTCAACTCACGGGCTACTGGGAATTACAAAAGGCTACTGTTAACCGGAGACATTTGGTGGCCTCCCTTCCACGACCAGTCCACAAGACCATCACCAATATGGGCCACGGTGCCCTTCTGCATGGCATAATGTGATGAGGCAATGGGAATGGCATGACATCACTTTCGTAGTGTTCATGAAAAACCAAAAGCAACAAAAAGCCAATCCTACTGAAGGAGCAATCAGACAGATCTAGCCAATAATCTAGCCAACATTTAGCTGGACTGTCAAGTACGCCAGTGTCATGAGAGACAAGGAAATGAAGCAAAACACGTGGAACAAAAAGGCCGTGGGAAGACCTTGTAAAGCTGAAGAGATACGGCCTTGGCGGTTCAGCGGTAGAATTGGCATCATCCATCCTGGAGACACAGGTTCGATTTCCAGCCAAAGCGTCCCATGAACAGTCACACCCCCCCCCACCCCCCCGCCAGCCCCTCAGGGGAGGCTGGTGGGGTGCTAAACAGATGTCAGGGTACCTTCTAAGATGGACTAAGAATAAAGACTTAGAGACCCAATTCTGAAAAATAAGAGTTAAAACTATATGGAGACTTTGCAGAATGCATGTAGTATGTGCATAATAAAATTAATATTGCAGTAAAACTCCAAACTATGGATGATCATGGTCGTACCCAGTCATGCAAGGTATCCTATGAGTGAGGGCCAACCTAACAGCGGCTGAAACACTAAAGGTATTACTAAATGCAGCACCTAATCCTTGGTCAGATCCTCTGCTGGTGGGGGGGGGGGATGAACAATGAAAATGATGAGGACGATTAGAAAGATTTGAATACGAATGCGAGGAGGGTCAGTGAAGGGCTGCTACTAGGACCCCAGCTCATTCTGAGCAGGATGTCCTTAAACATGTTCCTGTGATCAGAGGCTGGCTGCAGACAAGCTCTCCCAGGGATACACGTGTCTGTCTCTTAGTGTCTTCAACAAAAAAAGGAACTAAAACAGTGACTTCTGAGGGGACCTGCCAGGCTACCGGCATCCAGACAAGTCGGCCCAGAAGGTGGTGGTGTCTTGGTATTCGAAAGGGGGAGATCCTGCTAGGTTTTCTCAAGACAGGACAATTACAGGGGCTTATTAGGAAGAAGTGTTAGGAAAATGGCCTTGGTGAGAAAACGACCAGGAAAGTTGCACCGAGGGATGGGTTTAGATCATGACAATTAATGTGCTGAATAAATAATAAATTGAAGAATGCTGAATTCATTAGGCAGACGGAAACACCACTTTCAGAAGTGTATGCAACTAGCTGGAGGATGTCAAGGAACAACAGGTTCACATTTGGATATTTTTGTCTAATCAAGTTTTTTTATGCTTTTGTAGCAGAGTACTTTTGACCTCACATCACTATTGATTAGAAATTAGACAAAAAAATGACTGTGACCTAATTATATTTTGGTCACCAGCTCTTTCCAGAGGTACCTCAAAAAGTTCAAACTCACTGCCATCACCTGCACGGACTGATAGCAATCTCACAGGACAAGCTGGAGCCGGCCCTGTGGGACGCCAAGACTGTCGATCTTTAGAGTAGTAGGAAGCCTGGCCTTTCTCTGAAGGAGTGGCTGGTGGTTTTGAACTGGTGCTCTTATGGCCCAACATGAAACCCAGGATGCCACCAGTGCTCCTGTTGCTAAGACCTAAATAATAAACCCTTGAGAATTTTAAGTGAGACGCAGCTTTACTTCTGGAACACAGATTTCTGAGATCCTTATGGGCCTGGTGACCCATCACGCTGAGCTCTTTTGAGCCTTGAAAAAGCGATTTCCTAATGTCAACAGTCAGACAAACAATCGCCTGGTAACGATGCTGTAGGCATCGTGCTTGTTGGAAGAACTTTGTATGTGCAGTCCCATTTAAGCAACAGCAACTCCCTGGTACCACTAGAAGTTGTGCTGTCGGCTAGATGATGATGCAAACACTTTGGCCCCGTTTCCATGGCCCCGTTTTAACACGCAATATAAAAATCTTTGGACATTCATTCGTCTTCAGACTCCTTCATCAATTGGCTACCCTGATTTACAAACTGTCTATTAAATAAGGCTCAATCCATTTATATTCTTGCCTTAATATGGTGTGATGTTTGCTCTGTCGAATTGGATATGGCACTCTGTAGAGGGATGTGCAATTGGGCGGAGGTGGGCGAACAAAGTGGGTGCCGATAGTGAACAAACCCCCTTCAGTGGAGCATTTGGTTGGGGGAATACGAAGTGCTCATTGGAAGTTTGGGGTGAATGTTAGCTGAAGATACTAAACAGCAGTATGTCCCAAAGTACAACCCTGGCTTTCTTGATTTCAGGAAAGTTCACATAATGAGGAGGGATACTTGGTAAAATCCTAGAGCAACTATACTCTCCCTTCAGTGGGTGACAGAGCAGCTGACCGTGCCCGGGCGAGATGGTGGGGTCTCAGCCTCAAATCGGGAAAATTAGACAACAATGTGGTAACCTGGCTCGGCGTCATTACAGCAACCCAGCGTTTGGGCGGTGTCTGCATTTCAGGAAGTGATGGGAGCCATTAGCAGGCTACTTTTGGTTTCAGAAGCCAGATATATTTTCATTACTAGTGTCTTCAGGCACAGACTATTTTTAATAAAAAAAAAAATGGTTGCAGATGGAAATAGCCTACCACCACAGGCAGCTCTCTGCAGCAGGAAGATTCTAGTTTCCCTGTCAGTCTTCTCAGTACGTTGGTTTGATCTGGAGTGTCTGGAAGGAGGAAGACCACCTAGGGAAGAAAGGTGAGGGTAGGGCAATTTGGAAGGAGCCTTGGTGGTGCAGGGGTTAAGCAGTAGGTCCCTAATCTAACCCACCCCTTAGGGTAGAACTGTCCCTGTGGGTTTCTGAGACGGTAACTTTTTATGGGAGTAGACAGCCTCCTCATTCTCCTGTGGGGTGGCTGGTGGCTTTGAACTGCATATCTTGCAGGTTAGCAGGCCAATGTGTAACCACCACACCACTGGGGCTCCTGAAAGGCAAGAGGCCTGATGTGCACCTGTGAAGATGCAGCCTAGGAAGCCCTATGGGGCGGCTCTTTTCCACTCTGCTTTGAGTGGGAGTTGGTGCAATGCCACACAGCCACAGGGGCAGTTCAGGGAGCTAGCATCTCAAGAACTTGGAAAAAACTCCAAAGTCAAACTCACTGCCATCAGTTGGGGCTCATACTGGTCCTATAGGATGCCAGAACTGCCGCTGTGCGTTTCTAACAGTTGCCAATCTAAGGTGATAGAAAGTCGACCTTTCCCTGAGGGTGGTTTCGAACCGCCAATCTCGTGATCGAATAGCACCGTGTGTAACCCGTCATAGCGCCAGGGCACCGTAACTGGGATGAGTGAGGGCTAACTCTAACGCGATGTGGAAGTCTCAGGTGTCCCAAAAATGTCCCCTGCTTCTCCCCACTGCGCAGGTCTCTTTGGCAGATGGTATTGTCGACCCAAACTTGCCACACAGCCTTTGTCGCTTTCCTCCACAAGGGGGGGCTTTTACTTCCCCGTCCTTTGAATCCCGAGGGGCCTGGGTAGGGCAAACAGTTGATGTTCCTCTCTGAACTTATACCTTGCTGGCTGATTTAACCTCACCTACTCCTGTTGTGGAAAAAAGGCTGGCAGTTTGCCATCTTAAAGATTATGGATAAGGCCATTCTGTGGAGCAGTTTCACCCTATAACACACGGAGTTGCTACGCGTTGGAATTGACTTATTCACAGTGGGCTTTTCCACCCCCTGAATCTGGGCTGGCCTCCTGTCTACGCAGCCCATGGAATGTAGTGGGAGGGCACCATGCAGTTCATCTAGGGCCTCTTGGACCAGAGCTTCTGCTTTCTCCCTTGGGGACACGGGCCTTTGGGGTACTCCCTTTTAGAACCTAGCTACCATACTGCAAGGGGCCCAGCTACCTGGAGAGGCCACCAGCTGGCCATGTCATTGTGCCATCCCAAACCCTCAGCCCACGAATCGTGGCTTCACTCCCAGGAAGCACAGTCACACGTGAGACTGAAATGTTGTTTGAAGCCACTACGTTTGGGCCAGGTTGCAAACCAGCCACAGGTACAAATGCCACGTTCACAAGAAGAAAGCTTTGTCTCACTAACCCACGTGAAAGAACTCCGTCGAGGGAACGTAGTTGGCTGGGCTGGGGGAGGACTGCCGGCAACGTCCTTGTCCCCGAGGGAGGGGCTGTGACGTCAGCATGGGGGAGCGCCTCCACTGGAGCCTCTCTTTGGATGCTCGCTTGGCAAAGGAAGTTCAAATCACCTTTTTCTGCTCAGATCCAGCCTCCCCCCAACACGCGTGTTTCACGCAGACCTTATTTTTTAAACAGAGTTTATTGTATTTAATACATTATAAAATTTGAAAAATTGTAGGAAAGCAGCAGACTCAAACTTGGAGCAACTCTAACAAGTAATAATTCTGGCCCCTTTGCAAAACCGATCGGTTTAAAAACAGTCATGTTCACATCCGGGAGGCAGACAAACGAGTGCGTGACTTCTGTATAAACTACAGTTAAAATTTCATGGCTAACATCTTTCAAATGCAATGTGCTCAGCGGAGTTGTCCTGAAGTCTGCCAGGCCCCTGTCTGAAGACAGACAGAAAATCTTGAGATGCAAAGCAATGCCAGTCAAGGTGGGGTGGTTTTATTTTTTCCATTAAAAAAAAAAGGCTAGAAGAAAGAAAAGGAAAACGGAACCCAGGATGGCTGTTTGACACTGGGGACTGTCAGGAGATGTGTCCTCACCGGTCATGGCTTGTTTACTGGTCAGCAGGCCCCAGGGGCCTAGGACCCTTCACGGCCATCACAGCACCGACTGTAGCCACCACCCTTCTTGTTTGCATTTCCTACCTTTTGACATATATAGATATTTATATATTTTTTACACCTCGAGGATAGCGCTATTCCAATTGTTCCCGTATGAATACAGGTGTGGTCTCTATTCGATAGAAATGTGTCTTTTATTCAATGTGACGTCCAGGACTTGGTTTGCTGACCCAACTGCACAGAAATGTCCCTTGTTCGTTTGCATGAATTCTTGTGTATGTTTTTGTGTTGTTGTTGCTGTGTTTGCCTAAGAAACATGTCCACTCAGTCCAGCGGCTCCTGCTTTATCCGGATGACGGAGGAGACACGGGCTGTCCGTCTCAGTTCCCGTCGCAGGATGTATTCGCTGAACTGGGACGAGTCCACTCCTCCCCCGCAGGAGCCCACGATTTCAAAGCCTCGGTGCTGCAGCCTCTCCAGGACCTGCCAGAGGCAAGAAAGGCGTCCAGTTAAGAAGGAGCTCGGCCCCCTTGGCCACGAGGCCACACCCACACCCCACTGGTCTGGAGCAGAGGCAGCCGATCACTGGCAGCTCTGGCCAGTCTCCTCCAGTCCTCGAGTCTCGGCGAGTGTCTCTCAGAGGGTGACCCTGGATTACGGGGCAGTAGGGAGGGGGCCAGAATTGCCAGGTACAAAGAGTGAACCCATTTGGCTGCTGCCCGAACCAGCTGAAGTTGGAGTCCACTCAGAGTGGCCTCAGAGGTGGGGGTCGGGGGGATCTGCTTCTGCAAAACCAGGCGTTGGAAACCTGAGGGAGCTTGGTTCTCCTCTGACACACGTGGGGTGGCCGTGATTGGGAGGTGGGGCAATGGCAACCAGGGGGGAGCCCCCCGTGCTTCTAATACTGAGACCTGCCACTCTGTGCTTGCGGAGACATGCCTGGCACCACTTGAGAAGGGAGAACATGGATACTCCTGGCCACGGAGCCACAGAATTGGGTTACCAACGCAGGGGTGTTTTAGGGTTTGGTCCCGCAGCCCACGTGTTTTGGTTTTCTTCCAGTACGCAGCCATAACTTCTCTCCGAGGAGAGGGTTCACATTCCAGAGCCCATTTACCGCAATAGGCACTAGGCTCAATGAGATGAGGAAGGCTATGGACGAACAATATTGCTTGAACTTGCTTCGCTAGTGCTGCGTTTGTACTGTCAGCCCTGCCACTGCTCAGTTTCTCAACACTGACTACATCTTCGGAGATTCACACACCTTTAACAGTGGCAAAAACGGACTGCTAAAGCCTGCTGAGACTGACCTATAGGTCTGCAAGTCTGTGGCACGTGAAATTGATGTATTGCCTAGTTGTGTGGACAGAGAGGCAGGAATAAATGCAATGGCTGTGCGTTAGAAAATGATCCCAAAGAGCTAGCTTCAAGCTTCTCCTACAGACGCAAGCCACATAATCTGTTCTGTTAATGCTGAAATTCAATGCCTAATGCCAACAAGGTTCCTGAATTGCTCACTCCATTCCTGACTTCTTAAATGCAGTAAATAGTTCCTGCCATCCTTAATTCATTGCCCCGTGGGGTTTCGGAGGCTGTAAAGCTTTACATAGACAACCAGGCTCATCTTGCTCCTGAGGAGCGGCTGGTAGATTTGAACCACTGACCTTGTGGTTAGCAGCCCAGCACATAGGCCACTGCATTGGCAGAGTTCTGTTTTGCAACCCTTTAGGCAAAAATACCAATCTAGAACATTCTTTTCGGAATTTAACAAATACTAGGCTTGCAAATGTTCCTGCCAGGACTTTGAATATAATGAAATTACTCTCCCCCTTCTCTCCGCCGTATTCCAAAAGCAAGATGACTCAATTCCAACTTAAATAAAAGGGTTGGCATCATTTCTCTGTGGGTCATGAAATGTAACATTGACACATCACTTTCACAGTGTAGTCACGAACGAAGGGGGACCCTTTGGTATTTCATCATCTACTTTTATATGGAGTATAATCTACAATGACTTTTATTTATTTTTTACAAAAATTTTATTGGGGGCTCTTACAGTTCTTATAACCATCCATCCATCCATTGTGTCAAGCACATTTGTACATATTTTGCCATCATCCTTTTCAAAACATGTTCTTTCTACTTGAGCCATTGGCATCAGCTCCTCATTTTTTTCTCCCTCCCCACTCTCACCCTTGATAATTT
Source organism: Echinops telfairi (assembly GCF_000313985.2). Lineage (NCBI taxonomy): Eukaryota > Metazoa > Chordata > Mammalia > Afrosoricida > Tenrecidae > Echinops > Echinops telfairi. The sequence goes on from NW_022111300.1 coordinate 12,567,514, forward strand.
AGAAATTATTTTCATATCTTACAACGACTGCTATCTTCTTTCATCCATGTTTCTGTTGTTTGTCTTTCTGGGGGAGTGGCAGTTATATGTTGAGCATTGTGATCAGTTCCCCCTTTCTCCCCCCACCTTCCCCATACCCTCAAGGAATCATTACTCTCATTATTGTTCCTGAGGGGTTTATCTGTCCTGGATTCCATATGTCAAGAGCTCTTATTTGTACCAGTGTACCTGATCTGGTCTAGCCGGGTTTGTAAGATAGAACTGGGGTCATGATAGTGGGGCGGGGAAAATTAAGGAACTAGAGGAAAGTTGTATGTTTAATTGGTGCTATACTTTACCCTGGCTGGCTCTTCCCTTCTTGTGACCCTTCTGTGAGGGGATGTCCAATTGTCTACAGATGGGCTTTGGGTCTCCACTCCATGACCCCCACCTCGTTCACATCAATATGATTGTTCTGGGTCTTTGATGCCTGATACCTGATCCCATCGACACCTCATGACCACACCGTCTGGTGTGCTTCTTCCACGTGGGCTTTGTGCAATGACGTTTATATGGAGTATAATCCACAACTGTTATATGGAGCATAATCTACAATTACTGTTACAGGGAGTATAATTGACTAAGCTGGAAATCTCCTATGCAGCCTACTAACCAGTCTCATCAGCTTACTAGATGAGACTGGGAAGCACGAAAGTCTATGTGCCAAAAAGCCTGAAAGGTTTAAAAAAAAAAAAGCTGAAAAAATGTAAATGCCCCCAAAACAAGAACGCGTCCTCTGAGAAAGTAAACAGCCTGCATGGCTGTGCTCGATCTGTCACTACATTCAGCACACACAACTAAACCAGTCAGCATGCAGAGAGAACTGAAAAAACCCACCTGAGTTTCAAATCAAGGTGTACTCTGGTGGCATGTCAACAAGGTGAAGGACAGCTGGCCGCAAGGAGAACTCCCCAGCAGAGGCGGACCTTCCCCTGGCAGCATCAACAGCCCAGTTTGCTTGCACCTACCACTGCACTGGCAAGGCTTCCTGGCCGTGACTCAGAAATACAAAGAACCTAACTCCGACCACTCTCCTTTCCTTCCATTGTGGTGGTAGCTAATCTAGGCCTTCCCTACACCTCTTCCTCCACAAGGGGTCCGGCACACATAATATGATACCGATCCAATCAGATCCAATCCGCTGTTACCTTACATGTGGCCAATGCGTATTCCAGTGCACTGCCAACAGCATAAGCCTCTTGGCAAATACCGCCTTGGCCACTGCAAGACGCTTCAATGTAGTGATCGTTGAGTTAAAGCAGCTCCATGTGGCAACGCATAGCTGATGTTGTGGTCCCATGTCCATCCAACTAGCACAGTGGTCCTCAACCTTCCTAATGCCATGACCCCTTAATATAGTTCTTCATGTGGTGGTGACCCCCAAGTATAAAATTATTTTTATTGTTGGCATTCCATGATTCTCACCTTCCCTATATGATCACTGAAGACAAAGTGGGTGCATAAGCAAATGTGGTGAAGAAAGCTGATGGTGTCCAGCTATCAAAAGATAAAGCATCTGGGGCCATCTGGCTGAGAAGCAACAAAGCCCACATGGGAGAAACACACCAGCCTGTGTGATCATGAGGTGTCGAAGGGATCAGGTATCAGACATCAAAGAACAGAAAATCTTATCGTTGTGAGTGAGGGGGAGTGCAGAGTGGAGACCCAAAGCCCATCTGTAGGCAACTGGACATCCCCTTACAGAAGGGTCTCAGGGAGGAGACGAGCTAGTCAGGGTGCAGTGTAGCAATGACGAAACATATAATTTTCCTCTAGTTCCTAAATGTGCCCCCCCCACCCCCTCGGCCCACTATCATGATCCCAATTCTACCTTACAAATCTGGCTAGAACAGAGGATGTATGCTGGTACAGATAAATCCCTCAGGACCAGAGAATGGCGATACCGGGAGGATGGCGGGAAGGTGGGGTAGAAAGGGGGAACTGATTACAAGGATCTACATATAACCTCCTCCCTGGGGGACAGACAACAGAAACATGGGTGAAAGGAGACCTCGGACGGTGTAAGACATGACAAAATAATTTATAGATCAAAAAAAATTTTTCGTTGCTACTTCATAACTGTAATTTTGCCACTGTCATGAATCAGGAGACCCCTGTGAAAGGGTCATTCGACCCCCCCAAAGGGGTCGCAACCCACAGGTTGAGAACCGCTGAGCCAGCAGTTAATTCGCTGCATAGTCAGGGGAGCAGGGAGCGTGGGCCACGGCCGTGTCGCTCCAGTTACCCCGATGATGCAATGTCTACATCTGATCCTACTCAAAGCATCCAGGGAGTGTGTCAATCACACCCATCTATGAGAGTTACCCACAGGCCTGTGGGGTGGGGCCCTAGAGGAATGATTAAATGCCGCCCTGGCTCCGAACGCCCGGCCCCTCCCTCTCTGGAAGAAAGCCAGGGTAAGGGTATGTGTGGGGAGAGGAGAGGCTTTCAGTGCCTTACAGGCCCCACCCAGTGCACTCACTGCCCAGGGCCACCCAGGAGCTTTGCTGCGCACAACCTTAGGGGCACCAGGTACTCAGTGAAGCAAGCACATGGGCCCCCTGGGTCTGCGCAACTCAAAGCCAGGCCCCCACTTGTGTGAGGGTGGGTGCCTGCCACTAGCACGATGGAGGCGGGTGCTCTTTTCTGCCAGTCGCCTGCTGATCTGCACCTAGTTAGCTGTCCACCCACGTGCAGAGTTATTTCAAGCAGTCACGAGGCAGAATGGTAGTATGGGTGCTTGCTCAGCTCTGGGCCCTGGGCAGGTTTTGCTGGCAAAATATTGAATGGGATCATGGGTCCACTTCAATTAAAAAAGATGGGGGCCGGGGGGTGGTACTCTTATTCTGTTAACTTCAAATAGCTATGTGTCTTCCTTGATAGTCCTAATAGGCAGAGCATGCTCCCACCTCATGGTCTTCAGCACTGCTAGTCCCTCTGCCGGAGGGACCCGCCCCAGAGAAGTCTCCTCTCACTTCCTGGAAAACATTCATGCCGCCCTCTGTGTGCTCCGTCTCCCCCCCTCCCCCCATTATGTTCCATGAAAACAGTGGTGGCTCTGGTCTGTATACCCAATACCAGAACCTGGCACACAGTAGGGGTGCAATTTGTACGTGTGGACAAAGTGAGTGGGTGCCACGGGGGGCGGGGTAGCGTAGGGCGGGTGCCCCGCAGAAACCTCAATTCTTGAGACACTGCCGGCTCTTTGGCAGAAAGGCACTGGGCGAAGGAAGGCAAGGTCAAGGATTAAGACGGCCAGCTCTCTACCTGGACTGAGTTGAGGTGACAGTATCCGTTCAGTGGGAATCTGATGACGTGCGTCGAGTCGTGGTTCCAGCCGGCGTTGACCGAGTTGCACATCACGTCGCCGATCTCGGGGAACACTTCTTCTATCAAGGACTTGTCGCCGCTGAGCGCGATCCTCTCGCCGAGGTCGGGGGCTACGCGCACCACGAGGCACTCACAGGGCCTGGAAAAGCGGCCCGTTTCTCTGTCCTGCTTCCATCTTTCCATCTCCAACAACATTGGCTGAAGCTGAAAGTATTTTGCTTCTTCATATAACAAAGTGTAGTCCTGGGGAGGGAACAGATATCTCACAGTACAAACGCAAACATGAAGGACTGAGAATGCTCACTGCCCCCCACCCCCGAGTCAGTTCAAGAATCTGAATGTGGGGGCAGAATTTTCACTCTACCCCATTTGTAAGGACTCAGGTTATCCGTGTCCACGTATGCGGGTGAGACTTTTGGACCATTGCTAATGGCCAGGCAGCCCGCCCTCCCCGAAGTGCTTCACGTGAATGAAGTTCAGGCCTGCACCTCTCACTACTGCCCAACACGTTGAAACCGTCAATATCACCATTTTGCAGATGAGAAAACTGAGCTGTGAAAGGACTGACTCAAGATTGTGTGCCCTTTAGTAGAAAAACGCCCTCGGGGCCTTTAACATGTGATTGCTTGGGCGAGAAGCCAATTGAGGTCCTCTCTGATGGGCCTTGGTGCCCTGGTGGCGGATGGTTACGGGGTGTGCGCACGACCAGGGCAGCGGTGGGAAACCATCAGACCCTCTCAGGGAGAACGAGGCGGCTCTTTACTCCATGCAAGAGTTAGTTTCAGAAAGCCACAGAGGCAGCTCTTCTCCCTCCTGGGGGCTGTTGCTCGGGGTCAGAATTGACTCAATGGCCGTGACTGTTTGTTCCGAGGAGACCCGTGGACACGCCGAGCCTCACTGTCAAAGGCGCACGCTCCACCAGTGTGGAGCCCAGAGGGTCTTAGAGGAGGGTGTGGAGTCTGGTTGAGTCAGCGGTGGCAGAGGTCTGAGGGCAGCCATGCCCGCTTCTACTTAAGCCTATGTGTTTATCTGACGTGATTTGGGGGTGACTGGGAGATCTGGGAAGCGCCCCCTGGGACCATCTATTGCGGCTGCCATCCTACACGGAGAGCAGTCGTCAACACTAGGTCTCGACATCAGGAAGATAAAAGCAGAGAAGGACACAGATTCCTTTCTGAAAGCGAAACCAGCCAGTCCATTCGCGTCCGCTGGTTCCTTTTACTCTCGCCTTAAAACCCCCCCAAAACTACTGAATTAAAGCAAGTACCTAACACACAAGTATTAAACGGAGCACAGGAAGACAAGACAAGGAGGGGGAGGCAGCGGCTTAGGAACAATGTGAACAAGCGAGTCAACATTATGTTGACGCGTAGCTATGGCCACAATCGCTTTCCGGGTGTGAGACAGTGGATCCTTGTCCAGACTCGCTGACTGAGAACGTGCTAAGCAACTGACACAGGCCTCCCTCCCCAGGCTGGTGCTGCGGGAGAGCGAAGGCTACAAGCGCGCAGTCCAAGCGCTGGCAGGGGGCTCTGCTGTGGACTGAAGTGTGAGGAGGCGAGGAGGCGGCCCCTGTTTGAATTTGACATGTTGCTCTTTTGCTTTCAAATCCAGCCGCAGCATTTACCCAGCGCCTCCAGAGAAAATAGTGTGGAGAGGCGAGTGGGGCTCTCGAGGGTGCTAGCTGGGGCATTTGCTTTGCTGCTGAAAAACGTGGACCAGGTGGAAGATGCTCATCTGCCAATACTTCTCTCTCACCCAAAGAGGCTGCTGCTTTATTCCGTCCCTCTTGTGGCCAACCCCTTCATTAAAGAAGTCTTGGCTCTCTACGGTGAGGTACCACATCCAGTGCACGTGCCTCCAGCTTATTAACCCTCCTGCTCCGCAGGGGATGCTGTTTGGTTTTAAGGATGTGCGCCTGGCTGGGCCTGAGGGGGCAGGAGTGAGACAGGGTGCAGGCTCCCAGGAGAGACCCCACCGCAGAGGCCTTGTTCCCTTGCCGAACATCAACTGTGATACCGAGAACGATCACGTAAGCGAGCTCATGCTCATGGAGGTTTTAAACGGGGCCGAGAACGACACAAGCTACAGAAGCAAGAACTTCTATGACTGCTTCCCCTTGTCTCGTGGGATTCAGTGACAGGTCTTAGCCAAAAGGAGACCATTTTCACCTCCAGCGAAAATACACTTTGTCTTCTTAGAACCACCAAGTCTTCCACTAGTCGAGTTCAGGTCCGCAGAGGGGTCTTCTTGACCAACTTCCCCTGTGGAGACCCTTTTCAATCCTGCTGGATGGTGACCGTTTAGAATGCTACGAGCTCAAGGGCACCACGTTCCCTGTGTCGGCAGCTCTGATCGTTGTAAAGCTCCTTGTCAGAATGACCCGAATCTTCCAGGACCGCCAACTGATGTATTCTAGATTTGCCCTCTGGGGCTGCAGTCATGGTCGCCCTTTGTGTGTTCGAAGGCAACTATTGGGTCATAATAGTCTTCAAGCTAAAAGACTTCCACATGGCATTCCAGCTTTTCAGTGTCTGGTGTGCATTTGACTTGGTCAGTGGGCTTTTGAGAACCCCCAACTGACCCTACTATTTCAGACATAAGCCATCTGGTGCACTGTAGGACCTCTGTCACCATGAATATAGCCATATTCTCTCCCTAATTCTGTGATAATTATCGTGAATTTAGTGGCTTAAAACACCAAACCCTTATTAGCTCACAGGTCTGAAGGGCAGAAGTCTAAACGGGCTGGCAGTGATGCCTTCCTTTTGCAGTTCTAGGAGGGAGTCTGTCTGCTTGCCCTTTCCAGCTTCCGGAGGCTGGCCACAGCCTTGGCTTGTGGCCTCATCACTGTCCCTTCCTCCCATCTCTAACGCTGACTCCCCCGCCTCCATCTTTCACTTATAAAGAGCCCTGAGATTATACTGAGACCACTGGATAATCCAACATCCTTCACTTCATGCCAGTTGTACAGCTTCCTTTGCCATCTGAAGTAACAGATTCCTAGGTTCTGGATATTAGGAGGTGAACATCTTTTGAGAACTATTACTCTTACCTACCACACAGAAAAATGGACATATTAGTTTTTCAGTAGTCCCAATACACCACTGGTTCACATTTTGCTTAGATAAATATGAGGGTATTTGAAAAATGCAGGGAAAATGTGTATTATGAAAAATATGCATGGATCTGAAAAATTTTTATTCTAAAACACTCGTATTAGCTTGTTATGATATGTCTGAGGAAGATATAGTTTGAAGTACTAAGAAGGATAAGACATCCGTTTGAAAAAAGCTCTCATCAGAGCAACACAAATTGTGCTAAAATTGAAGCATGAGCAAACATCAAATTTATGGTGGAAAATGGTGAAATCACTGATGAGTTACAAAACGTTTATGGGGACAATGCCCCAAAGAAATCAGTAGTTTGTAAATGGATGGCTTAATTTAAGAAGGAACCAAACGAAGACAAATGGGTGCATAAGCAAATGTGGTGAAGAAAGCTGATGGTGCCCGGCTATCAAAAAGTATAGCGTCTGGGGTCTTAAAGGCTTGA
>NW_022111300.1:12575237-12580606 GCF_000313985.2 Echinops telfairi
AAAAAAAAAAAAAGAACCAAACAATGTTGAGCAGAAAATCATAGACAACTCAATTGGTACAACTTATACAATTCTAACAGAAAAAATAAAGTTGAGCAACCTTTTCAACCAATGGGTGCCCAAACTGTTGTGCCCAGATCAGCAGACAGAAGAAGAGCTTTCGATGGAAGTTTTAAGCTTGTAGGATCAAGATTTTAAAGACTTATACAAGGAAATGAAGCGTGGCTTTCCCAGTACGATCTCAAAGACAAAGTATAATCAAGGCAATGGCTACCAAGTGGCAGTGGGCCTAGTCAAAAACAAAAGTAGATCTATCAAGAGCAAAGGTGGTGGCAATAGTTTTGGGAGCTGCTTAAGGCATTTTGCTTGTTGATTTTTCTGCAGGGCCAAGGAACGATGAAGTCTGCTTACTATGAGATTGTTTTGAGAAAGCTAGCCAAAGCTTCCTCCGTGAGAGAGACCTTCTCCACCTCTCCCAATGTTACTGCTCACTCCTCCTATCAAATAAGTGCAATTTTGTGACAGCGTCCATGGGAGACTTGAAGCATCCATGGTCCAGTCCTGATTTAGTTCCTCCTGACTTTCCCCCCCTAATTGTAAAAAATATTTAAAGGGCTCCCATCTTTCTTCATTTGATAAGTTATAAGAGACTCCATTGACATAGTTTCCCAGGGCCTGCTGTTCTTTAGGGGGGTGGACTAAAGAGCTGGTATCATTGCTTACAGAGGGACTCCTGAACTTAATGGAGCTTGTGTTGAGAAACAAAGTTTACATTTATATTATCTTTTAATTCCACTTTTTCCCGGCAACTTTTTGAAGTCCTCTCAAGGGCAGATAGCTGCCTTCAAACTGCCTTCCATTATGACGAGCCTACGTGCAACAGAAGGACATGCCGCTTGCCTGGCCTCGCAGCAGCATCACAACTGCAGTGCGTTTGAACCCAGGCTGGCTGCTGTTGCGCCAGCCCGTGTCTCCCTGTCCCTTGATGACTTCCATGTCCTCAAACATAGTGTTACCTCACAGTGATGGTGGTGTCCTCCAAGCACATGCTGCACGGTGTTCATCTGCGACACGTCCGGGTCCGGCCGACACTGGTCCATTTCTGGATGTAGATCACTATGCCTTTGCCCCAAGTCTGCTTTAGTCGGGAGGCTCTGAGAGAGCTAGTTTATTGTGCCAACCTGACTCGGTGAGCTCACCTTTCTAGTTCTCGGGCCTCTTGTTTTCTGATGGTCGCACTAGGGTGCGGCTGCCCTGCTTCAGCTTGCAAGACTGACTTCCTGTAAGACATCCCTGAGGAGAAGCCACATGGACCTACCCCGATGCAGCCCTGGGTGCTGGAGCAGCCCCGTGATGCTTACGTGTTCACTGATTGGGTTTTCCTCCTGCATTTGGCATCATTGTGTGTGTTTTGTGAGATGGAGGAAGACTTTGTGGACTGGTGTTGGACATAATGGGTTAATATTGGACTTGTGGGATTGGGCAGCACTGGGTTGGGACATTTTCTTGATGTGCACTTACCCTTCATATAAAACTCTCTCTTATACATATGAGTTTCTGAGGATTTGCTTCTGTAATGTACCCAGACTACTACAGGCTCTGAGGAAACTCATTTACCATGGATGACCCTGCCGGTATTTGAAATACTGGTGGTATTCACAACAATGCGCAGGCCGCCACAGTGTGAGCTGTGGGAAGAGGGGTGATGGACGCTTGGCTTAGCCTGCACTCAAATTCTTATTACCTTTTTCATAAGAAATGCTATTGAACTAGCTTTCTCCCTCATTCAGTTTGTGTTGAAAATAATTTTTAAAAACTTCATTATAAAATATCTCCCTTATATTTTATACTTGTGCTGAGCTTGTTTGAATGAATTGAGAACATTTGGATTCTCTTATCTAGGGCTCCTTTTCTGGGTCATTTGCAAATGGGATGAGGTGGGTATTTGTTGCGTGTCTGCATGTGAGTCGCGTCTCAAAGCTCTGAGAGCACAGGGCTGTGTGTGGGCCTCTCTACGTCAGGCTGATGCTCATCGCAGTTGAAGAGGCTTGATTTTGGCTCTTCAAGCATTTTGAGAAACCTGTAATTCTGAGGTCATCCAGTTTACAGTTGTGGCACTTGGTAGGTATTGTGTTGGCATACTATGTGTTGGGGAAAGAAAGGAGCCTTGGGGGCCTACTGAGTTGAGTTCTGGGCTAGGCAGTACTGTGAGTTGCTTATGGCTCTTCTAGTCATGATTAGTTTTTGTTATTCCCACCAAATGACTTTTCCCTGATGGGTCTGGCAAAAAGGTGGAGAAAGGCTCCTGATTCTATTACACGATTGCCATCGCTGAGTTTACGGTGAGCCCTCTCAGAAGCAGGGGCTGAGGTCTCCCGAGCAGAAAGAGAGACGAGCCCGAGTGGAGGCAGCAGCAGAACCAGAAGCCAGAGCGGTGGGCTTCCCGGCTCACAGAGCAAGGACATGCTCTTGGGCAGGAGGCTGACTTGTGTAGTAGGTGCACTTCATTGGCAGCTAGGTTTCCTGATCCACAGAGTTGGAGGTGAATGACCTAGGGCAGAGGCTTATGGTGGAGTGGTATGGCCTTGGGGCATTTCTGGGCAGTCCTAAAAGTGCTTTGTAACACTGTCCAAGCAGGTCAGAAGTCCGGCCAAGAAAGACCAGTCTGCAGAACAGAGAGACTGTTCTCACCTAACCACTGTAGCCTGCCTTTCTCACATGCGTTGTAACCTGCTAACTTCCCTAATAAACCCCACAATCATGAGTACCCCCAAAAAAACAAACTGAAAAAAGCACTGGTGGGCAGGGCTTTCGCAGTATGCATTTTTCCTGCTAGGTGAGCAAAAGTGGAATTGCAGATTTGACAAGTGTAATGGAGAGTACGTTGAAGGTGGTAAGGTTTTTTTTTTTTTAAATTAAATACCATGTTTGTTTTTTTGGGGGGGACGAGGTACCCCCTTCGTATTATCTGTCGGTGGTGTTTGGCCATTGCAATGAGTAATCAAACCCAGCTGAAGTCAGAGTGCTGTGCTGTGGGAGACAGAGCGGTCGGTGGTTCAAACTCACCAGTTGCTCCGGAGGAGACTGATGAGGTGTAAAGACTTCCCGCCTTGCAAACTCTAAGGCACAGGTCTGCGCCGTCCGTCCGACAGGGTCGCGAGGCGTCCGAACTGACAGGACGCCACTGGGTTGGACTTTGCTTTCACGTTTGTAAGGGGAAGAAGTATCAACCTGGGCGAGGCACACGTCTTTGGGGTTCCTGATCTTTACACGAGGGACTCACTTCCATCAGCGTTGCTTCCCAGCCGTTTATACAGGTTGCGTGCATGACCGGTGCCCTGGTCTATCTGCTTATCTTAGCCCCAAAGTACGGCGGGTAGTTTGGCAGGATTTAGGATTCCAAGTCCCCCTCTCTGCTGCCTTACTCTCCTCACCACACGCTGTGAGGAGACCCTCGGAGTGTCTAAGAATCCACTCTAAAGTCTGGCCGGGGACTGACTGGGACACCCGTGGCTGTCAGACAGATTCCTCGAATCCACTCTTACCTGCTCTTTCTTGAAGAGGAGAGGGAACATGTGGTCCTGTCTAGGCTTTTGGCACTTCTTGGCGATTCCTCAGGGATCCTGAGAAGGTTCATTTAGAGGCCTGAAAGCCACCCTGTGAGCCCGTCACCACAGCAACCTGCACTCTGCGAAGGGCCTCAGTGGGTCCTTTCTTGGACAACCTGAAGCCGAGGTGCTCTTTCAGTCTCCCCTCACTATTTGGGCTGCTTCTCCCTCAGTCCAGCTGGGGTCCCTGGGGAGAGGCGCTCTGTGCTGAGAAGCAAGAGCCCAGTGCCGTCAGCTCGCTCGCCGGCTGCCCCGACAACCAGAGGCTCCCTTCTCAATGCGGTCACCATCTTCTGCAGAGCCGGGCTCAGGCTGGCCATTTGTTTTCTCGGCAGACGCCTTTATTATTGGGCTTCCTACGCTCCCTGGCACGGGCTTCCAGGCTCGGCTCATCAGAAAACTCCCTGCCGGGTCAGGTCTGTTGGTTATTATTATTTTTTTTAAACTAAGCTTGCTTTTACTTTCTTAATCAGGACCAGGGAATTTTATTATTTAAATCACATGCTTAAGTGTCTTTACTTTTAAAATTTTTCTGGTATTCTGTTCATTCCCCTCTCGGCTCTGCAGCTTCTGGGACCTTCTTGCCTTAAGCCTTGGCCCTTATCTGAGCTGGCCCACTGTTCTGTTCTCGTTTACAAACTCGAGGTGAGAGAACTCGGTGTCTGATTTCCAAGGGACTCACAATTGCCTTCAGATGAGGTTGCTTCTGACCGACGGTGATGACCCTCCCGGTGTCAGAGCGGAGCGGCGAGTCACAGGGCTTTCCAAGGCGGAGTTTTCAGAAGTGGATGACCAGGCCTTTCTTTAGAGGTGCTTCTGAATGGACTCGCACCTCCCACTTTTCTTTCTGTTGGCGGCTAGCATCTTAAGTCTGTGGACCCTCAGGGCCTCTGTGGTGGGAGCCCAGCTATATCCACGGTTAAGTCTGTGGACCCTCAGGGCCTCTGTGGTGGGAGCCCAGCTATATCCACGGCCATGCTCTCAGAAGGTCCCAGGGTGCCCACAACTCAGGTCTTTTTTCCTCTATGAGATAAACTAATGTCTCCCCATGAAGACTGTTCCTTTAGGCTCGCTGTGAGCCAGGATCAACTCGATGTCAGTGTGCTGGGTTTTGGTCTTTCTTTCCTTCTTGCTGTAAGCTGGACTCTTTTGACCCCAGGAAACATTTGGTAATGTCTGGAGGTATTTTTGATGGTCACAGCCAGGAAGGGGACATGCTCTTGGTTTCTAGTGAGTAGTGGCAAGGGACGCTGCCGCTGAACATTTCACAGTGCACAGCACTGGCCCCGCAGCAGGATGATTCAGCCCAAACCATTGGTAGTGTTGAGATTGGGAAACTCTGAGCTAGACAGAAGTGGCTTTGTGGCAACTAAGTTATAGATAACTCGCCTTCATCCAGTGGGAAATCCTAATGCCGTTCACAGTGGTTCAACCATCTGTTTTCTAAGGTGATATATTATGAAGTATACAACACCAATGGAGAGTCTTCCAGCCAGTGTTTCAGTTTAAGAGATAAAGTCAAGCCTTAAGATATAACTTTTGGAAAAAAAAAAAAAAAAGATATAACTTTTGAGGGGCCGGCCCCAACCCACCTACTATGTGGACACCTGCCCCTCCTCCCAGAAGAATTTATTTCAAAGGATGGCACTGAAGTTGCAGCTACCGGAGAGGGACATATCTGATCGGAGCACACAGGAGCAGATGAAGCGGGAGGAGGTGAGAGTGGAGCACATCCTGGCCCACCAGGCCGTGAGGACGATG
>NW_022111300.1:12582237-12607490 GCF_000313985.2 Echinops telfairi
GGTACAGATAGGAACTGGAAACACAGGGAATCCAGGGCGGATGATCCCTTCAGGACCAGTGGTGTGAGTGGCAATACTGGGAGAGTAGAGAGAGGGTAGGTTGGAAAGGGGGACCGATTACAAGGCTCTACATGTGACCTCCTCCCTGGGGGATGGACAAGAAAAGTGGGTGAAGGGAGACGTCGGACAGTGCAAGACAGGACAAAATAATAATTTATAAATTATCAAGAGTTCATGAGGGAGGTGGGAATGGGGAGAGATGGGAAAAATGAGGACCTGATGCCAGGGGCTTAAGTGGAGAGCAAATGTTTTGAGAATGATGAGAGCAATGAATGAACAAATGTGCTTTTCACAATTGATGTATGTATGGATTGTGATAAGAGTTGTATGAGCCCCTAATAAAATGATTTAAAAAAAAAGAAACAAAAAGAAACTAGGTAAAAAAAAAAGATAACTTTTAGTTTACAGAGGATGTGAAGGAGTTAGATCAATAAGCTAAATTACATATGACAAAGCAACCGGACAGAGCCAAATGGTATGGCATTCTGTAGGTCAACCAGCCTGTCTTCTCAGCAACTCAATATGCTAGAAGAAGGGAGCATATGAGATATTAAGAGATATAAGGACATCAGGCCTTCAAACCAGTCTTAGAAAAAAATATAACAAGGTTGCACCTTAGAAGCGAAGATCGTGAGAATGACTGGCTCCCTGTGGGCATAGCATTTGGAAAGACAAATGGCTAGGCAAGGCCATCATGTAGAGTCGAGGATCAGGGAAAAACCCTCAATGGGATGGATCGACACAGTGGCCATCACAATGTATTCAAACCTCCCCATGCCCAGGAAGATGGCAGGGGCCTGGGAAATGCTTGGTTCTGTTGTACAGTAAAATCTGCGAAAGCCATGACCTGTGTAAGACAGAGACCTGTCAGAGAAGGAAAACCCAAATACTGTCCACTAAAACGAGTGGCAGAAAGGTGGTGAGACTGTACCCTGTCAAAGGGGGAAAACTTGCCAGACCTAGAACAAACAAGGCAGTCCTGCCGAGTTCCAGCTTCAACAGGTTTCACTGTATGCAGGTTCTCCATGGGTCAGAGCTGACCCAGCATTGACCACAACAAGCAACAGGTGGGTTTACATTAGAGGCTGTGTTGGAGAAATGACATTTCATGGGGCAATTAGACACATTTGATCCTGGGTGAAGTAAGAGGGTATTTCAACAAGCTAATGGACAAATGAAAACATATAGGATTTTCCCCAGCCCACATTTTTCTGAAGATCTTTTATATTAGAGGTAATGAAACGTTAGCACAATAAGAAGGTAGACGGAGTTGTCTAGAATAAATATTAAAAAATCTATACACTAAGGTTTTAACAATGGCAACTGCTGAGTGGTAGGAATAACATGCTTAAAAAAGCTTACTTGTCCACCTTTTAAAATTTCCTACATGTGTGTGTGTATATATATATATATATATTTATAATAAAATATTAGTAAAAAGATAACTAAGTGCTTTCCTCTGTTTTGCTGCCCTTCCACTTTAACAAGCATGATGTCTTTTTCCTTTTTCAGGGACTGGTCTTTCCTGATATGTCCAAAGCAGTGTCACCAGTCTTGCCTCTAAGGATCTGTGGTAGTTACATCATCTCGTGTCAACTCGAGGCTATTAAGAGTGAAGGGGTGGAGTTTAGCCTCATGCCTCAAGATTCTGGCAACTTCCTCCCTGGAGGCAGGACACACTCTCTCTGCTTCACCTTCCTGTTGACAAGCCACATGGAGCCACGCCGATGGCAGCCAGAGCCCTGGAGATGCATCCACTGCCACTGGATCCATAAGCCTTTTCACCCACTGGCCTGTGATCATCCTGCATTCGGCATCATTGCATGTGCTGTGTGAGTCTGAAGAGGTATTTATGGACTAGTATCGGATATATGGGCTAATATCAGCCTTATGAACTTGATCTGAACTGGGATGTTTTCTCAATATACAACTGCTCTTTCTATAAAGCTCTGTCTTACATGCATGTGTTTCTCTAGTCAACCCGGACTAACTCTGGAGCATTCTGGCTGTACTTCTTCCATGACAGATTTGCTTATTCTTTTGGCAGTCCATGGTACTTCAATATTCTTCACTGGTTCTTCTTCAGTTTTCCTTAGTCAAGGTCTAATTTTCATAAACATACAAGGGTATTGAAAACAGCATGGCTTGAAGCAGGAGAACCTTAATCTCCAAAGTAACCTCCTTGCATTTCTACACTTGAAAGAGGCCTGGTGCAGCACATTTACCCAATACAACGCTTCGTTTGATCTCTTGACTACTGCTTCTGGGAGCATTGATTGTGGAGCCAAGCTGATGAGACCCTTGACAACTTCAACCTTTCTTTGTTTATGATGATGTTACCTGTTGGTTCAGGTGTGAGGATTTTGGTTTTCTTTACACTGAGTTGCAATCGCACTGAAGGCTGCAATCTTGGTCTTCACCAGCAAGTGCGTCAAGCCCTCTTCCCTTTCAGCAAGCCAGGTTGTGTCCTCTGCACATCGCAGGTTATTGAAGCCTTCCTCCAATTCGGATACCACATTCTTCTTCAAATAATCCAGCTTCTCTGATGGTCTTCTCAGCGTGCAGAATGAGTGAGTATGGTGAGTGGAGGCAACAACGGTGGCTCACACTTTTCCTGATTTTAAGCCATGCAATATGTCCTTGCCTATGCAGGGAATAAGCAAGCTCGAGCAGCGAGGGGAGTAAGGGAAAAGGGGCAGGCAGTCCACGCTATGATGAAACACTGCGAGAAGGCCAGAGCCCGAGCAGCCGCCACTTACATGCTGTTCTGAAATCTGCAATGATCTAAATTGTGAAATGAGTGTCTAGCACAAGCAGCATATCTGTGGAATATCTTATGAGGCTGCTCTGATTTAAAGATTTCACGAGCGCACTCAACCCCCCATTAAACAGCAGAAAGGCACCGCGCCTCAATGAAGGTCGTCCTCCAAGCAGACCCAGTCAGAGAGATTCTCCCACAGGTAAACAAAGGCTGTGTCCCTTTCCCGGGGGTCCGGAGAACTATGAGGAACAAAGTTCTTATTAGACTGTTCAGGGCTGGGGAAAGTCAGCTCAGAGGGGTGCCCGTATTTGTGGTTCTGTGGGCAGAGCTGCTGCTGTTTGTACAAGTCCATCATTGGCCACAGGAGCCGAGTGATTCTCTTAGCTTCCATTCCTTGCTGCTGCTCTGCCCAGCTTCCCCCGTGCCCATAATTTACTGCCCGCCACCCAGAGGCTCTGGGAGAAGCACCTCAAGGCCCTGGGAGACGTGAGTTTCATTTGACATTCTTTGTGTGTGTGTGTGTTTTCTCTCTCTCTCAAGCTTGAGCTAACCCTAAATCCTTCCCCAATTAAAGGGTGTGTTCTGTAGTCAGAAGTGATGAATAGCAGGTCTGAAAGGGCTCTGGAAGGCTCAGGAAGCACCCATAAAGCAAGAAAAGCAACTTTTCCCGATCGCTAGCTGAAGGGACTGTCCTCCGGCATCTGCCCAGCTCGGCTTTAAGGGCACGTCTTACGCCAGCATTGAACCCAGGGCTCACGAAGGAAAAACAGTGTCCGCCTCATGGGTTTAAACGGAAGCCTATGACTTGGCACAGCCATGATGGCAGTGGGTTTGGATTTGTGTGTGTGTGTGGTGTGTGTCTACAAGACCAGGATCTGGGACAACTCAATGGCCCTTATCATTTCTAAGTAAGAATGATTTTGTGATTGCCAGAGTCTACCTGCTTTTAGTTATGGGGATTATAAATTAATATATTACGCTGCTAAGTAGCTTAGGACAGTACGATCTACGTTATTTGAATAATCCTTAACGACCCTCAGCGAGATGGACTGACACAGTGGCTACAACAATGGGCCCAAACAGCTGGGAGGATGGCTCACGCCCGGGCAGTGTTGGACCCAGGGCGCTGTGAGCTGGAACCACATCAACGCACCTACAGCTACAATCCTTGCGTGCTATTCCCCCCATCGTTCGGCAGGGTTCCTCGGTGGTATCAGTGATTTGACTTAACAATGTAAGGGCTGGCAATCAAACCCTCCAGCGGCGGCGCTGCAGAAGAAATGCCTGGCGGTGACTTCTGTAGCAGCTTGAGGGGCATTTTGATGCTGTGACATATGGGGGTCCTAAGAAACTGGATATCCATTTGCAGAAACATGAGACCGGACTCACATCTCACACCAGACAGAAGCAGAAGAGGATTAAAAGACCTACATGTTAAGGCCTAAAACTGTAAGTTTAAAAAGGGGCAAACGCAAGGGTTCTGGCAGAGGGGACCGATACACTATCGAGCATAACTGTCCAGGCACAAGTAGCAGAAGACAAAGTCGGTGACTGGGATCCCCGCAACCTCACACGTGCCTGCACACCCGTGGGCGCTAACGATTTCCCCGGAGTGAGAGCAGACCTCAGAGACTGGCGAAACCGTTTGGGCTATGGCGTGTCAGACAAGAGGCTGAGCCCCAACAATGTAGAGAAAGCTCAGGAACAGACCTATCCAAAGAAGGAAGCCAGTGAACACATGAAGAGATGTTCTGGATCCCCAGAATGTGGGATGTAAATCCAACCACCATGAGATGGAGTCTCGTCTCGTCGCCAACAGCAAAGTTCAACAGAACACGTTGGTAAGGTTGTGGAGGGACTGGAATGCCCTTGTGCTACCGGTCGGATTGTACAGCGATGCCACGGTGGAAAGCAGAATGGTGCTTCCTTAGAAAGTTGGAAACACAAATGCCATATGACCAGCAATCCCACGATTAGATGTATATCCTAGAGAAGTAAGGGCACGACACAAACAGCGTATGCACACCCACGTTCACTTTCAGTACTGTCCACAAAAGGCACAAGCTGGAAATGGCGACATGCCCATCAGTGGAAGAACAGGGAGACTGTGGTGGATACGCACAACATGAAAGACTAGCAATGAATCTGTGTATTAGCTCATGAAGGACATTAAGCGTTAAGCTAATCACCAAAGGAGAGAGACTGTATGAGGCCATCGTTAGAAAAAGTTACTTTTTCACCCAAAACAATTCTTCGATGGTGAGCTGAGGTGGGAGAGGAAGAGAGGAGGCCTCATTAACTAGAGGGTAGACGAATGTTAACTTGGTGAATGGGAAGGCAAGATAGAATAAGAGAGAGATCAGCAAAAAAAGACGGAGGCAACAGAAGACAGTGAGAGGAGTAAGAGTGAGAGGCCCCGGAGGTAAATCGTGGTCTATATCCAGTCTTGCGATGACAGTCCATGAGTGGGTGCACACAGAGACTGCGGCTCTGCGTCGCCCTTTGGGTCGGGAACTGGATGCAGCTCGATGGTCAAGTGAAATGATTTGGTATCACTCTTGTATCCAAAGATTTTAAAACTCCCACCAAATGACTGGGCAGGAACGTACCAATAAGGAAGGTGTAGAGGACACTAAGAAGGGGAGCTGATCGCAATGATCCACACATAACCATGCACCCCTCTACAGGGGGAAGAACAACAGAAGACATGGGGGAAGGGAGACAGCAGTCGGTGTGAGAGATGCAAATAATAACAACGTACAATCTATCGGGGTTATGAGGGTGGGGGGGAGAGCTAATACCAAGGGCTCAATGGAAAGTAAATGTCTAGAAAAGAATGAAGGCAACATATGTACAAACATGCCCGATTCAATTGATGCATGGATTGTGATGAGTTTGTATGAGCCCCCAGTAAAATGATTGAAAAGGGGGGGGTTGGTCAGTTTCAGCAATCCTCTGGGTATAAGTCTCAGAATCGAGGGGAGTGGAATCCTACCACCATCAAGAAGGAAGCGTCACTAGTGGAGCACGGGTCAGAGTGGCAGAGGCGGCAGCGCCAAGACCATGAAATCGGAGCAGAGGAGCGCTGCCAACCTCATGCCCGGAACAGAACAAGAAAAGCTGGGACGCCATTTCCAGTCATGACTTGTAACCGTACGTCTATCGGAGCTTAAGAGTTTTCAGAATAGAGGTGGGTCCAAAGGGCTTGGTGGCTGGGAAGATAAGGACCAGAGAGAGATGTGCTTATCCGCGTGGCTGAAAACGGTGGCTGAAAACGGGTGCTGCTGTGGACAAAAGAATTGGGTCCATAATGTTTTCTGATCTTGACTTGTGGTAACCTATTAACTTCCCTAATAAACTCCCAGAACCTTGAGTATTGTTTGCGAGTTCTCTCTGGTCTCCACAAACGATTATCAAACCCAGAAAGAGTGTCGTGGGAAGGATGGTTGGTGCCCAAAGAATATGATAAAGGGCCTTGGACGTCAGAGGCATGTTTGACCTCTGCCTGTGGCAATGAGCCTTGAGCTGGTGTTCAACTGGATTTTCCTTCCTTCCTTTGTATAGCTTTGTACAGGAGGTCAGACACGGCTCTCACCCCATTTCTTCAACCCCAGTGACTCAATGTTCAGCCCTCAAATACACAGGTTTGTCAGGGGAACAATACTCTAAGAACTGATCACGCCACAGAATAATCAACCATCTGAGATCGGAAGGGCAGCCTTTGTCCAAGGACAAGCTCAGAAGGCAGGCAGAGATATGGGAGGGGGAGGAAAGGAAACAGGAAACACGGGAGGAAGTGGGATAAGAGACACAATCGTGTAGGGGACTGTAATCAATGACATGAAACAAAATGTACATGAATTGCTGGATGGAAAACTGATTTTCTCTGAGTCTTTACCCAACTCACAATAAGAAAAGTACACACACACACACACACACACACACACGGCATTGTTAACTTACATTCTGGAGTTCTAGGACTCCTTTTGACTCTTATTTTTGTAGTGTTTAACTTAATTAGCATTAAATTAAGCAATTATTTATGCCCAGCACACAGTGTCCTCTAGAAAATTGGAACTGTCCCTGCCTGTAAGAACCTTGCACAATAGTTAGGGAGTCACGATATATACACATTCACTCACTCACACATGCCCCAAATATTTACATGCTTACTAGGTGCCAGGTGCTGAGCCAGTGACAGGCACTGCTGGCTGGCTTCCCCGACCCCTCGCCAGGCTCCCAGCCCTGCACCCTGGGCCCATTTCTTTCACTTCGCAGGTGGAAAAGGAGAAAGCGCTTTTCCCAGGCTCCTTTGCAGGAAGCTGAGGCTCCGTTCTGGCCACGGGGCTACAAGGGGGAACCCTCCAGGGATTCCTATCAAGAACAGAGCCTCGTGAGGAAAACGCTGTCTGTCCCCTTTCTTGGCAGGAATGAGGACATTGTGCCTGGCGTGATGCCAGTCACCTGACGACCTGGAGGTGCCCAGCACAGGGCCGCAACAACCAACCCTGCAGGACGGAGAAACAGAGAGAGTCCTGTTCCCTGGTCACATCACCCAGCAGACACCGCTGCCCACAACCACGGGCTTCTAACTTTTTACGTGAGAAAAATAAATCTCCACTTGTTTAGACCACAGGCTCCCAAACTTCATTCGCCATACGAGCCCCTTGCAGAAAAACAGTTACTTAACACACACACCCCAGCCTGGCAATTGCAAGCTTGTGTACTATACAGCCCAGCATCCAGGAGAAGCGCTTCCAGGGGCTGTGTCGCCTGTCTGACAGCACGGGCTTAGACCCCGAGTTGGGGTCTGCTGATACGTGTAAGGAAAAGCTGCCTAACTGACAGCTGGGTCTGCAGTGCTCACCGGTGTAGCCAGAGTTACAAATGCACTGCGTGGGACCCGCGAGCTTCAGGGGCACAGGGAGACCTAGCTAAGCTGGGGCAGGCAAGGCTTGCTGGGGATGGAGATGGGTGATGAAGGCAAGCAGAGGAAGAGGAGGGAGAAGAAGACTGTCTCCAGCAGGCAGATTCTGAGGTGGGAAAGAAGATGGCGTGCTGGAGGAGGCGTGAGAAATCTTGTGGGGTCGATGGGTAGGGAACAAGGCGAGTCAGCGGAGATGGGCAGAGACTGGAGTCCTCTGGGACAGGCAGGCTCTGGAAGGATGCGGCACATTCTGTGGGCTGGGGACACTGCCTGAAGCGGGTCAGGCGGGGGCGAGTTGTGATCCACTCTTCCTTAAAAAAAAAAGTCTCTCTGAGTCAACGGCTGGTGTAAGATGTGAAATAACCATTAATAATATATAATTGATCAAGGATTCACGAGGCTGGGAGACGGGGAGGGAGGGGAAAAGAGGAGCTGATACCAAGGGCTCAAGTAGAAAGAAAATGTTTTGGAAATGATGATGGTAACATATGTCCAAGAGTGCTGGATACAATTGAATGATGGGTTGTTATAAGATCTGGAAGACCCCCGAATAAAATGATTAATAATAATAGTAATAATACAGAAATGTGTCTCCTAACTCAGGATGGGGTAGGGCTGGGAAACACAAGACAGAAAGGACTGTGTGGCTCAGAGGGGGCAAGGTGGGGTCCCGGTGGAGACAGACTGCTCTGTCCCTGGACTAGCGTCAATGTCATGGTTGTGATGCTGTGCTGGAGTTTTGCAAGAAACTACTCTTAGGCTCGCTCTGTTATTATTTGCTAACTGAAAAGGCAGCTATTCAAAACCACCAGCTGCTCCATAGGATAAAGATGAGGCTGTCTGTAAAGATTTACAGCCTGGGAACGCTCTACTGGGTCACTGCATGTGAATCTGTGCCGATCTCAGTGCAATCTCAAAATATAAAGCTTCATCACCATCATCATCAAGAACCTCCTGGTTTCAAGATGAAGGGTAAGTGGGAGAGGGGTAGAAAGTTGCTGTGCTTTGGACTCGGGTGGGTGGAGAGGAGGGGCTTACGGTAGAAGCAGCTCTGGGAGATAAATGGACAGGACTCACCAACTGGCCGTGTGTGGGAGGTGAAGAAGAGGAACAAGTCCAGAATGACTGCCAGGTTTCTGCCTGGAGCAAGTAGGTGGGTTTGGGCATCTTTCACTGAGATAGGATGCAAAGGAAGAGGAGCAAGTTTGTGCTGGCCGCCTTGGTGGTCGGGGGCTGCATGGGGAACTCATTGTTGGGCCAATGGGCTACTTTAAAGGGCCAATGGACTACTAAATGAAGATTCCAAGTGGGCTTTTGGAAATGCATTCAGGTTGAAATGAAATCATTTTAATTTCCCAGTAACTATCCCTCTGGGTGAACTCCAGGTTGTATAGATTAGAACGTGCGCGCGCGCACACACACACACACACACACACACACACACACACACACACACACACACACACACACCAGCATGAAGTCCTGAGATAGTATTTCCTTACTAACTCTACATGCTTATGGCTATATTAATTTGTTCTCCTTTTCCACAACTTTTCTTTCTTTCAACGCCACGAGTTATACATGAATGTCTACTCGTTGTCAGAAAAGACAGAAAAATCAAACAAGTATAGAGAACTAATTGCGCTTGCTAATTAAATGTGGTTCCTCACCTTGAAATCATCAGGAATGAGAAGTTTTGATGTTCGTAGAAAATTCAAGATATATCTGAACATCTGTCCATCTCTGTCAATGAAGTAGTGCTGTTTGAGACTGTCCAAGACAATGGGTTCCGTTCCATCGAAAAGTCTTCCGATTCTGCAGTGGGAAAAAACAGAATCCAGGTTTAGCCACAGAGACTAAGGGCTGCCGTTTGATGCCCCTGTCACCTTTAGAAGATCGTAGGCAGGAACAAAAAGCAACCTTTAGTACTTACCTGTCTTGATAAATCTCTCAGGACTAGACAACTCAAAAACCAGTTTCAGACTTTCTGAAAATAAATTCTCTTATTCCCTGTCTTTCACTTGGAAAGAATATGTTCCTGACATGGTGATTGTGGCAGAGTGCCGTCACTGTAATGGAAGATCATGTCTTTCCTCGCGCTACCTTAAAGGAGTATCTGCTTCTTAAAGAAAAGAAAGAAAAAAGTGTGTGTGTGTGTGTGTGCTCCCTCCAAGTTTTTTCAACAGATTCTATTTTAAAAAGCACTGTTGTTTTCAAGAAATTTGTTTTACAAGCTTTTCCTGCCATGAATCTTAGAGTCTCTAGAAGCCAAGCAACAATTATATGTGCACATCCACACTTAATGATGACAAGAAAGGACAATTTAAAAGACCATCACTTTGGATGAACATATTTCCCATAAATAATTTACAATCTAGTGTCATAGTTCTCAGCAAACAGCATTTTAGGAACAATCAGGCATCAGTATAAAAATGTTAAATGTGGCCATCCCCAGAATGTGCCCTGGTGTGAGAACCTAAGGGGCGCGGCTGTCTTTTTAAACAAGGAGCCATGCTGCTTTTCCCCATCCACAGAGCTAATACGTGTGCATTTTGTGACAGGGCAGGCATTTTGCATTCATGCTCAGGCTGCACATTTAGGTTATCCTCATAGATCGTGCTGGTTAATGATGCACAAAACATCCCGTATCAGAAAGGAACCTGTGCCCGAGAATTCATTTCTCCAATCAGAAAGTGCCTTTTGCCTTTCATTTGCACTATAAGCAAAGGACCCCATTCATTAATGAGGAGCCACTGCTGAATCTCATAACAAATGCATCTCTGATTTGCAACATCACTTTTTAACTGCTTGGAAGAAGAATTTGAAACCAGACATTTTCTAATCTTATCTCAGAATGAGGCCATTGTAGTGGCAACTTGCAAACACTGTACTCTTACAATCTAGCAAACCAAAAAGCAGGAAACCCACTTTCACAAAGAAGAAAGAGATAAATGTTACTGCTTCAATAAATCTCTTTCAAATTTAACCAGAAAAAACATAGACCATCTGAAGGCAGCCCCCTGCAAGTAACCCATAGCCCTATAGGGTTTCTGAGGCTCTGGGAATCTTTATGGGAGTAAACAGTCTTATCTTTCTCTAGGACAGCAGTTGGCGGGTTTGAACCGCCGACCTTTCAGTCAGCAGTCCGATGCTTATTCTCCTGCCTCACTCGGTCTCCTGCAGGAGAGGGCAATGAATGAGTGGCTTCAAAGAAAGCAACTAATTATAGTTGGGTTATACTTGTAAAACAAAGCACATTTTTTTCTGAGCTAGGGTTTTTGTCTAGCTTTCCATGATGGGGACAGTCTAGGACAAGGGCTGACCACCATCCTTGGATTCACATTCAGTTCTCAGTGACACACCCATCGGACACTGGATGAGATGGAGGAGGCAGGGAACCGGAACTTCGCGTAGGGACTTATTTCTGTGAAAGTGTTTGCCTGTTCTGAAACATTTCCATCCTCACTGTTAATAACCAGGTACGTTTATTAAGAACCTTCGGGCGTCCTGCATTACCAGCAGTACTTTAGACATGTAATAAAGTCATTTGCTCCATTTTAAAAATAAAGAAATAGGCTCAAGAGATGAGTCACTTGTCCAACTAGTTATGCGGCCCTGGTAAGGGGCGGGGGTGGGGGGGGGGATGAGCATGCTGTTTGTACAATGTCTCACGCTGAAGGGCCCCTCCCTGCAGCTACAGGAATGAAGGGAATGCCCGCTACACCATGGAAGACTGACCTAGAGTTAATTCTAGCATGCGAGAGGGCAAACCACCCCCCCCCCAAAAAAAAAACAACCCCAAACAACAACAACAAAAACCCGGTTTATTTTTTCAAAGCTGTGTATTTAAGTTTTTTGTTTTGTTTTTTTTTGGTTTTTTTTTTACAAAACAACCTTATCACCTTCAAATTCCTCTCCATTACACTTAATGCATTTGTCAAATCTGCGATTCCCTTCTTGGAAACATTTTTCCAGTTCATCTGTTTGGATGGCTAACAGTTCCTCCCTAGTTTGTTTTTTTTTTACCTCTTCTACGTAGTCATCAAATTGATGTCCTTTTATATTAGTGGAAACAAAAAGAAGTCACACACAGCAAGGTCAGGTGAGGAAGGTGCCTAGGGCAAGAGAGGCGTGCTGTTTTTGTCCCAAACTGGCACGCTGAGATGACTGCGGGAGCAGGTGCATTGCGGTGGCAATTTGCCACAAATCAGGCCTTTCCATGGTCAGAACCTCTAAATAGAAAGCTTAGTTAGCAGTCTGACCTGTGGAATAAACTCCAAATGCACTAAGAGTCGACATTTTCGTCTGTTTGAATGGACATCCAGCACGAGGTTTGTCATCAATCGACATTTCACTTTTGAAACGAGAAAACCACTGTACACTTGAGTTTCCCCCACAGTGCTGTCCTTGTAAGCTGTGTTCAACAGCACAACAGTGTCTGCAGCATTTTTTCTCAAGCAGGAAACAAAATTTCACTGCTGCATGCTGTTCTCTTAAATCAACCATCACAAAAAATGAGGTTTGAGCAAAACTGCTTTTACCAAAAACCTTCCCAGGCAATGCTTGAGGCTCACCTAGCAGGAAAATGCATATTACAAAAGCTCCACTCTGCCCAGTGCAATTTTGTTTGTTTGGTTTTTTTAGGGAGGGGGGACGCCCTTGTATGTTTATTCAGCAGAGCATCACAATGAAACCCATGTGTGGATGCTGATTATTCTTGGGGTCTGAAATGCATCAGGATCAATGAACTCGTGTCACTTTAGTGAAGAGATCAAGAGAAGGAGCAGAAAAATGTTTCATTCTTAAATAAGCTGTACTTTTTACTGCTAGATAAATAGCCATTTGCAAAATTCAGGATTGAGTGTAGACTGGCAGAGAATAGGTGATTCATCTACACAGAATGAAGGCGAAAAGCACAGAGTGAGTGGAGAGTAGAACGGAGCTTGTGTGCTCTGTCCAGGCTCCACCAGCTGCTACCTGTGCCCGGGGCCACTCAGTGTCTCTGTGTCTCATCTCTTTTACAAAACCAAGTCTCTCTCTCTCTCATGAAATGGCTCCAGCTTCTCGAGGGGATTGATGGGAAAACCAAATGCGAACATGACTGGCCCAAACTGCACAGCCAGAGAAAACCCACTGTCGCCGAGTTAATCCTAGCTCATAACGAAGGCTCATTATGACCGAGTAGAACTAGAACACAGGGCAGGGTAGAACTGCCTCTGCGGGTTTCTGAGGCTGTAACTCTTTAGGGGAGTAGAAAGCCTCATTTTTCTCCCACAGGGTGGCTAGTGGTTTTGAACTGCAGTCCAATGCATAACCCAGTACACCACCAGGGCCGGTGAGCAATCGAAGGTGCACCCTAAGAGCAAAACAAAAACATCTTTGAAAGCAACTCTTCGAGGCGGCACACAGCAAGGAAGGGAATCAGAAGCAGGAAGCAGAAACCTGGAGGGAGCGTGTGTGGGTTTTTCCCCCCCAGACCTTTCTAAAACAGTACATTTAAGGAAGAAGTATCATTCGGTGGCTTTTAAGGCATAAGAAAACTACCTCTGGCAGATACAGGAAATTGGACATAGATACAGTT
The DNA here is from genome assembly GCF_000313985.2 of Echinops telfairi. Lineage (NCBI taxonomy): Eukaryota > Metazoa > Chordata > Mammalia > Afrosoricida > Tenrecidae > Echinops > Echinops telfairi. The sequence goes on from NW_022111300.1 coordinate 12,595,567, forward strand.
CAAGGTACATTTGCATCTGACTTATGTGAAGTAGGAAAAGAAGAACTATAGGGTGATGGTGAGCACTGGTAAGACTGCCTGGCTTATGGACTAAGGGCTACGGGCTGTGGCCTCTAGAAGCCATCGTTGGGGAGATTTGGAGTCTCTAGACAGAAGCATTGAAAAGGAGGCAAGGAGTTGATACAAAGGCCTGATGAGAAGCCACACGGGCAGTGGTGCCCGTCGGGCAGCGCTGCAGAGGACAGCGGGGCAGACACGGGCCCTGCCTGAGGGGTGACTTGGAGAATCTTTGTGGAGGCTGCGTGAGGAAGCGTGCTTCCGTCAGGACGTGGGTCAGGGAAGGGCATGGGCCTGAAGATGGCTTGAAACCCCCTTCTTGGGCTCCTGGCTCGGGCAGAAAGAGCCGTGTGGTCGTGTAGGAGCAGAGAGTGAGAGGGCTCCAAGGGGAGGCACTTTCCTACCTGCCAGGCGCAGGTCCCTGGACAAGAGAAAGGTCCTGTATTCCAGACAAGGAGGAGGTGAGCAGGGGAGGGGTACAGGATGCTGCTGATTGCTGCCAACTTGAAAGAGAGAAACATTTCCATCGGTGCAAACCACGTGGAAGGAGCGTGGGGGGCCAGTGACCAGAACACGGCACCCCCAGGTTGCTTTTGCGGCGGGGCTGACAGACTGAGGGGGGTCTTGTTTCAGCTAAGCAAATAGCGGGGTCCTCGACACAGGCCGTAATTCTTGTGAGCACATGAAGGAGTGACAAAATCCAACTGCAGTGATTTGTAACTTGGTGCCCGAAAACTCTGTGGAACGACTGAGCACCGTTTCCTAACCTGGTAGAACATTCTTGTTTTCCGCTGACCAAGACCCCGGTTGGCTCTGGATGATGTGCAGCCAGCTGCCTTTGTTTTTAAATTTTTTTTTTAAAAGCACTTGTTGAATCAAGTGGCAATGCTGAGAAAGTTTTCCCTCCTACAAACTGTTGCCCTCTAAAGGTAGGATCACTACTATTTTAGAGATAATAAGTTTTATAAGAAACAAACCCAAACTCATTGCCATCGAGTCTTAGTGGCCCAGTGGGGCAGGGCAGAACTGTCCGTGGGCTTCTGAGACTAACTGTTAAGGAGGCTGGGGAGCATCTTTCTCCCAGGGAGCCGCTGACGTCGTACATGACAGCCTAACGTGGAATTCACATCACATGAAACTCACCCAATTCAATGGCACTGAGCACATTTATAGCCGCCACGACGATTTGGTTTCAAGGCATTGTAATCACTGCCGAGGAAAATTCTGTCCCCGTTGTGTCATCAGTTGCCCTCTCCCCCAAAGCCCCTGGCGATCACCAATCTACTTTCTGTTTCTGTGGATTCGCATATTCTGGACACTTCATAGAAATGGGATCACACAACACGTGCCCTTTGTGTTGGCTTCTTACACTTAGCTTAACGTTTTACAGGGGCCTCCCTGCTGTGGCATACACCAGTACCTCACTCCTCATGGCTTAAGACCATTCCACTGTATAGACAGTCGCATTTGGTATCTCCGATCAGCTGATATTTGAGTTGTTTCCACTTTTCAGTAAATGATACCCAGCTAATGTTGATATGGACATTCTTGTGCAAGGACTTGAGTACCTGCTTTCAATTCTTTTGGACGTCTGTGTTCACACACCCATGCACACACCCCACATGGATTTCAAAATGTTCTGAATGTGTCATTATCTTTCCATCTCATTTTTTCCAGGAACGTTCTGAAGTTTCCTTGTGTATATATATATATATGTTTCTATCCACCCTGCCCTGCGCCCCCAAGCCCTGTGGAACTGTGGGCTTGGTGTTGGGCTGCTAACTGCAAAGTTCTCGGTTCAAATCCACATGCTGCTTAGAGGGAGAAAGATGAGGCTGCCCGCTTCTGAGAAGCAGCACAGCCTGAGCAACTGTACACAGGGTCACGCGAAGTCCGAATCAGCGCTCTGGCAGAGGGTTTGTATTTGGTCTTACGCACACACACACACACACGTTATTGTTTTTTGGTAAAATTATACAGAACACAGTAGGTCACCTGCAACAATGTCTACACTGGCGATTCCATGCCATTCGTCAGTCTGCACGTAGTGTCAACGTTCTCCTGACTTCGACTCTAGTTGCTCTATTCCTGCTCACCCAGCCTTTCTCCTTCCCGGCCCTCGCGGCTTTGCTCCAGGGTAATTGTGGACCATTGTTCTTATAGGCATAGGTTTTTTAAGGAGCACGGCCCTGATGGGTGACAGTCTCTACTTTATGAGCTAGCCTAAAAGGTGACTTCACAGCACAGTTTAAGTTCAAGATTTAAAGAGTATCTTAGGGCAATAGTCCTAGGGGCTTCTGCCGTCTTTCCACTAAGTGTGCATTTTTAAAGAATGTAAGGGGCCGTTCCACAGTTTCCTCCCTTTATCAGGATCCATCTAGCGTGGGCCAGAACGGAGCATCTAGTAGTGATAAATGGGCAACGGTCTAGTTCTCCTGGTCTGAGGGAAGGAACAGAAGGTCATGGTGCATGTAGGCCAGTGGTTCTCAACCTTCCTAAGGTCATGACCCTTTGGTACAGTTCCTCCTGTTGTGGTGACTCCCTCAACCATAAAATTATTTTTGTTGCTACTTCATAACTGTAATGTTGCTATTGTTATGAATTGTGCGATCCCTATGAAAGGGTTGTTCCATCCCCCAAAGGGTCACGACCCACAGGTTGAGAACCGCTGAGTAGGCCATTACTCCTATAGACGAGTTTCTTCTCTGAATCTTGGTTTCCTCTTTCTCTTTTGCTCTGGATGAGTAAAGATCAGTCGTTGCACAGTGATATTAGATGGCCACTCGCAAACTTTTAAGATACCAGACAACACTGTTTACCAAAGTCAGAGGTTGAACTATAAGCCTTATGAACAAGATGCCTATTGACCAAGAAATTCCATGCAACTTTGACTCTAAGCCTTCAAACCAAGAGAATCAGTCTTTTGAGATGACTGGTTATGTCTTGGTTTAAGAAATATCAGCAGCTCTGTTCCTTATTTATTATATGCATATGATATACGCACACTCACTCATCTATGCCAGGACACTGACTGCCAGAGATCTATATTTGTGCCCATAGCCAAGAAAGGTAACCCAACAGAATGGCCAAATTATTAGGACAATATTATTGATATCACGTTCAAATAAAATTTTGTTGAATATTATCCAACAAGATTTGAAGCAGTATGCCGATAGGGAGCTGCCTGAGATTAAGGCAGGATCCAGAAGAGGATGAAGAACAAGGAATATTATTGCTGACATTAGCTGGATCTCGCTGAAAGCACCGCATAGCAGAAAGAGGTTTACCTGTGTTTGATTGCCAAGGTCTTCAACTGTGTGGCCTCTAACAACCTACCAAGGCTCACCTTGAGAAGAATGGGAATTTCAGAACTCTTCATTGGGCTCAAATGTAGCGTGTGCAGGTCAAAAGGCAGTTGTGCAAACAACAAGGGAACACTGCATGATTTCAAATCACGAAAGGTGTGTGTCAGGGTTGTATCCTCTCACCATCATTATTCAATCTTTACACTCGGCAAATAATCACAGAAAGTGGAGACTATGAAGAAGAATGCAGCATCAGGATTGGGGGAGGCTGATTAACAACCTGAGGGACTTGCAGTCCTTGCTGATACAGATGAAGGACTGCAGCCTTCAGTATGGACTACAACTCTACATCCAAACAGCTCACCAGTAGGTTACATCACGAAACAGGGAGAAAATGGTGAACCTGTCAAGGATCTCATCCTGGTGAGATCCACAATCAATGCTCACGGACATAGCAATCAAGAGATCCAACAGTGCCCCAAAGCCGGGTTGCCTCGAGTAAATGTGCTGCACATGACCTCTTCAGAATGGTGAGAAGCTTGGAGGTTACATTGAGGACGAAGGTCCCCATTTCCATGGCCTCATCTGCATGTGAAAGTGGAACACTGAATAAGGAAGACCCAAGAAGAATCGTACATTTGAACTGTGATGCTGGAGGAGAATGCTGAAACCACCGAGGACTGTCAAAAGGACAGACACATCTGTCTTGGACAAAGTACTGCCAGAGGGCTCCTTAGAGGCAAGAACAGCACGACTTTGTCTTAGATACACGTTGTCAGGAGAGACCAGTCCCTGGAGAAGGACATCATACTTGGTAAAGAAGAGGGGCAGCACAAAGAGGAAGGTTCTTAAGGAGACGGATGGACACCGTGGCTGCACCAATGGGCTCACGCACAGGCACAACTGTGAGGATGGCGCAGGACCAGGCAGTGTTTCATTTTTTTGTGCACAGGGTCACTGTGGGTCAGTACTTACTCTATGGTGCCTCGCAGCAATGAACAGCATTCCACTGTGTGTATGTACCACAGTTTCTTTGTCCATTCTTCTGGTGATGGGCATTTAGGCTGTTTCCAGCTTCTTGCTATTGTGAACTGTGCTGCAGAGAACATGGAAGGGCATCTATCTGTTTTCTGGGGTAGATGCCCAGCAAAGGTATTGCCGGATTGTGTGATATTTCTATTGCCAGTTGTTTTGGGGTAGCGTCGTATCACTTTCCACCATAGTGCATATTTACAAGCCCACCAGAAGCACAGAGTTCTGATCTCTCTGCCTCTTCTACAGTGTCAGTTGTTCTCTGTTTTGTTTTGAATTGGGATATCATTGTTGGTTTAATGTGATATCTCATCATGGTTTTGATTTACATCTCCCGGATGACTAGGGGTAACGAACATTTCCTCATGTGTTTGTTAGCCATTTGAATGTTGTCCCTTGTGAATGTCTATTCATGTCCGTTTCCCACCTTTTAATTGGATTGTTTTTTCTTATTGAGGTCCTGCAGAATCCTATAGATTTTAGTAATTGATCTCTTGTCTATTGTGTCATCGTGAAAGATTTTTCCCTCTCCGTGAGCTCGTTAGACTCTTGATGAAATCCTTTGATGTAAGTGATTTATTTTCAGTAGGTCCCAGTCATTGATTTGTCTTTTCCACTGTGCTGTGTTCCCTTTCTTATATTTGATAGTTTGCGTGTGCCCTGTGAGAGGGTCCTTATATTTGTCCCAGTTTTCTCATTGATATCCTGATAGCTCTGGCGTTTACTTTGAGGTCTCTAATCCCTCGTGTGTGTGTGTGTGTGTGTGTGTGTGTGTGTGTGTGTGTGTGGCGAGGTATGGGCCCTATTTCAGTCTTCTGTAGATGGAGATTCCATTTTTCCAGCCCTGTGTGTTGAACAGGGTGCCAATTGTTCCTGTAGTATTTTTTGGTCTTTGTCAAACATCAGTTGCCTGTAGGTGGATGCTTTTGATTTCTGGGGTTCTAGCTTGTTCCATTGGTATATGTGGACCATAAGCTAGTGAGGCCATGTGCTCCAGACTACTGGCACATTAGACTTATGTATCCATCCTTGTACCAGTATAAGGTTGTCTTGACTACTGTGGCTGTGTAGTAGGTTTTGAGGTTGGGGAGTGTAAGGTCTCCAACTTTGTTTCTGAGGAGTTCTTCCTTTACATATATAGTTGGCAACTGGTTTTTTTTTCCATTTCTTTAGAGAATAAAGTTGGGTATGTGGACAACTGCCCCTCCCCCCAGAAGAATTTATTACAGAGAACAGCAATGAACCTGCAGCTCAGGGAGAGGGACGTGTCTGATCAGAACACATGGGAACAAATGAAGGGGGAGGAAGAGAGAGTGGAGCACATTCTGGCCCACCAAGCCTTGACGATGATAGTCCCACTCAGAGCAGCCAATCCGCAGAGAAGACCATATGGCCGGTCCCACTATGAAACACAACATCCCTCACTGACCCATAGCCCTATGGGGGACAACACTGGAGACATAGTGTGGGAATTCCACCCGATCTGATCTCACCACACTGAGGCAAAACACTAAGCACGTGCAACAGAACAGCAAGGGGAACAGATCATTAAAGTCCCCAAGGAATACAAAAAATAGATTTTGGGGCCAGGGCTTGGCACCCCATCAGACTTGACCCGAAAACACTCCTAAAGGCCAACAAATAGACCTTGAACTAATTACAAGCTTCTCTTATTTGTTGGTGTTGGGTTTGTTTGTTTTTTTGTCATTGGCTTGTTGTTGTTTTGCTTTCTTTTGTTGCTTGGTTTTGCTCTGTCTTGTTTTTGTGCATGTTATTATCTCCACAGGTCTGTCTAAATAAGAAAGGCTGGGAGAAATCAATGGGACTGATGGTTCCGGGGGGACATGGGAGAGGAGGTGGGGGGAAAGGAAGTGGTGTAAACAAATCCAGGGACAAGGCAACAACAAGTGATCCAAATCGGTGGTGAGGAGGGTGTAGGAGGGCTGGTAGGGCTTGATAAGGGTAATGTAACCAAGACGAATTAGTGAAACCCAAATGATGGCTGAACATGATAGTGGGACAAGAAGAAAGTCAAAGGAAATAGAGGAAAGAGCTAGGAGGCAAAGGGCATTTATAGAGGTCTAGATAAAGACATGTATATATGTAAATATATTTATAGATGAGGATGTGGAAATAGATCTATGTGCATATATTTACAGGTTTAGTATTAAGGTAGCAGATGGACATTGGGCCTCCACTCAAGTACTCCCTCAATGTAAGAATACTTTGTTCTATTAAACTCTCATTCCATGATGTTCACTTTCCCTACATGATTGTTGAAGACAAAATGCATAAGCAAATGTGGTGAAGAAAGCTGATGGTGCCCGGCTATCAAAAGATATACCATCTGGGGTCTTAAAGGCTTAAGGGTAAACAAGCAGCCATCTAGCTCAGAAACAACAAAGCCCACATGGTAGATTCACACCAGCCTGTGTGATCACGAGGTGTCGAAGGGTTCAGGTATCAGGCACCAAAGAACAAAAAAATCATATCATTGTGAATGAGGGGGAGTGTGGGGTAGACACTCAAAGCCCATCTGTAGGCAACTGGACATCCCCTTATGGAAGGGTCACGGGGAGGAGATGAGCCAGTCAGGGTGCAGGGTGGCAATGATGAAATATACAACTTTCCTCTAGTTCCTAAATGCTCCCCCCACCCCCACCCCACTATCATGATCCCAATTCTACCTTACAAATCTGGCTAGAATAGAAGATGTACACTGGTACAGACAGGAACTGGAAACACAGGGAATCCAGGGAGGATGATCCCTTCAGGACCAATGGCGAGAGTGGCGATACCGGGAGGGTGGAGAGAGGGTGGGGTGGAAAGGGGGAACCGATTACAAGGATCTATATATAACCTCCTCCCTGGGGGACAGACAACAGAAAAGTGGGTGAAGGGAGACGTCAGACAGTATAAGACATGACAAAATAATAATAATAATGTATAAATATCAAGGGTTCATGAGGAAGTGGGAACAAATGAGGAGCTGATACCAGGGGCTTAAGTGGAGAGCAAATGCTTTGAGAATGATGAGGGCGACGGATGTACAAATGTGCTTTACACAATTGATGTATGTATGGATTGTGATAAGAGTTGTATGAGGCCCCAATAAAATGATTAAAAAATAAAAGGATAAAGTTGGGATTTGGCTTGGAATTACGTTGTATTTGTAGACCCTTTAGGTATGCTGAGTAAAGTCAGCCGGTCACAAAGGATGACTATTGTACACATCCACTACTCTAAGGATACACACCAAGACGCCGGCAGGTTTCTGCTCCCAGATCAAGCCGTCTTCTTAGCCAGTCTCCCACGCAACAAGGTAGAGAGCCTGCCTAGTGCCAAGAACCATGTATCACCTACTTAACACGCACTGTACAATTTTAAGAGCCTGGTAGTGGGCTGTGATCTGCAAGGTCCGAAGTTTGAAACCACCAGCTGTCCTTGATTGAAAGAGGAAGCTTTCTACTCCCGTAAACAGTTACAGAAACCCACAGGGGGCAGTTCTGCCCTGACTTTTAGGGTCACTATGAGTAGGCAAGTGCATCTTCAAAACCACTTCGGCAGAGGAGACCTCACCTCAGCTGACGGCGGTTTCGCAGATATGCGGGGAGGGAGAAGACCATTCAGTTGCTGTCATATGACTTTGGGCTAAGGCAGTGGTTCTCAACCTTCCCAGTGCTTCGACCCTTTCATACAGTTCCTCGTTGTGGTGACACCCCCCCCACCCCCAACCATAAAATGATTTTCGTTGCTACTTCATAACTGTCATTTTGCTACTGTTATGAATTGGGCGATCCCTGTAAAGGGTGGTTCGACCTCCAAAGGGGTCATGACCCACAGGTTGAGAAATGCTGTGCTAAGGTCACCCCAAATTAACAGACACTCCTAGTCATGTCAAGACAGGGGAGGGCATGCAAGCCTAAGAGAAAGCGGTTACACTTCTGTTGGGTAAAGCAAGTAGAGCAACCTCTTCCTAGTCCTTATGTAGAACACAAAAGGGAGAACACACCTGGGACTAGGTTCCTGATTGGACCTTTTGGACCTGGTTTCTATCCAGCTCTTGGTGACCCAGGCCATGTGCTATCGACTACTAGGACATTAGACTTTGTCCTTTTGAGGGGTACAACATCCTTCATAGGCCACAACATAATGCTACAATTTAGAAATCCCACTGAGTCAGCAGTTTCCAACCTGTGGGTTACAACCCCTTTGGGGGGGGGTCGAACAACCCTTTCACAGGGGTCGCCCAATTAATAACAGTAGCAAAATGACCGTTATGAAGTAGCAATGAAAATCATTTTATGGTTGGGGAGGGGGGGCGTCACCACCACATGAGGAACTGTATGAAAGGGCCATGGCCTTAGGAAGGTTGAGAACACTGCACTAGGTGATCTGGACGTTATCTTAAACTCCCTGTAGCAGATTTCAAGAACTGACATACTCTCCTGGACTTAGTGTGAGAAGCAGCAGATGGCTGCTAGCCCACGGTTACGGGATTGGGGGCCACTGGACTTTGGTTCAGCTCTCTTGTGTTGAGGGTGCCCGATGAACGGGGTCCTGGGACTACTACAGCTTTACTATTTTAATGCTCTCTTTGCTTTTTAAGACCTGTACTCATCCAGTAGGCATGGTTCCGCCTTTGGGCATGTGTGTACTGAAAGTCTGCCCTACCCACAACCCTCCTGGTTCATGTAAACAGTGTCCAATTAAGTGTTTAATCTGTACCCTTCAACAATTCACGTATTATGGTCTAAAAAGCTGGCCTATACTTGTATAATGTCCTAGTATAATTTAAAACACTGTTATATTCTATTCCATTGGCTAAATTAAAGACACTCTCAATATAATTATCTTATGCCCCAAAGGGATGATTTTCAATGCTCGGTCATAGAATGATAATGTTGTCTCTAAGGTGAACCAGAGACATATATAAACGAAAACCATATGAAAGGATTTTGTGCTCCCATTTAATTCCAGCCCTAATCTAAGGACAATTAGTTCTTGTGACTTGGCCCTATCTGATACTCACCCTCATGAAGAGATCACTGAAGATATGGTAACAAAGTGTGGTGAAGAAATCAGATGGTGCCCTGCTATTAGCAAGAACAGCATCTGGGGTCTCAAAGGCTTATCTTCAAACATGTAGCCATCCAAGTGAGGTGTCAACTAAGCTCACATGGAGGAAGCACATCGGCCTATGTGATTTAATGGTCACAAATAATAAAATCCAAATCCAAAGTAGGGAAAGGTATTAGAGCTTGCAGAAGGCTATGGAGGACAGTGGAAGCCCAAAATCTATTCTCAGAGTCCCCACATGGTTTCAGGCTCGAGTGAATCTCATCGGACTGTACTCCGGGGATGCGAGTAGCCTTGCTATCAGACAGAGAACATTGTAAAGTTGATTATGGCAGATGTACATCTTGTCTTTGATCCCTCTTTTAATCCATTTTAAAGTTGTTTCTGCTTTAAATGTTTTCTGCTCTCTTTTTTGACTGAGGTTTTTCCCACCCCACCCCCCATAGGAAATCCAGGATAGCACCATCTATAGAGACAGTTTTACTTAATTAATAATTCTCTAGGAGCATAGCTATGGAGGTTGGGGACCTAGCAACAATGACTATCAGAAGAAAATGTTCTGAAATTGATTGCATACATGGTTCTGAAAATGATTGCGTAACTCTTAACATGAATGAATAATTAAATTCTAAAAAAGAAATAGAGATATAAATGCTCGCAGTTCCCAAAACAGACTTCTGTGTATTACTTAGTGGGATCATTTATCTGGATCACACCGTGGTACACACACTGCTCCAATGTGGCATCATCCTAGTAGTATTTTCAAAACCTTTTTATTTTGGACCATTCCAAATTCGTACCAAAGTAAAGGGAAAAAGTTAAAAGAATTCCCATGTCCTCATCACCCATCTTCGAAAGTTATCAACTCTGGGCTAATATTTTTGTACCTATGTTTCTCTCTCCTTGCTACTAGGTTTTTGCAGGCGAGTCCCAAACACCATATTATTTTGCCTGTAAAAAGTTCATTAACTAATAGGATCATCAAGGGTCATTACAAAGGCACAGTCACAGATGCTGAATGCTGGCCTCCTTTCTTTAAAAAATGAACACCTCACAGATTACTCTTCTTTCTTTATATAATAGTTTTATTGGCATGTAATTCACAAACCATACAATTACAGTTCAGCCAGCTTAAGAAGATTTTACAATCATCACCGCAGTCCATTTTAGGACATTTTCTCTCTCCTGAGCTCATTATTATCCCTGCCCCTGGATGTTCTTACTGCTGAAGCTAATAATGGAAGCAGGGTCCTTGTGGTAGGAAGTGGGCTTGGCCCCCTTGGTGGTCCCACCTTCCTCGGCTCCATGTTCGTATTAAAAAAAAAAGGGGGGGGGTCAACTGAACGAGAATTGGAAGGGTAAGGCCTGATCTACCTGGCTGACTGTGAACCACTAGGAAATTGATTTTTCTTACCCATTCATTTGTTTTCAGAACCTGATGTGCTGAATTGACGGTGACTCAGTTCCCGAAGAATCTTGTGTTCCTCCTTTCTTGTGTCGTCATTCACCCGTTCTTTCCACAAACATTCACTGTGCCTGACCACGCAATCACGGTGCTAGCGAGCTAGGCACAGAGGGTGTGCCGGGCTCTGAGCCACAGTCCCTGTGCTTGTGGAATTTGGCAGTCTCTGGGGAGGGAATGCAGACCAAATGCAGAATGCTCAAATGAGCTACTGCGGGTGTAGACAGGATCAGGATTTCGCAAAGGAGGCACAGTGGACTCAACTTAGCACGAAGGGCAGAGTACTCTTGGAAGACAGGTAGAATCGGCAGAAATTGGCCAAGTACACAGACCCAGAGGTAAGACAGGTAAGTGCGGAGAGATGTGGGGAAGACATCAAGGCTTAAGCAGCCGGGCATGTCACTCTCCACGGAGGTGGGCAGACTGAAAGTAGCTGGAGCAGCGCAGTGCAGCCAGGTACTGAAGAGCCTTAGGAGTCGAGCCGCACAGTAGGATTTGGCCCTGAGGACCATGCAGACTGAAGTCCGGCTACATTCAGTGAAAGATCAAATTTAGAAGTGCGTCAGCATGGAAATAACATACCTGAAGTCACTTCTCACAGACAGCTGGTCCAGCTGTCTCCTTTGCCTCGTTCCTGTCTGTGTGATTTGCATATAGCAGAGGCTCCTATCCCTGGGTGGGCATCAGAATCACCCAAGGAGCTTTAGAAATCACTGGTGCTTGGGCCTCGTCCCCGACATTCTGGGGCCTTGGGACCAGTGTTTTGGAAAAGCTCTCCAAGTGAATCGAAGGAAGAGCCAGGTGGAGAAGCGGAGCAGAGGGCGATGAGCGAGGTGAGCAGGTGTCCACAGCACCCACGCGCCCTGCTTACAATTGGCAGTCCTGCTACTTCCAACTGTCCCAGTCGTCCTTCTGGAACTCCCAGCCACACTTCCAGCGAGGCTGGCCTAGTTCCACCTCCCCGTTTTGCAAAGGAAGAAAGAGAGGCA
>NW_022111300.1:12607590-12611778 GCF_000313985.2 Echinops telfairi
CTCAAGGACACACAGCCGGTCGAACGCAGCGCTGCTGGCCACTACCCTCCCACCCTCTGTCAGGGAGTTGATTCAGAGTCACAGGGCTTCCACGACTGAAATGCTTTCAAAACATTTATTTCATAGTCTGCTTTTAACACTTTCATCAACATACAATTCACATACCATTAGCTCTCCCTGGTTCAATCACATTCATAAGAGCTGTGCCCCCACCACCACAATCAATGCCAGGGTATTTCTTCTTCCCTGTATGTGTTGCTAGCTCCCCATTGCCTCCTTTGTCACGTCACTTTGAGTCTAAAAGCTGATCCAGTAGTTCTCTCTAGGCTTGCCTGATCTGAGCTTCATGTACAGAAAATCATACCATATCAAGATTGTCCATCTCCACAGGAGCAAACCACCTCCTCTTTCTCCCACAGAGTGGTGGTCAGGAGCCCAACGCCTTACCACAGCCCCACCAGGGCTCCTTTCAGAATTCTCACGGGCTTGAGAACCTGTGCATCCCCATGGTCCCTGGGTCACCATGAGCTGGGAAGCCAACTCGACAGCCACGAGCTCATCAGGTGCCAAACACGGGGCGAAAGGGCTTTAAGTCGTCTGATTCTTAAAGCATCCTTGTTAGCTCCATTTACCAGAGAAGGTACTAAAGCTCAGAATGGTTATGTCCCAGCTTTTAGCTGATGAAGCCTGGTTCCCAACCTTGACCTGATTCTAACGCCGGGGCGGGGAGCTTTCGCAATCATCCACACCATCTCACACCTCCCCAACCAGAAGCGGTGCCAGCCATGGCTTTGGGGCGAGTTCACTCAAGGTTTGTGTAGGATGGTCGTTGGACGATGTGATAAAATATCCCTATGGTCTTGGGCAGACGAAAAGCTTCTCCTCCCTTATTCCAAAGCCAATGTTTTTGGCCACTAAATAGATTGCCTCTTTATTTATAATTTGGTGGTGGTGGTGGGGGGAACCCCACAGAACAGTTCCTTTGGGAAACATACAATTTGTAGAGTTCAATAGAACTTGCTCATATGACAGGTCATCACAAGAAAGCTTGGTTGTTATCGTCCGTTTTGTAAGGAAACAAATGGATGTAATGGCTGCAGTGTAAGAGTTGAAGCTCTGGGGGTTAAGTTGAGTTGAGCTCAGAGAAATCATTGGTGTTCTCAGAAAATACCTTAAGCCCCACCCCACCAGGTGTTGGCTTCTGAACTTATTCTCAAAGCACTGGGGCAACCATGAAGCAGCCTAAGCAAGATGGGGAAGCAGAGCTCCTCAGGGCCACAAGAGAACCACGTACCCTGCATTTCTTGCGTTCCACTGGGTGTTGTGTCCCTACAATTTAATCCTGATGAATCCCTGTGGCATTTGTCACTTGACAGCTAAGGACATTTTGCTTGGAGGGGTTGGCCAACATGCTCAAAGCCGCCTTCTGTCCTGAGGCCCTGCACGTCCCCTCCTTGCTCCCTTCTGGTGAGCCCCGTGGTGTATAGCACCACACCAGGCCCGGTCCACTCCCAGGGAAGCGGATTAATCCTTTCAACTACCCAAAGCCAGGGCCTGCATAGTAATTACACAGGGAGGGAGGTGGTTCCCGGAGCTTCTCTGCCCAGGAGGGTGGAGAAGACGCTGCCCGGGGGTGGGGTTGGGAATGAAGTGCCAAGGACAGCCTAGGGAGCAGAGGGGGAGAAAGGGGCAGGACATGGGTGGTGGGCTTTTACCTACTTAGCTCTCCTCCACCAAGAAATGCCCTTCTTTTTTCTTCTCTCTGGGCCTCTAAGTCGTGGAACTACTGTTTGGGCTTGATGAGAAGCCTCCATTTAGGTTTTGGTCCAGGTTTACTGTGCTGGATGTAGAGGCAGTTCCCAAGTTACCTACTTCTAACCCTCCCCACCCTTTTGGGGGGAAGGATCGTTTTTTTAAAATGTAAGAATTTCATCTACTCATTGTTGCAAATTCTACAAGTACAGAGAATAAACCAATTGTCGTCCAGCTGATGCCCACTCACGGAGAGGCCATGCTGGGTCACAGTAGAGCTGTGCTCCAAAGGATTCTTAGAGGTTGACGTTGGGGACGTAGATCACCAGGCCTTTCTTCTGCAGCACCTCTGAGGGAGGTGAACGGCCCACTTTCAGATGAGTAGCTGAGTGCGTAACTGCCGGCGACACCCAAGGCACCCACAGCTGAGGAAGAAGCCGCAGACCAGAAAAGCCAAATGGTGCGCCCACCACTCAACGGGGGCATTTAAAACAAAACGACATGAAAGTGTACTTTTCTAGCGAATGCTTTGTTTTGCAAACACTGGCATCTTCATACTTTAAGATTTTAATTAAAAAAAATTAACTTTAAAAATTAAAAACAAAATTTGAATTAAAAGTTTCTTCTTCTCGAGTGCTCTTTTTTTTTCTTTTTCTTTTTTAACATTTTATTAGGGGCTCATACAACTGTTATCCCAATCCATACACACATCAATTGTGTAAAGCGCATTTGTACATCGTTTCTCAAAACATTTTCTCTCTACTTAAACCCCCGACATTAGGTCCTCATTTTTCCCCTCCCTCCCCGCTCCCCCCTCCCACATGAGCCCTTGATAGTTTATAAATGGGTATTTTGTCATTTCTTGCCCTGTCTGACGTCTCCCTTCATCCACTTTTCGGTTGTCTGTCCCCCAGGGAGGAGGTCACACACAGTTCCATGTAATTGGTTCCCTCTTTCCTACCCATTCTCCCTTTACCCTCCCTGTTTTGCCACTCATACCACTGGTCCTATAGGGCTCATCTGTCCTGGATTCCCTGGATTTTCAGTTCCTATCTGTACCAGTGTGCCTCCTCTGGTCTAGCCAGTCTTGCAAGATAGAATTCGAGTCATGGTAGTGGGAGCGGGCAGGAAACCTTTAGGAACTAGAGGAAGGTTGTATTTCTCATCATTGTTACATCGCACCCTGACTGGCTCATCTCCTCCCCGAGACCCCTCTGCAAGGGGATCTCCAGTGGCCTACTAATGGGCTTTGGGTCTCCACTCTGCACTCCCATCATTCACTATGGTAAGATTTTTTGTTCTGATGATGCCTTACACCTGATCCCTTTGACTCGAGTGCTCTTTTTTTAAAAAAAGAGCTGTGACCGTTTTATTGAAATGCCTGTTATTTCGGTACCACTGGAACGCTGTGTGTTTTCTGTGCCTGGCAGAGGACAAGATTTTCATTGTTCTCCGGCGTTTCCCCAGCCTGGGTCCTGTGAGCTGTGCCTCAGAGAGTCATGAGGTCAAGGGGTTTTCTCAGGCGTCAGGTCTCCAAGAACCCCCTTTCTATTCCACCTGCTAATTGGGATTCCCAACCACGTATCCGCTCCAGTATCTGAGATTTCCCAAAGATGGCCATGTTGGAAGAGGCATGGGTTTAGGCTTGCACAGTTGTGTGTGTGTGTGGGGGGGTGGGGGCTAGCATGTGTGTGGTGCATAGATGCTATGTGTATGTGTTGTGTGTGTGTAGGCTTCAGAAAGTTCATGGGAAAATGGCAATGGACTGTTGCCCATGGGCCTGTGAAACCCCCTTGTATTGGAGTGGGTGAGACATATGTGTGCATGTGTGGGTGTTGTGTGGAGCTTTGAGCTCTGGAGGAACCTGACCTCAGCCAAGCAGGGCAAGGAGACGGTGTCCAGGCTGCAGACACAGGAGCACGCCCTGGGCCCAGTGCACGCCTTCCCTTCTTCCTGCTGCAGTGGGAGAGCAAAGAAACCCAGTGCGTAGAAAGAAGAGCAAAGCCAGGCTGGTGTCAAACAGTTTTGGACACATAAAAGCTCAATATTTAGTTTCCCATATCCTTGCCTATATCTTTAAGTGCCCACAATAAAAGACTTTTAATTTTTTTAAGAAAAGGAATGCTATGCCAGATATTGTTGTAAATTTAGCATTTTACAAGTCTGAATTACCACAAGCAGCATTTCATTTGCTTGAAGTATTATGACTGCTAAAAATTCTAGGAATATAGTTCTTTTAAAGTTTCCAGGCTTGGGAACTTCCATCTTCCCGTTAGGAACACAGATAAAAATTAATTCAGAGCTTGTTAAAGAAATGGATAGAAGTAATTTAAGAGAAGGGATAAAATACCTTCTCAGGAAAAATAAAACAAATGCTCATCTGCTTCTAGTACCTGTCCCCCGAGGCAGCGTCCTTTTCGTAAATGGAACACAGAG
>NW_022111300.1:12611878-12631767 GCF_000313985.2 Echinops telfairi
GGGGGGGGGAGGCAAGGCAAGCTGAAAATATCCAGAAGAGTCTGAGCACAGCTAAAATCCCAGAAGTCGGAATTTTGGAGAACTGACCACTGACCAGGAGACACTGATGGCCCAGTGGACGCTCAGGGTGACTCCAGGGGCCATTAAATACCACAGGGCCTCCAAAGACTCTACGTAAAGAATTCTTGAAAACAAGGAGGTCTGTTTACAATGGGGAAAAAAAGAGAGAAATAAACCTAAAGTAATAATACTCCCCCCCTACCCCCCCCAAAGCACAGTTCATATAGCTAAACTTCCATTTAACATGTCTTGAACTTCGACAGTGCTCCCAGCGCTCTGCCGGGTTTCTGAAAATGAGCTTGGCACAGTCCCCTGGGTGTTCTGGAAAGATACAGGAAAGGGACCTACCCAGCAGGCAGGGAAGGCTTCCTGTAGGAGGCAGTGCCTGGGGAGGACTTTAAGGATGGGTAGGAGTAAGGAGATGGGCACGGTGGCTTGGAATAGAGACTCCAGGCAGAGCAGATGGCTGGGGCAAAGCCAAGGAGGTGGGAGTGAAGAGCAGACAGCCAGAGTTAAGCATCTCTCCCAGCCCCATTGCGTATGGAAACACCACTGCTGACAAGAGTTTTGCTTCCAGTGCTGCCTGCGGGGCTCCTGACATGCTCAGCTCAAGACTCGAAGGCTTGAAGACCTGGGTTTGAATCCTGGCTTTACTGTCTTTTAAATTTTTTAAATTCAATACTTTTATTGGGGGTTCTTATATCTCTTATCACAATCCATATACTCATCCATTGTGTCAAGCACATTTGCACATATGCTGCCATCATTTTTAAAGCATTCTCTTCCCACTTGAGCCCAATATCAGCTCCCCATTTCTTCCCCCTCCCTCCCCTGCCCTCTCTCCCTCACGAACCCTTGATAAGTTATAGATTATTATTTTCATATCTTACATCGTCCTCAGTCGCCCCTTACCCATTTTTCCTGTCTTTGAGACCAAATCACTTTGGGCTTTCGATATCCTCGCCTGAAAAACTAGGGTAATATCTAGCTCAAAGGATTCTTGTGATGAAGTGTAACTCTAAAAAGAGTTACACTCCTGTAGGTTTTGGATTGACTTGTCGGTCCCTCCCCCTCCCCCCAAATATGTAACAACTTGGTTAGGCCATGATTCCCAGTATTAAGTATTTACTCTCCATTGTGTGATCTGATGTAATTATCTTTATGGGTTGGGAATCCTTGCACCTCTATGATGTTAATGAGGCAGGATTAGAGGTAGTTATGTTAATTAGCAAAGATAGAATCTACAGGATGAGGTTGTATTTTGCATCAATCTCTTTTGAGAGATAAAAGGGATTATAAACTAACCTTCAACAAAAGGCCAAAAAAAAAAAACATTAAACAGGGGAGAGACAGTCTCATCAACAAATGGTACTGGCAGAATGGGATTTCCCTCTACAGAAGAAGGAAATAGGCCCAGTACCTCATCCTATGTACCAGACAACGTCATGATGGATCAAAGACCAACTGTAAATCCTAGAGCTACAAGAATCATCAATGTGAAAATCGGGAAAAAATGCAGGGCCTACTGCAGGGCACAGGTGGACTACCAAATTTATTGAAGAGAGCACACACAGAAGGCAAAATGGAAGACAGGGACCCACTAAAATAAAGACACGTATGTGCATTAAAAGACTTCATCAAAGGAGTAAAGAGATAACCCGTGGATTGGGGAAAAAAATCTTTAGCTCTGGCACAAAGGACAAGGAACTATCACTAAAAGAGAAAGAAAACTACACCACCTAAATAAGCCAAAAAAAAAATCAAACTAATTTGGATTGGACAAAGAACACCAACAGTTCTCCAAAAATGACATCTACATGGTTGACAATCATGACAAACTGCTCATGGTCATCAGCCCTCCAGGAGATGCAAATCAAAGCGACCCTGTGACATACCACTTTCCATGGACAATGAGAGCCCAATTCACTCAGAAAACACCAAGTGCCAGACGGGGTGCTGAGAGATGGGAACTCTCATACCTGGCTGGGGGGTCCGTGCATATGGGCTTTAGAGATTCGGCGCTACCCCCAACATTTGGGACTAGAACTTCCGTACAATCCAGCAATATCTCTGCTGGCTCCCTACCCTAAGGAGCCATAACACAAGTAGGCGGATGCACGCTCACAGTCAGCACAGTAGGAGGAACGGATACCGAAGGATGGCTTCCTACAAACAACGCAATCCTATGCAGGGCATGCCACCTCCTCATGACAGGGAAGGAATATGCTGAGTGAAGGGGAAACATTGTATGAGACCACTCTTATAAGGATAGAAGCCAAGGTTAAAGATTTGCATGCCAAAGGGCAGGGATGGAAGGACAAAGCATCCAATCGGCAGGTATTGCCTTGGGTGAAGCGGGTCAGACTACACTGTGGGGGGGTGGGGGCGGGGGGTGGAGAGGGGTGTTGACAAGTGGTTTAAACTATGGAGTGCAGAGTGGATGGTCTGAAATGTAACCCCCACCCCCAATTCACAATAAAAAGCTCATTAAGAAAGGGGTGAGGGAAGGGGAGATTAAATAAGTGAGAGATGAAAGAGAAAGAAGAACCAGGAGTGAGTCTGAGTCCCTGAGTTTAGAACCTCCTAGTCCAGGGAAAGCTTGATGCCAACCCGCATGGAGCTCTGCAGGGGGCCCACCGATGTGGATGGGACTCAAGGAACAACCTACGCCCACCGCTGGCCGAGGAAGCAAGCAAACCTTTTCGAGTTGCTGCCCTGACTTCTACCCTCCTGTACTGTGAAAGAAGACATTTATTCTTAGGCACGCCATCTGTGTGTCCTATTTGTTACTGCAGCACTAGCTGACTGAGACACCGAGTGCTCTCTCAGTTCCAGGCATGGTGCAAAGTCGGCAATTACTGAATGTTATAGAATGACTCCCTCCTCTCCCCCTCACCCCCATCTCAAAAATACAGGGCAACTTGGCTAGGTATGATCCTCAATATTATGTAATAAGCCTGCCTTTTGTGATCTGCTGATCTTGAATTGGAAGAAAATCTTTTAAATCACCTGCTCCTGCTCCTTGGTGTGAGCAAGTTGTCTGTTTAAAAATAACTTCTAGGGCAAGGGGCCATTTCTCTAAGATCAGTCCAGCATCCGATAATCACACTCTTCCTTGGAAGCTCCATTTGGTGCTTTCAGCTGAAAAATGGCTTCTGTTTAGACTTTCCCTTGCTTTGTATTTGGGCAAGTGTGTGTGCCCATATGTACGCGCGCCTGCCCCCGCAGACCACCCCCACCCTCCTCCCAACAATCTGTTCTGCATTTGGAGGTATTTTTGACAAACTCCTGAGCCTCTTCTTCTCGCCATTTAAAACCGCAGGATATACGTCCCACTTTACAATCATACTCGCTATGCAAAGAAGCAGAAATAAATGGCCATTCTCACTGATGAAGAGTTGGTGTGCAGCAAACTCCGTGAACAACGGTATGGATGATGTGACTCTGTCCTTCACAACAACTCAGTGAAGTGGTACAGGGCAGAGCTCGACATGACTTGTTAGATACAGCCACAGGACCATCTAATGCCGGTGGCCCCTGAGCTACCTGGTTTCTCTTTCCTGGAGAGAGCGGGGAAGCCTGTCTTCATTATGGCCCTGAGCCCCTATCTGCCCAGAGCTCCCAGCTCCTTCTCTGCCCTGCCTCTTCCAACCATCTTTCCTCACCTTGGGGTCACACTCACATTTCTTATGACGGAGCGAATGCCTGATGAGGTAGTGCCCCCTGGAGCCTCTCTCTTTTAGAGGACAGCTCTTGTTCCTGGGCTCCCGAGTCTCCCCAACCTTAGCACTATGGGCTTCCACTCCAGCAGTTGAGCTCACCATGGTGACCCCACATGGGTCACAGTAGAACTGTAGCCCATAGGGCTTTCAAGGGCTGCTTTGTCAGAAACAGGTCACCAGGCCTTTTTTCTGGGGCACCTCTGGGTGGACTGGAACACCCAACCTCTCGGACAGTAGCTCGGCATGCTACCCACTGACATCCTATTTGAGGAAGTGTTCCACCCAGGTCATCCAATCAGGTCAGCAAGTCGGTCATAAATGGAGTTGGCCCCAGGCCCACTCCGGCCTGGTGAGAGCTGCTCTTCAGGTGGCCCTCCTCTCTGGGTCCCACGTCGTGGATGCCAAGGAGAACAGGATGTGGAGTGGAGTTGGCCCACATTTTCTTGGTTCCTCACTATTCCAGACTACTGGAATGCTCTTAAAATCTTTAGAGGAACCACTTCAAATGAGGGCGGCATATTAATTATATGCGCGAAGATGCGGGCCAAGCCAGCTGTTTCTATTTTCAATCCAGCAATTTCTCCCACTTGTGAGTGCCAGCAAACAGCAGCGGCCGCGGACGTCATCAAATCTTTTGCTTAGTAACCGTAAGTGGGAAACCAGAGGCTTAGCACAGGGCTTACCAGAAAGAGAGAGCAAGAACACAACAAATACAGAGAACCAACCTCGGGCATGGCTAAGAGGGCTCTGAAAGCCTAGTAGATGATGCGTGGAAGAGCTCAGTCTAGCCCGTTTCCCTTCTTCTCTTGTGTGTACTTCCTGCCCTGACACTCCCTGCTCTCACCACCACCTCCACCCCACCCCGGGTCCCCGGCAGGCACTTTCACTATTGGCCTCAGAACCAGAGAAACACAACCCAGCGACCAACAAAGTGGATCCTGATGCAGGGAGATCCCACGTGTTGTTGAGTAGGACTGTGCGCCATATGCTTTTAGCAGCAGACTGCCAGGCCTTTCTTGCGCGGCGTCTATGGGTGGGTCTGAGCTGGCAACTTTCAGCTGAGTGTGTCACCTTGTGTGTCCTGTTGACTTCAAGTACCATTCAGACACTTAAAAGCATCGCTGTGTAAACTCAGCGTTGACTAGGAAGCTGAAAGCCCCACTCGGGACTGGGCTTCAGGAGGACGGACCCACAGGGAGGAGACAGCTCAGAAATGTCCCTTCTGCTTCTTTAAAAACGGGGAGAAGCCGGGAACGCGGCACGAGTCACGTTCACACAGCTTCAGAAGTATCAGAGACACCTGAAAGAATATGGGGGGGCATCAAAAAAGGTGGAGGAAAAACGGAATTAAAAGATAAGCCAATTTTCCAATGGCGGCTCCTTGTCTATAAAGGGCCCTTTATCAAAGTGCCCGCGTGATCTTTTTAAGTCTAATGATATCTTCATCTCACAACAGATCACATGCATTTGGCTTCAGCTTTTTACTGAAAAGCTGAGATTTCTGGTTTTTGGCGTAAGAGTGCTGAAAGAGTCACCAAATCAAAATGACACGTGAGAAATGTGAAGTTCAGAGGAGCTCTCGATTCAAAGACAACACTCGCCGGTGTGTGCCGTTGGGAAATCTGGAGCTAAGCTACTGGCAGCATTCTGCCTTGGGCTGTGCCACGGTCACAATGCCTTGTCTGTAGGTGTGGGTCTTGTGCAACACTCTGCACCCTTCTGGGTCTTCGGCTTGCTTTATCACAGTTCAAGAATGTGTCTGCGGGCCCTGGGCTGGTCTATCGGCACACTGGGGGGGACATGCCTTCCTACCGATAGGTCTCCCTATCCCCGATGCAACCAACAAGACAGAAACACACTTCCCAGCCAATAGGAAGAATCTTTCTCTCTTTATTTTAGGGGGTGAGTGGGGTGCGGTGGGTTGGGGCGGATGATCATATACCGAAGCTGAAAAGGGTTAGTCATCGTTGAATACCATTGCTTCCCATAACTTGTCCCCATAATTTATCATCTGGAAATCCTGAGTGAGAGGAAGTGGACTGAAGCCCAAGAACATTTTTCAAATAATTACTTAAAATCTGCACAGCGGATTGTGAAAGAACCTGGCCAGCCACGCACCTGTAAGCATGAACCCTGTCTGCACTTGTGCAATCGTCAGCGCCCCCGAGCCAGGAGAAGGGGGCTGGATTCTCCTTGGGGCCAAGGCGGGCTTGATTGCTAGCCCTGTATCCACTCCTTGTGCTCTGTCCAGCAGTTTTCTCTGGATCCCAGCCCTTAAGGCTACCTTGTTCCTTGGACGATGTGTCATTAGAATGGCGATAATTGGGTTTTAGTCTGCTCCTTAGGGCCCCAAAGTGGATGGTGGATTGAGGGGGCTACCCCTTTTTTCTTTTATGTTGACTTCACTGCTTTGAAACTTAGATGGGTTTTTCTTTTCTTTTTTTCAATTAAAGATAAATGCTAATAATGCCTTCACCCTTAGAATGATCTAGACCGTTTCTAAAAAGAAAAAAGGGGTTTGGAGGGGTAGCAGGGGCCCTGGGAGTAAGACGAGGTTTTCCACTCCTGTACAGAGTTCCAGTCTCAGGAACTCCCTGGGGCAGATCGCTATGAGTGGGAGTTTGGGTTTGGGTTGAAGACCACTGGGGCCTGGCCTCGCCTAGTGAGGTTGGGTGGAAGCTGCGGAACGGATTGGACTCAAATGCGTGAAACAAATCCGGGCGAGCCCAACCTCCACCTTCAGGTATGAAGCCCTCCCTGCTAGGCACCGGCTGCCCCGTGTGGAAGTGGTGCTTTAGCACAGTTACAATTCATCTTCTGGACGTGGGGAGCACAAGAAGGGACGTGCACAAGAGTTTAAAAAACAAAAACCATAAAACCCTCCCTCGTCCACCAAGGAAGATAACCAGCCACACAGGCGGCATTTATGCTTTGGGCATGGCCTTCGTAGGGACTGCGACATTTCTAGTGATGCTACGTCTCCATCACGTTCGGGCAGCCCAGCTGAGTGTGCATATGATTATGGGGAAGAACATGTGTTCCTAATACTCCCTTTTGCAATTGGGCTCCGGGGCTCGGGGTGCCTGCCTTGGGGAGATAAATATTTGAGGGGGGGAAAAAAGTTCACCTCGCAGTCTATGGGTCTGCTTCAGGGGCCTGCCCTCACGCTGCCACCAGGACCAGCTGAGCCCACTGGAAAGGGGCAGCACGGAAGGTGGGCTGCTGCCTCCCACTTGCTGCTGGGGATGAGCTCTTGCTATTGGTGGGCCCCCGGCATCTTGAGAGTATGCTTCTTTCAGAAGCAGAATAGAGGTCGTGTCATCCCTAACACCTGCTCTACAGTCTCTGAGCCAGGACGTGACCTGGACCTTGTGCAAATACCACGTTATATATACCATGTTTGTGCAGACATGCGATCCACATATATGAACCTCACCATGGCTCAAGCTGATCTGGCTCTGAAATCGCAAGCCCAGAGGGGCCCGGCTCAGTGGCCAAAGCTGCAGTTGGGGGAGCCGAGGCATGGCTGCCAGGATGCTGCTGACTTGACAACGTCCGAGCTTCGGGCACCCAACCCAACAAGCCCTTCCTCCCCGCCTTGTGGATGGATACTACCACGGCATGGATTCGTGCACTGGGGGCTGTACATCCTGCATTTGTAATGGAAGGTGGAGGCATTTTAATTGTCTGCCTACGATAACAGACTAGGCTGCCTGGCAGATAGGCTGGAGCCGAGTCTTCCACTAACACGCCTCCGCTTTCAGCAGAGGGCCTGGACGTGCTTAGTGGACCCCAAATGGTATTTTTTAGTGGCACCCCCTGTGGTGACACTGCTTACTGCAGGCTGGTTTACGTTTATTTTTAAGCGATGAAAACACCGTGTCGATTTCGTTTATTTCTGAGGCTGTGCGTAAATGCTTGTTTGCACCTGGTCCTATGCCAGCCAGGGCTCACCCAGCATGGCACAGTCTTGCATTCGGAGTAGGGGGCTAAAGAGTGCTAAGCAGCTCTCTGGGTGAAGGAAGATGATCTCAGATAGGCACTGCAAGGACTGCTGCCCCCCTGGCTCGCCGTGTGGCCCCGCTGTCCCTGTCTTTTGCACATTCACCTACAGGGCATTTGACTGTTGGTTCTCCTTGGCCATAGGGAAGCTCTCAGGCACATAAGCCAGAGTCACAGTGGCGTAGCTCACAGAAATGGCAGGTCTTGGAGAAGCCCGTGTCTGTCCCTGACAGAGCCACGTGAGGTTCCTGAGCTGGGTTACATGGGAAATTAATAACGAGTCCTTTTAATCGGATGGACATCAGAATTGTCCTCAAGAGCGCAGGAAAGTAGAGCAGGGAACTGGCTATTTTTCATATCCCAATCTTGTCTTGACCCGAATCTCTCTGAAATTCCAACTCATTTTCTAAATGAGTGAGTCATACTGTTGGTTATCAATACAATGTCTTATATCGGTAAGAGAAACCATTAGAGTACGGTTTTATAACTAAAACACAGAGCCAGCGTGAACTTGGTTATTATTGCATGCCACGGAGATTGGGGTAGGGGTTGCTTGTTGCTTTAGAAAAAGGGTGGGGGGCGCCTGGCCTTTGGCATCATCATCACCACTAGCTAACGTCACAGGCCTCACCAAAACGAAGCAGTTCCAGCCATCACACGAGGGGTGAGCTCATTCAATGGCCGACCAGCATGGCCCATGAATGCTGTTATCACAATCCAAATGGCCCTTGGCAGGAAAAAAAAAAGCTCCCCACCCCTGCCTTAGAATAACTTTGGAAGAGCTGATGAATGTAGGATGTCCTTCCAAAATTTCACAAGTGCCCAAGGGGAACATGAAGAAGACCTAATAGGTAGGGGGCTTTGAAGAGGCTTGTGGTCCTAGATGGGGCTAAGAGACCTGAAGACCAGAAATAGGACCACGGAGCGCAGCAAACTTCAATGATAAACACCGTGCAGAACAGCTGCTACGCTGGCAATGGATGTAATATTGAATCAAGCCTGATACAGAATAGATGTACTCTTCAGTAATGCCTCACTGAGGTAAAGTTTATTTTCCAACCTGGCCGATAAACACGTGGGGTTAATTGAAGGGTGGAGAGATAAATGGCTCAGTGAGCCTCGCCTTTCTAGTTCTCTGGTCTCTTGCTTTGTGATGGTTGGACCAGGGTGCAGCTGCCTTAGCCAGTTCCCTGCTTCAGCTGGCAAGGCACACTTCCTGCAAGACATCCCAAGAAGAAGCCACATGGACCTACCCCGATGCAGCCCTGGGTGCTGGAGCAGCCTTGTGGAGACCCCTGCCAGTGCTGAGATGCGTACACACTGATTCGGCATTCCTCCTGCAGTTGGCGTCATAGTGTGTGTTTTGTGAGATGGAGGAGGACTTTGTGGATTGGTGTCGGACATATGGGTTAATGTTGGACTTGTGGGCTTGGGCAGTATTGGGTTGGGATGTTTTCTTGATGAGCACTTAACCTTTATATAAAATCCTCTTGTGCATGAGTTTCTGTGAATTTGTTTCTCTAAATTACCCAGACTAACACACTCCCACAAAACAAACTCACTGCCATTGAGCCCATTCTGATTCACAGTGACCCATTAGGACAGGGGGGAACTGCCCCTGTGAATCTGAGACTTTAACTCTTTTCAGGGGTAGAAAGTCCCATCTTTTATGCCTGGTTGATTCTTATATAACCCATAAGGCGAGGTAATGAGAAGGGAAATGGGGCCCAAACTCTCCTAAACTGTTTACCAAAAACATAACTCAATCTGTCCTGGGAGAAGTACAGCCAGAATGTTCCTTAGAGGCAAGGATGACGAGACACTGTCTCAGATATTTGGGCCATGTTATCAGGAAACACCAGTCCTGGGAAAAGGACATCACGCTTGGTAGAAGGAGACCCTCGCCAAGGTGGGCTGCCACAGTGGCTGCCACCATGGGCTGCCACATAAGAACAGCTGTGAGGATGGCGCAGGGCCGGGTGGTGCTTCACTGCCTTGTACAAGGACGGGGTTGCGATCAGCCGGAACCGACTGGGCAGCACCGAACAACGAAAACAAGAATTTTCTGCCATCAGTGGATATAGGGGCTGAAGAACTTAAGTTCGGTGATAGAGAATTAAGATTCCCTTTCCACACACTTGAGAGAAGATGACCTTGGCTCAATTGCTCAATGACACTATCCTCACAACAGATCAGAAACAAGTAGAGGAGCCATCACTGTCCCGAGTCATGTGAGTCATCCTGGCATCCACCACAAAGGCGCTGTCCCCGCACGGCTGTGCGGTGGCTCCCAGACCAGGGGCCCACACGCAGGTGGATCACCCCCCTGGATGCTTTCTCAAGCTGTCGTCCCGTCAACAATCAGAGAGGCACATGAAGTAACTGGGGGTGGGGTGGGGGGAAGACTGGCATCTTTTCAAGTCCCTTGAGATGACCCTGATGTCAAGGTACTAAGGAGGAGGGATCAGTGCCCAGGGCAGGTGCCAGCCTTCTGTTGACCTGGTTCCCCTGTGTTTGGGTTGCATCTTGGTTGGTTTAATCCCAGCGCCTCACTTTTTCCTTTCGGGGTAAGTAGGCCCGCAACACCCTTTCCGGTTTCTGCCTGGAAGTAATAAGAAGTGGGTGGGGTGGGGGTTAAAATCTTTGCTGTCCAAATTGGACGAGGCCTGCGACGAAATCGGAAAGTCACCCGAGCACTTGATGTTTCCAAGTATTTCACGGTCAAGCTGTGGGCGCGTGAGCTGCTGCAGGTCACAGGGAGGAATGCTAGGCAAACATAAATATTTATGAAGTTTCTGCTATGTGACAGACATAGTGTGTAAGGCAACGGGAGCGGCTGTCTGTTTAAAACCTGATGCAGAGACACCCCAAGCCCCCTGCTCCTGAGTCGATTCCGACTCATAGCAGCCCTGGATAGAGTTGCTGACACTAAATCTTGCTGACACTGTAAACCAACAACCTTGAGGCTAGCACCCCAACTTAAGCAGGGCCCTTAGGCATAGGTATTATAAAAAACCAACCAACCAACCAACCAACCAAAAAGCCACTGCCACGGAGTAAGTTCTAAGCCACCGGGTAGAGCAGGTGTGTTTTCACAATGACTTATTTAGAATTTTCTCGATGACTGTGTGGGGGCGTACAAGGCCCTGAGTCGTGTTTTGTGCAAAAGCAGTGTGAACGCTGAACGAGTTTGCTGTTGTGCTGGGGACACACCCCACCCCTGTCCGTGAGTCACCCGTGGGGAGAAGCACAGATGGGCGGTAGCTATTGTAGCCAAGGGCTGAGGTGCTCCCAACAGCTACCCGGGTTCCAGCCTTCTGGGGGCATGGAGCACAGCATTCCAGGGTCAAATCTGGTCTCTGAATATTTTGCTAATGACTTTCTCTTCTCAGGCAGGAATCACATACAACCACTGGGCAAGTGGCAAGGTCAGCCGGCCCAAGGTCAACCTCGTCCCTAGCTGTGGGGCAACTTTGTACACTGACCATTGGGGCCTGAAAAAATAATTTCCTGGAGTCTACGAGCAAATAGCTATTTAAAGGGAACATAACTATTTATGCCATTACCCAATTTCACCAGTGCTTTCCAAATTTAACAGAGTTGTGACACATATTTAAACATGAAAGCATGGTGCTGGCATGAGACTGGAGTTGATAAAGGGGCCTATAGCTGCTGTGAGTGGGCAGGACTCCAGCTACCGCAGGGCTGAAGGGAGAAGCATGCGGAACCAGGTCCTGAGCACTGACCAAGAAACTTGTCCCGAGGGAAGGTCAAGGCGACCTTGAGGTCCTTTAGGGCTTGAAATAAGCGAAAGATCCTCCATGACTGAGGAGCACCTTTCAAACATCAGCCTGAAAGGTGGGATAGGGGATCCCCTGGATGAACATGAGAAGCATCACCCTGCCCAGGCCTCGCCCCACACCAGTGCTATCAGAAAGTCTAGGGTGGGGCAGGGTTAGGATTTTTAAAAAGAGTACCAGGCTAACACGACCCCAAGGTTAAGGTGACCAGATTTAAAGCGGGACACCATTGAACAGGGGTGGAGTGGGGGGGAGGGGGGAGTTCTTGATTAAAAATTTGGTCTCTATGGAACCAAATAGACCGTTCCTTAGCTTGTTGTGCATTCTTTCCAAAAACCAGGACTTTTTTAAAACACCAAAAATTGGGACTGTCCGGCCCAAAGCGGGACGTCTGGTCACCTTACAGAGAATCACCACTTAGAAAGAAGTTAGAATGAGCCCTGGCTCTTCTCTTGGTTTGCGACAAAGACAGAAAACATTACTTAACTGCTCAGAGGCCCAGCGCTCTGATGCATAAACCAGGGCAAATGGCAGTCCCTGCACATGGGTCGCTGTGAGTCAGCATCAACTCAATGGCAACAATCGGCACCCCCTGGAAGGCTGCTGTGACGCTGTAACAAGATGAAGCGTGTAATGACTCAGTACAGCCTTTAAACCCAGCATGATATTTTGGATGGCTTTGCTCAGTCATTTGCCTTTCTTTGTCTTGAAGACTTTGGTTCGGTACACAATTTTACCCAATTATTAATTCATAGAATTAAGCAGATGTAAATGTCCACTTGGTGGCAGAAACAATACTCAAAGACCAAAATCACTGCCAACTCTGACTCATAGTGACCCTAGGAACAGGGTAGAGCTTCCCTTGTGGGTTTTACAAGACTGTCATTCTATAGTGAGTAGAAAGTCCCGTTTTTCTGCGAGAAGCAACTGATTGTTTCGAACTGCTGATCTTGTGGTTAGCAGACCCAGGAGAAGAAGAGGGTTTGTATCTATGATGCGGCTGCATTTTCAATAAAAATTGAGAAGTCTATAGGTGGTAGGGTGGTCTGGACCTTGGTTCCTAGTTCAATATAGGACAGGAGTAAAGAACAGGGTGAGTTTCTGTGTGGTGTAACTGGTTAAAGGCATCACTGCTAACTGGTAGGTTGCACACCCAGAGGCACCTTGGAATATCTATCGCCAAAAATACAAACAACAAAACATCTACGAGAACCCTATGGAGCTCAGGTCTACTCAGGCACACCTGGGATCCCCATGAGTTGTAGTCAAGGCAGGCTTGTCGTTATTGGCCTCTGAGGGGTTGCTGCCCACATTTATTGACATTTTCTGATTCCTTACTTTGATCAAAACCAAACATGACTGAGAAAAAGGCAAGAAATAAAAATAAAGGGAATCCAAATTGGAAAAGAAATAGTAGGACTATCCTTATTTGCAGAAGGCATGATTATGTACATTGACAACCCTACATACTCCACAAGAAAGATAATAGAGCTAACAGAATTCAGCAAAATAGCAGACAGCATGGCTTGGGTTGATCAACAGACAAAAATGACTTGGGTACTTTTACGCTTAAAAGAGGATTCCGAAAAGGAAGTAAAGAAAACAGTATCATTTACAATAGCCTCCAGAGGAAAATGACAAGCACTACTGAAAGAAAATAAAGGTATCCACATATAAATGAAAAAACATTTCACGCTCATGGATTGGAAACTTAACATACTGGAAATACCAACATTCCCCAAAGCATTGCCAGATATAACAATCCTGCTCCAAGTCCCAACAACATTATTTAATGAC
Organism: Echinops telfairi; assembly: GCF_000313985.2. NCBI lineage: Eukaryota > Metazoa > Chordata > Mammalia > Afrosoricida > Tenrecidae > Echinops > Echinops telfairi. Next base: position 12,625,260 of record NW_022111300.1, read on the forward strand.
ATGAAAAAAATAATCTCCACCCTTATATGGAAAGAAAGGAGGTCACCGATTCTCACACTTCCTTATCTGAAAACTGTTTAACCAGAGCCACAGTCGTGAAAACAGCCTTGTACTGGTTGGGAATCCAGAAGTAAATCCATCCATCAATGGGCAGCTGATCTTTGACAAAGGATAAGGTCAATTCAGTGGGTAAGATACAGTTTCTTTGATTAATGGTGCTGACAAAAGTAAATATTCACATGCATGAAAATGAAACAGCATACAAATCTCACACTATGCACCAAAACTAACTCACAAAGGATCAAAGAACTAATTGTAAAAGCAAAAACAAAACAAAAAAGCAAAAACTATTAAGTCTCGAAAACAGCACTTAGTGACCTAATTTTCAGCATACGTCTACCAAATAAAATTAAAGGTACACAAATGACAGAAAATAAACCAGATAACTGGGACTTCCTAAAAGTTAAATACTTGTGTTCATCAAAAGACTTTACCAGGAAAGTAAAAAGAAAGCTTATAGACTGGGAAAAACATCTTTGGAAACAATATATCTGATAAGGGTCTTATCATAAAATTATATAGAAAACTTCAACATCTCAACCACAAGCCCAATAATTTTAACAAAATGAGCAAAGGACATGAACAGACATGTCATCAAAGAGGGCACTCAGGAGGCCAACAAATGCAAGAAGTGGTGATTACAATCGTTAGTTATTAGAAGTGCAAATCAATGAAGAAACGAACAGTGCGGTCCCATCTCACCACTGTAAAAATGGCAATGAGAAATATAAATAATAAGCAGACAAATGCTGACTATAGGGGACTGGAATTTGCTGACGAGATTGTAAAATGGTACAGCCACTACGGAAAACAGTATGGTGCTTCCTAAAAATGCTAGAACTAGTCCCAACTCCCACTCCTCGGTATATGTATCACGAATAGATACATGCACACATATGTTCACTGCTGCATTACTCACAATGGCAAAAAGATGAAGACAACTGTGTACGGATCAATGAAAGAATGGAAAAGCAAATGGTGGTATATAGTACAATGAGGTGCACAAAACTATCAGAAAATGTCTTTTAACACAGACGGAATCTGGAAGACATTATACTGAGTGAAATCACAAAAAGGCAAATACTGCATGATACCGTATCAAGCATAGGTATATACAAAGAAAGTCAAGTTCTCTGATGGCTACCAGAGATGGGGAGGGAGAGGGAGTGGGGAGTCACTTTCTGGAGTGGATACTTGTTACTCTTGGTGATGGAGAAGACAAGACCCACTCTGGACACAGTCAGCGCACCTTGACTAAGGTTAATGAAGACACTAAGATGTACAGAAAGAAAACGGACAATGTTGATACATGCTATACCATACACAAACTTACAACAATATAAAAACAACCAAAACATGTCTATGTTACGTGAGTAGATATGGATGCACATAAGAGTATGTACAGAAAGGTGAATGCTAGTAAGTGCATGCACATATATAGATGCATTTGTAGGCATATGTACATATACATTTGGCTGTCTTGCACCTACATAGCCACATTTATAACAAACCACATACAAGGCACAATTATGGATGCTTCCTAGACATCGCCAATCAACACATGGGATTATTAGATTCAAATGCTAGGGACCAGCCTTGTGGGGCAGTCTAGTCAACTGGTATACCATAAGCTCCAAACTCACTGCCATGGTGGTGATGCCGACTCTTAGCAATCCGAAAGACAGGGCAGAACTGGCCCCACGAGGTTCTGAGACTGTAACTCTTTATGGGAGTGGAAAGCCCCGTCTTTCTCCTGCAGAGGGGTTGGTGGTTTTGAACTGCTGACCTTGCAGTTAGTAGCCTAATGTGTAAACACTATGCAACCAGGACTCCTAAAAGGGGAACCTAATTTGCTGTGTAAACTCTGACCTAAAACAGAATAAAACATAACAACAATAATGTAACTTCAGCAACCAATAAGTTAAAAAAATTAAAGAACGTTCTTATCAGAAACAGTATCTTGGTTCACACTTAATTATGTATTTCCTTTCCACTGAGCTGAGGGGTGAATGTAATTAGTCGCCACATCACAACAGGGGGCAAAGTGACAACTCAGAATAGACACCTCATCAGAGATCAGGTGTCATTTGTGATGCTGCTGTAAATCCAGGTTCTAAATCGTCCTCTTGGTTTTGTCTTGGAAATTTAGATAAATAAAAACATGTCTTTAGAAAGAAAGAAAAAGAATATAATGATCTTTAGATTATATAAGGAGAGAGCAAACTACTTCCTCGTGTGTTTATTTTGTGATATTTTTCATAACAACGCTTACGATGAACTGAAACATTGCGTATTGCTTGTTTACTTGTTTGTAGTCTGTGCTGCCCACCATGTAAACTTCCAGGGCTAGAGTCCTGGGTGGACACCATATGCTCTGGCACACGGAGAGCCAGAATGCTCCTTAGGAACTAGGATGGCGAGACTAGGTCTCACGTACGCTAGACACGTTGTCAGGAGCGACCAGTCCCTGGAAAAGGACATCCTGTCTGGTAAAGCAGCAGGGCAGGAAAAAGAGGACAAGATGGGCTGACACAGTGACTGCAGGGCTCACACAAGAACAAGTGAGGATGGTGCAGGCACAGGCGGCTCGTGGTAAATGGGGCCCCTAGATCAGAACTGACTTGACGGCACCTGGCAACAATAACAGGGGGAGCACCCAGTAAGTGTATCCACGGAACTCAACAATGTGCCAGGGAAAACCACAGCGCGGTATGGCTAGCTTGTCTTTAAATTACCGTATATACTCGAGCATAAGCTGACCCGAATATTAGCTGAGGGACACCAATTCGTGGTGACCCTAGTGTGTGAAGGTAGAACTGCACTTCATTTACATTATCAGTGAGTCAGTCACCAAGCAGCACCTCGGAGAGAGCTTGACCCCCAAATTTCGGTGAGTAGCCAAGTTCTTGATGATCCGCCTTCTTAGCAACCCCCAAATTACTGAGGTTGGCTTTTCCACCCTGAAGTGAAAAACAAAAACCAACAATCCCATTTCATGGCTTAAAAAAAAATAGTCTTTTGCAACCTGTTTCATTTACTCTTTGCCTATATAAATGACAAGTAAGTTTGGAAAAGCATTATCGTGAGATGAAAAGAACAGAAAGGAAGGGGAAAATTTCCCCCAACTACCCTGGAGAAACTTTCCATTTTTATTTGCCAGATGCTTTTCCTCCTTTTAATTTCTCCATAAACTGAATTTCTTCTTCTTTTTTTTTTTTAAAGAGCAACCGATCTTACCACTCAAAACTGTTCACCATGACTTTGACTATTTAATGTCTTTCCTTGGAATTCCCACACCGGTGTGGAAGGGAGGGCTCCCCCTTCCCACGTGCGCTGTGGCTGGACCCAAGGATGACGTCTGCAGTGGGTGTTGCTGCCAGGTGCCCCCAGCTGATTTCAACTCACAGCAGCCCCCCCCCCCCCCCCGACACAGAAGAATGACCCCCTCGGGCCTGTGGGGCTGCAGGCCTTCAGGAAGCAGATCACCAAGCCTTTGTCCAGTGGTGGCATGATTATGCACTGGGCTGCTAACTGTGGAAAGACCAGCAGTTCAAACCTACCAGTTGCTCCGGGGGAGGGGCAGTTCCGCTCTGCCCCACAAGGTTGGCATGAGTTGGCATCCACTCCATGGCAGGGGGCTGGACCGCCAACTTGTCAGTTAGCCATCAAAGACATGGGATCCTACGGCTGATTTCGACTCATCTAAACGGACGCCCCACTCCCAACACCAAAGAACAATATCCCGAGTAACCCACTTTGTGACTTTTAAACACTGACTTTAAAAAAACGATCTACAAGCAGTTCATAATAAAAAGCATCAATTCCATACCGTTCAGTAACTTCCAAAGAGACCTCAGAGAACTGCTTTTGCATTCATTTGGGGGTTTTTCTGTTGTGATCCTGAATGGTGGCTCCGAGCGGTGACTCTACTGGACCTGTAGCTAAGGACTGTGGGGTTAAACTGGAACCGTGAAGTCATAAAAGAGTAGCCCCCCGGGGCCCCCAGCCACAACCCCAGATTACAGCAAGCTCCTCCCTGGGCGAGCCCACCACAATGGTGCGGAGCTCCCAGCTACAGAACACGACCGTCCTGAGGGTGCCTGCAGCTGGCCTCCTCTGCCTTCCCACAGACAACCCTGCCCTGGCTAACGCTCAGAGCGTGAAGCGCTCCAGGAAGCTAGGTCCTGCCTGGCAAGTCGCCCATGCTTGGCACCTCCGTCCTGAAGCTCCAAATAAACACACACTCCCTTTGGGTGGCCACGGGTGTCAACTGCAAGTCTGGGAGTGTAGTCTCTGGAGTTTTGCAATTACCTACATATGCCAGTGTGCTTAGTACCGCCACTGCCACTTAGGAGGGGCCTGTTTAGCATAATCTACTTATGTGGGAGTTAATTCTTGTACCAGGTTTCCATTCTACAAGAGCTCTGTGAAGCAGTCAGACTGAACGGCTCAGGGGATTGTAACGTGGGATTGTAACGCGAGCTCTCGCCTTTCGACCCCCAGGTCACTGGCTGCAGGGCCAGATTCCCCAACAGATCAGGTAAAGTCAGGTTTCCTAATCGGTCATGAGAAATTTCTTTCTTTTTTCCCCACCACATCAAACAGTCTGCTTCCAGGTCTGGCTAGCGTCTGTTTCTCTTCCAGAGGGGGATTACCCAATAAACATGGTAAGCATGGGCTTACTTGTGCTTGCTTATTTACTAATCTGTAGTGAGCAATTTCATGACATCCAAGATTCCACTGCTAGGTCTGGCTGGCCTCTGTCTCTCTCCAAATCCCACAGCACTTTCCCACAGAATCAAAGTATCTTCAAACCTACAATCCCTGATGGAGGAAATACATCCAGTAAGCAAGGTAAGCATAGGCTTACTTGTGCTTACTTACTAATCCAAATTTCATGTTTTGTACCACACGTGAAAAGTACCAGATGTGGTGCAACCCATGTGAAACTGTTCAGAATGATTAGTCAGTATGAACAAGTAAGCCTGTATTTACCTTACTTGGCACCGCCCCTGATCCACTGACATTCGGTTCTTTTAGCTAAAACCCATGCCTTATTACCACCAGACATATTGCATCAATCAGGAGCCTCGCCTCGTTCTGCCCCTGCGCATCTGCAGGTATAAAACAAACCCACTGCCATCGAGCTGATGCGGACTCACAGTGACCCTGTGCAGGATTCCAGAGACTGTAAATCTGTACTGGAACAGATAGCCTCATCTTTCTCTTGGGGAGTAGCTAGTGGGTTTGAACTGCTGACCTTGTGGTTAGCAGCCCAATGCCTAATTCACAACACCACCAACCTCCTTATCTTTACATAGCGCTGTTCCAGTTTTCCAGTTTTCTTTTTTGAGCTAGAGGGGATAATAAAGGGTGAACTAGCCCTAGGTTTGGACGCAGACTTGTTTACTTTGTAAGGCAGCATTAGAATGTTTGGATGTTAATGTGCCACACACGTGCTGCTAAAATGATATTTTTGAGCGTCAGTGGTAGATTTTCTCAGAGGCCAAATAATTTAGTACCACTCTTAATCATTTATGAGGAAAAGTATGTAGATATACCAGGCATTTGTCATCAATGGTATTTATAAATGGGGTGTTGAACTACCGTGTGCACTCAAGTATAAGCTGACCCGAGTATCAGCCAAGGCACCTAATTTTACCACAAACACTGCATTAAAATGTGCTGAAAAACTCGGCTTACACACGAACTTATGGGGTAGCTTCAGTCAGGTCTGTCTTTAAACTTTGCAGGGCCTGGGGCAAGAGGACAGGTGGAGGTTTATCTACCATGTGTCTGGATATTTACAAGTTATAAATCAAATTAACAAACTGTCCAATACAATATGTCCTATCTTCTTTGTAGACCACTTGTCATCTTTCTTGGACGGTGATGAGTGTTCTTGATCAGAACCAGAGATGGCTCTGACTTTCTGAAAGGACAAAGTGCTTATCTGGGGCCTGGTGGAGATCAGACTGTCTCAGGAGCACCCACAAAGAACCCTTGGACCCTGGACAGAATAGATGGGCACCGACAGATTACATCGCTGCCGTGTCATCCTTCGGTTAATTTGAAAAGCTCAGTCCCCTAAGGATCACCTGTTGAGGGGAGAGGCTGCAGGATGAGTGGCTCACCTGGCTGGGAGAGAGAAAAGTAACGCAGCTCACTGTGCCACAGCTCAGGGCTTGCTGCCAGCTAGTCGCCCCCCTGCTCACTGCGATCCCATGCACGGAACCATGAAACGCTGCCCACAGGCTAGGTGCCACCCCTGTTCACACTACTGGGAGCCAGAGGGGGTTTTGCCGGCTGACTTACGGAAGTGGATCACGACGAGGGCTTTCTTCTGAGTTTATCTGAATTTGGAAGCTCTGCTGAGCCTCCGCTGACAGATGGGCAGTGGCTGCACAGGAAGTGCACTGGCTGGGGATCAAACCACGGGAGGTGAGAA
>NW_022111300.1:12631867-12649896 GCF_000313985.2 Echinops telfairi
CACACACACACACACACACACACACACACACACACACGAGCCCCTGATGAGGGGGGCAATACAGAAGGAAGATCACAAGATATTTTCATTTGGTGAAATGGGTGTTACGATAAAGCACAAAATAGCCACTGCAGCAAAGCGGATGCCTAGGTTTACTTGGAGATGCCACACGGCTGGGGGACGGTCCCATCTGGATGGTGCAAACCAGGAGCTCTTATAGAAGCCCAGCGCCTTGGAATTGATTGGTGTAGGGCGGGGCCCAGCCATGTCTTAAAAACTTTTTTTTTAATTTCTTAAAAATCACTTTATTGGGGGATCTTACAGCTCTTATAACAATCCATATATCAATTGTATCAAACATATTTGCACATATGTTGCCACCATCATTTTCTAAACATTTACTTTCTATTTGAGCCCTTGCTATCAGCTCTTCTATTTTCCTGCCCTCCTCCCCACCCATGACTTCCTTGATAAATTTTAAATTATTACTGCCTTCATAGCTTACACCAACTGCTGTCTCCCTTTGCTCACATTTCTGTTGTTCGTGTACCACCCCCCCACCACCCCCCACCCCCGGGGTATACGTTAATCATTGCGATCGGTTCCCCTTCCTCCCCTCCTCCCCCTACCTTCTCCCTACCCTCCTGACAGCGCTACTCAGCATGGGCTTTTAACAATGTCTCCCAGGTGCTTTGAATGTTCAGTCACGGAGCCCATGAGACCACCTTCCAGGACGATGCTCTAACCTGGTTAGCTGGTCTTTCCTTTGGAGAGACAGAATTTAAAACTGGAGTGCAGGCTCTTTGCAGGCCCTTTGAACTTACAGCAAGAGCCTGCGGGCTTTTAAGGCCACTTGTTACACACACAGTGTGGTCGTTGCTCTCAGTGGCCAACAACTCAGTCCCAACTCGTGGCGACCCAAGGTGTGCACAGGGTGTAAACTGCTCCACGGGGTGTGCAAGGCTGTGTCCTTTCAGAAGCAGACTGCCAGGCCTGCCCACTGATGTGTCTCTGAGTGGACCAGAACCGACGACCTTTCGACTGACAATCCAGCGGTTCTATGTTTGTGCCACCCAGGGATTCCAAGGATTGGAGCTATTTGCGATTCTGTGACCATCAGCAACACCATTTCCTAGTTTACCCCAAATGAATGTGATGAGATGTCCTCAAAAATGACAAGCAGCGCCTTCCACTGGTGAGAGAAACCTGCCTAATTTCTTCTTGGTATCCATGACTAATTAAGGTTTGTGCATGACACCAGCCTGTGTGATCACGAGGTGTTGAAGAGATCAGGTATCAGGCATCATCAGAACAAAAAATCATTATCATAGTGAATGAGGCAGGGAGTGCGGAGTGGAGACCCAAAGCCCATTTGTAGACCACTGGACATCCCCTTACAGAAGGGTCTCGGGGAGGAGACGAGCCAGTCGGTGCAATGTAGCAATGATGAAACATACAACTTTCCTCTAGTTCTTAAATGCTTCCTTCTCTCCCACTATCATGATCCCAATTCTACTTTACAAATCTGGCTAGACCAGAGGATGTACACTGGTACAGATAGGAACTGGATGATCCCTTCAGGACCAGTGGTGTGAGTAGCGATACTGGGAGGGTGGAGGGAGGGTGGGTTGGAAAGGGGGAATCGATTACAAGGATCTACATGGTACCTCCTCCCTGAGGGACAGACAACAGAAAAGTGGGTGAAGGGAGACATCAGACAGGGCAAGATATGACAAAATAATAATTTATAAATTATCAAGGGTTCATGAGGGAGGGGGCACTGGGGAGAGAGGGGAAAAATGAGGAGCTGATGCCAGGGGCGTAGGTGGAGAGCAAATGTTTTGAGAATGATGAGGGCAATGAATGTACAAATGTGCCTTACACAATTGATGTACATATGGATCGTGACAAGAGCCCCTAATAAAACGATTAAAAAAAAAAAAGATTTGTGCATGAGTCCCATGAAAGCGAGGATTGCTTTGAGGTGAGCCCTCAATTACTTAAACAGGGCACAAGAAGGCTGAGGAGGAAAGCGCCACTCCGTGGTCAATTCAACAGCTAGACCCGTGCCATCTGAGGAGTGGCACCACTTCAGCTGTGCGCAACAGAGACAGAAATCCCAGAGTCTTGCCATATGCTTACAATTGTCTCAAGATCCAAATGATCTTGGAACTCCAGAGCAGGTCTGTGGTGTGGGTAGTCAAGGCCACCTGGGTGGGGAATTTAACATAAAAGAAGAGGCCACCACATCAGGAGACCAGTCTCTTGAGACTATAGAAATCCAGGCAAGACCCCCAAAGTAAGGCTGTTGGCATGGTCTAGGACTAAACCAAAAGGCAAACTCACTGCCATCGAGTCAGTACTGACTCCTCGCCCCCTATGGGCTTCCGAGACGGCGACTGCTAATGGAAGTCGAGAGCCCAGTCTTTCTCCCTGGGAGCTGGTTTCAAACTGCTCACCATGCAGATTGCAGTCCAACTCGTAACCATTACCCACTAGGGCTCTGGGACAGAGGAAGGAAAACTCAGTTGTGAAAGCACATAAATGTGGCTCTGAAGTACAGTTGAAAATGAAACTAAAACTATTATTCAACTAATGGTGATTTCATTAGTTTGTAAAAACCTATTTATGGCTCTGGAGTAATTTTTAAATTGTGAGGGACAGGATTGGCTCAGCCATCTCAAAAAGTTTGCTGACCCCTGGTCTAGAATAGGAAGGAATGGGATATACTTGGGATTTCAAAGGCAGTTTGAAAAGAAAACATGGCTGAGTTTGGCAGAAGGTGAATAGAAGGCAATCCTATGGGGCCCGCTTCCCATAATCACATGTAACCATCCTGACGACCTTGTGAGGTTCTATACCCATTCCTATTTCATAGGAGAGAAGAGATGCTCAGGAATTGGACTTAGTCAGGGCCAAACAATAACACAGGGGCAGCATTTAAACTCAGGACGAATGAACTGAAAGGTTATTTTAATGTTGCTTCCACGATACTCTAGGAATCCTGGTGGCAGACTGTGTTGTACGTCAAGAGCTCAAATGCCCCAGCAGCGCTGCAGGAGAAAGTGGAGGTGGTCTGCTCCTGTAAAGATTTGCAGTCTCAGGAACCCGGAGGGAGTAAGTAGTTCTACTCCGTCCTCTGGGGTCTCTCTGAGGGGCAATCCACTCCCCAGCAGGGGATTTGGTTGCGTTTTGGTTTCCATGATACTCTGGCCCCTTGCTGACAAGGAATCAAAGGGAAACGTTGGGGAAAGGAAAATGAACAGCTCTACTTCAGTTGGTGAAAGATAAATTCAATTTATGGTATACACCAGGGGTCCTCAAACTTTTTAAACAGGGGTCCAGCTCACTAACCCTCAGATCTGTTGGAGGGCCGGACTATAGTTTAAAAAAAAAATGAACAAGTTCCTATGCACACTGCACATATCTTATTTTGAAGTAAAAAAACAAACGGGGCAAAACACCCGGTGGGCCGGATAAATGTCCTCGGCAGGTTGCATGTGGCCCGCGGGCGGTAGTTTGAGGACGCCTGGTATACACGGTATCACATCATTGGGGGAGGGGTGGGCTTAATTAAATTGATTTTTAAACATCTGTGTATCATTCAGGGCCATCTGAAAAAAATGCAAAATGAAATCCAGGCCTGATTTAAAATTTTCTAGGTGCCATATTTCAAAAGTAAAAAGAAACAGGTGAAATGAATTTTAATATATTTTATTCCATCTACTATATTATCACTCCAACATGACATCAACAGCATAAAACATTATTGAGATAGTTTACCTTTTTTTCCCCTCTCTCGCTCTAGGTCTTTAAAACCCAGTGTTAATTTTACACTTAAAGGACATGTTTCAATTTGGAGACCGGCCACATTTCAAGTGCTCGATAGATGCATGTGGCTACTTCTGAGTGTGCCAAGAAAAGCAAACCATAAAAAGCCCCCAACCAGCCAGCCAACCAAACTCACTGCCGTGCTGACCATTCTAAGGCCTGGCAACCCTACAGAGAGAGTTTCCGGAGCTGAAAATCCTCAGAGGAGCAGACGCTGAGCAGCTGGTAGGTTTGAACCACTGACCTGGCAGTGAGCAGTACAGCGTTTACCCGAAAAGCATCACCAGGACGGCTCCTTATGACAGGGCCGGTATCGATCGGTAGTACTGAAACCCACGTAATCTGAGGGCCATCGCAGGGTGCGGACAGCAAGCAACAAGTAGACACATGAAACAGCCCCGGACGGGGACCAAAGAGGACGCTCCAAACGAGATGCAATTTGAGGTCTTTACCTCCTCCAGCGCCGCAGCACCAGAATGATGGGAGGGGCAGATTATTTTCAACAGGATAAGTACAGCCTCCCGTCTGCCACCTGCTACCATTATCCACAGGTCAGGGGACACCAAAGAGTTCCACAGGGCAAAAACTCCCGTGGGCCATTCCTCAGGGGGGAGACACCCATCCACCAGTTGCAATGAGACCAAAAGAAAACCGCTTGCTAATGCCACACACAAGGAAGGTAAGGCTTGACTTCTCCTTGACTGGAGACAGGAGAACTGAGTCTGTGCTAAGGGTGGAGAGCCGACCAGAAAAGGATGGGATAAGGGCTGCACAACCCCAAGAACGCCGTCAGTGTCGATGCGGAACACAGGCAAAACCGGCTGTACCGGCAAGTGTCTTGTCCCGTACACGTTTACACGGCATACACACACCACCACCACCACCACCCCTATTATTTCAAACAAACAAGCAAACTGAAGCCACAGGCCACCAGCCAGGGGAACCCTGCTGCATGTGAGCAAACGCTTTCTGACTCTCATGCACGTTCTGTGACTTGTCCTCTTGCATTACGGGACCGTCTGAAGAGGCAGCAGTGATTTTCTGCCGTGAATGCTGGTTTTCGCAGAGGGCCGGAAGGGATGGAAACAGGCGTTTTCTTGTTGTTTTTCAGAGCACCATTTATTCACCTCGTTGTCACTATCACATGACTTTACAGCATCTCTTACAATGTGCTCAGGGAAGGTGAGAACACAGTCATACTTATAACTGGCTGGTAGGATGATTTCATTATAGATACATGATTGATTAGAAACACTCTTTCAAAGAGCCATTTCATTTTGATTTCATTTCCCAAATTAAACCTGGGAATCGAGAGGCAGAATATCTCATCTTTCTTCCCAACCTTCCCATCGTTTCGTCAACTGTAAATAAGTAGAATAAAAACACGTGAAGAAAAGAAAAAACGGAACAGCCTTCCTGCGGTGATCAAGGTGACTGTGACCTCTATGTCGGCAGTACCGGCTGTTAGTTGCGATCTGTCACTCTGTGAGACGGTTAAAAACCACAACGACTGCTTTTCTGCGGCCTAAGCAGTGCCTCTTCACTTCCCAAAGAGCAGAATCCAGCAGAGGAGTCAGCCCACAGGGGCTCACGCCTCCTCCCCGCCCAGCAGCCCAGCTGGCACAGAGAAATGCCATTCTAGCCCCCAAATCTTGGGGCCCAGCCAAGAGGGTTGTCCCAGGGTGCAAAGTAAATTATTTCTTTGGACCGCCTTTGGAAATGGGCGGGAAGGGGGGTGGGAGGGGATATCGCACCGGCATACATTTATAGTGTCTCTTTGTAAACCCTCCTCCCTCCTCATAAAGTTCATGTACAACGACCCTTCCTCTTCATATGCTATTAATCGGGCTTGAGCTGCTTCTTAATTTCCAGACTCACCCTCCCACCCCTCCATGCCTCCTCCCACTGCCCAATCTTTTTTTGTTAACAGGTCTCTCTTGGTTTCCTGGACTTTTGCATGTTGTTCTAAATATACTGCCTGCCGATGAGAGTCTAACTGCTCCCTGCCCCGTTCACAAGTCAGTGGGTCAACTGATAGCCTATAAAATGATCCACATCTCTAAGACACACTTTTCAGGGATGAGGGCAGAAGAAAGGGGCTGCTGGAGAGGGGAGAGGATTCACCCCTTTTTGGGTAGAAACAAAAACATGAGACACAGAAAGAGAGCTCTGTGGTGTGGAAAGATCACAGAGCTAGCTCCACCCGGCGTGGTATTTTTACACACACTTGATTGAGCTGGGGGTCAGATCCTGACTCACAGAGAATGACAGTTGCATCCAAGTAGAGCCTCTGCAGTGCAGCAGCCCCATGCCGCGCCTCTCGGTCCCAACCCCAACGCCTGTCAAAGGAAGCTCATCACACGCATGCACGGCTGGGGGATGGTGGTTTTCAGATTACCTTGATTCGGGGTATTTGGTGAGGGTAGCCAGGCTGCTGGTGTACATGTGGCCGCCCACGTCGATGTGGACCGGCGCATTGGACTTTGTGAGCTGGGCTGGCGTAGGAATGCCTTGGTTGTTCAGTGGAGATGCAGGGGATCTAGTGATCAGAGGTCTTGACATATTGGGCCGACTGTCCTACAGAGAGAGAAGCAAGTTTAGACATGTTTTCTGCTTTGGGGGTGGGAGAGAGGAGACATGTACAGTCTAAAGAACACATTAAGATCCACAGGAAGGGGCTATATTCCACATTCGATGCAATTAATGTAGTGAATAATCCTCATTTGGTAATAAAATTAAGGAGGGGAGCACGCTTTTGCAATGGCTGCACAGTGAATTTTAGAAAAAGAGAGTTTACCACGAAGGGAAAACTTGACATGCTCAGAATCAAGGGGTTAAACTCATGTTCATTTCAGATCATCCTGAAAACTATAAGGGCTCATTATACTAATGAGCTCTCGCCCTTAACAATTGGCAAATGGCAATGTGGAGAAATACTAATCATTCTGAATGAAAAGACGATCAACATTTGAAGCAATACATATCTAACTATGTTTGATTTATCCTTCTCTTGGAAAACTTCCCACTGCCATCAAGTTGATTCCAACGCATAGCGACCCTATAGGGCAGGGAAGAACAGCTCCCCAGGGTCCCGGAAGCTGTAAATCTTTATAGGAACAGGAAGCCTCACTGTTCTCCCTTGGAGCAAGTGGTGGATTTGAACTGCTCAACTTGTGGTTAGCAGCCCAATACATAAACCACTACACCACTGGGGCTTCTTTCACCACCTTGTACATGGAATAAATAAGACCTTAAGGAGCCCTGGAGCCATAACACAGGAGAAAGATGAGTTGCAGCATGGCAAACTCACAGAGCAGTGCTGCCCTGTCCTGCAGGGTGCCCGTGACTCAGTGTCGACTCCCTGGCAGTCAGGTTGGTTTGCTTAAGACACTTGTGCGCTGCACACGTTTGCTTCCCATTCTACTAAATTCTTTGTTCCTTCAATCAGGGACACGAGGCACACCTCCCATACTTAAAGTGACTTTGCAGAGCAACCCTGGTGGTGTAGTGGATTATGTGTGGAGCCGACAACCACAAGGTCAGCAGTTTGAAACTACCAGCTGCTCTGCACCCATAAAGAACTGCTGTCTCAGAAAGTCACAAGGGCAGTTAGTTCTACCTTATCTTAGAGCAGCGGTTCTCAACCTGGGGGTCCAACGACCCTTTCATAACAGTAGCAAAATGACAGTGATGAAGTAGCAACAAAAACAGTTTTATGGTTGGGGGTCAGCACAACATGAGGAACTGTATTAAAGGGTCGCGGCATGAGGAAGGTTGAGAACCCTGTCCTAGAGGCTTGTTGTGAGTCAGACTCGACTGGATGCCATTGGTTACAGACAAGCTTATCAGTCCACAGACTTTTAAAATGATCTGCCCAGACTTGGTCTACTTATTCCCTGGTTGTCTTCCTGTAGAACCTTGAACTTGGAGTCTCTCGAGCAGCTAGTATATGCTTTGGAACCACCAGCAAGCTATTCTGCGCATGCAACTTCTTGGAGAAACCCAGTTCCCCTGGGGTACGGTGGCAGGCAGATGCCAAGGTGCGCGGCCACGGAATGGAGGTGCAGTGTAAGGCAGCAGAGCAGAGGGGGACTCCACTGTGGCGGCCAGAACCCATTTCAGAAAGGGGATTCTTCAGAAAATAAAGTATGATATCCTTTCCATGGATACAGTATAAATAGTTCAAACACGATCTAGTCAATTGCTTGCAAATTAGTGCCCAGACCACAGACAAGCCAAGTCTCCGCCACTCAATGAAGGGGTCACATTATTTAGAGGCTACAATTGCAGAAATAAGTGAAAATAGCACTTATGGCTGAGTGCTGGGAGACAGAGATGCAAGTATAGTCTCTACTTGATAATTTAGACTGAGATTGCTTTCAGACGTGCAAACAATGTGTGGTGAAGCCAGCAATAAGGCACAACAAAGCGACTTGGAAAACTGCCTTTGAGGGAGATTACAAAGTGTGTGTGGGGGGGTGAGGGGGGCAGCATCGTCGAGCTTTTGTGCACAAAACCCAGCATGATAAAATATGAATTTGCAAAACATCCTAGATTTTATGATCTGGAACAGCTTTAGGAATTACCTGGGGGCACAACTCTTAGACTACTTAGCATTAAGCACATGTCCAGGCATGATGGTGCACACACACAGGCTTTCTGGACTCAGCATCCCCGAGTCGGGTTGGGACTGGGCCTTTGCACAGAATGTTCTAACATCTGTGTGGTGCTTCCCACACGCAGGACCGCAGTGTTCACGGCTCACCGCTGGCATCGGGTGGCGAGTTCACGGGGCTCTCTGCACTCATTCTTCTTCAGACCCTTCTGTATAAATTTGACAATGCAAAATCGATGCAAGAACACCCCAAAAGGAGGTTTGTAACCCAAAGGGAAGGTGTTAAAGAGATACTGGGTAAGGAAAAAAGGCTGAAATGCAAAGACTGTAGTTGGTAGGAAATCTAAAATTGTTATGGTTTAGAAACATTGAACTTTCTGAAATCTGGGTGACAGAAAACACATTCTTCTCATCCCCGCCCTAAAATAACCTCTCTTTTTAAGTGATATATATTACCTGAATTCCTGTTAGATAATGATTTCTGGGACACACACACACACACACACACACACACACACACAAACACCCTCTCCCTGCTACCCTTCAGCCCATTACAGCACTGCAGTCTGTAATAGTTTTTCAATTGGACACATTCTATATCCTGCCTGAGGGTGCTCGGGCAAAAATGAACAGATTTGCAGGGTTAATGCTGTCGTTAGACTGTGACCTCATTCGGCACACTGTGAGGTCTATATAGGAGAGAGAGAGAGAGAGAGAGAGAGAGAGCGAGCGAGCGAGAGAGCTGATCGGCTGAAGATTCCAGATTTCCGGGGAGTACATACCATTTACATGGTAAATTACAATGCCTGGATACTGCTAAATTTCAAATTCAACCAGGGTTTCTTCAGCTCCCCAGGGGGAATGAGGGGGGTTAAATCTTAGGGCCAAGGAGGGCATTTCCGGAGGGCCGAGGCTTGAGCCTGCTGCAAAGATTGGGACACTGGGACTAGTCTTTGGTGAGCGCTCTGACTTCTCCTTCTTGGCCCCGCACCCATCCCAGAAACGCTCCTTGTCTTGCGTGATTCCTGTTGGCTAGGAGCATTTCTAAGGCATGATGAGAATAGCTCATTGATAATAAAGCAATTTACCCCATGTTTTCTGTATTTATCAGTGCAGGCTAAAGGAAGTTTTAAGAGGCTGGGGGATGCCTAAGGGCTTAGAAGTTGTGACACTTATAATGGACATTAACCAGGACCCTTACAACCTATGCCAGCTATTCCAGAGGTTTATTCTAGGGCAGTGGTTCTCAACCTTCATAATGCTGGGACCCTTTCATACAGTTCCTCGTGTTGAGGTGACCCCCCCCCACAACCATAAAATTATTTTCATAACTGTAATTTTGCTACTGTTATGAATTGGGTGACCTCTGTGAAAGGGTAGTTGGACACCCCCCCCCCCCCCCAAATGGGTTACGACCCACAGGTTGAGAACCACTGTTCGAGAGGTATTACGTAGTTAACCACCCTTCCCCGCTTGCTCGTGACAGAAGGACACACTCTCTAATTTCTCTGGACATGGAGCTCAGGAGTGGAATGCGGGCCCTGAAGCAGCCTTCTAGCCACCGGCTGAAGGATGAAGCGCATGCCCACGTCCAGAGGGCTGGCCTGAGAGCTGGCAGGAACGTGGGTCCTCACTGACCCTGCTGAGACACCGGGTTCACTGTCTCGGAACCTGCGATTGGGGATTCCTGTTACTTGAGCAAGCGGGTTTCTGTCCTGGAAGCTGGTTTGGGGTTGGGGCTTTTGAGCCCTGCAGCCCACACCCCTCCGGGCAGAGCACCCATCCTGTTCGCAGGGACACCTCTTTGGGAGGTCACTGGGCTGGCTGAGGCTCGCGGGGCAGCAGGGCTTTGCATCTCCTGGTCCTTGTGCTTCAACCCCAGTCCCCACAGCCTTCCTTCCTCTCTTCAAGTATTCACCCACGTCATAGCTCAGCTTACCTAGATGCCTTTCTGAATGACTTTTGAGGAAATGAAAACCAGGCCATTTAACCAGCAGGTGTAAAGGACTCGGCTGTGTGACCACCCCTGCTGCAGACACGGCCAGGCACCGTGGCACACCTCGGAGTAGAGCTGGCCAGGACGCTCTCTGTGAGATTCCCTGCACACGTCTCGTCTGTGCGCAGACAGCAGTATCTTACCTATGCACGTGACCGAGGTACGTTCAAAAGTATTGTCTCTAGGGCTCTAGTCCACACACATGCGGGTTTACGCCAAACGAAGTGTTTACACCTGTCTCTGTGATAGGTGGGTGGCCGTAGACAAGTTCTCAGTCAAATGCTTATCTGAGTTTCATCGGGGTGCCTTCCAACAAAAAAAAAAATCCTACCACAACAGTGATAAAAAACACACAGGGTGCTCATGGACCCGATGGAGTGTGGGTACAATGCAGAACAGAGCTCAAATTCTGACTGAGTCCAGACTTCCCGGACAATTGTTCTGAGAGACTCTTTAAACCCTGAACCCAAACAGAGAGGCACACAAACTCCATGGTCAGACCCGTGAGTCCAGTAGTCTGCTGAGACAACACCTGTGTGTGACCCAAAGCCACGGCTGCTCTAAAGGCCAGATGAGACAGTAAGCGGGCGGGAAGAGTAACTGAAATCAAAACCCAGAATAGGATTAACGAGAAGGTGGACCCACCATGGAAGATTTAACTAATGTCACTGAGCCTAATTTGCTTCCTTAAGCTGGTAGTCTGAGCACCACAGAATTAAATAATTTGAAGAAAAAGAAATAAAGCCCACCAGAACTCCGTTATCTGGGGAGGAGGAGAGGTAACAAGTTCACAGCTAGTTTCCTAAGCCAGGCGTCCAGCCGCACTTTCGGCAACACTGGAAATGGTTTTTATCGGCACATTCAACCTGGTAGCCACGAGCCTGAGGTGGCTTTCTGAGCATCTGCAACGTGACCCGCGCAGCCGAGAACTGGGTTTTAGTTTCATTTTAACTAAGAGAGCTGCACCGGACAGCATGGTAAACTGCTTTAATTTTTACCAACATGACTACACCCCAACCACGAGGCATTCTAATTCATCAGTGGGAGTCAGGGGTGGTTTCGAATGGAGTAACAATGGTGCATGACCCTGTAACACGTGCCCTCCCTCTCGGCGTGACTCCGAAAAGCAAAGAGCTGTCATACAGGGAGGTCTCTCTCTCTCTCTCACACACACACACACACACACCCCTCAGACACAGCACCACGTGGAAGGCGCCAGCTGTGGCGGTGGACCATGAGGTCACAGGTGCAGGCTGTTGAAACGGGAGCGCTCTTGCTGCCTGTCTAGTCAGCACACCCAGCGGCACCACACAGGGAAAACAAACAAACAAACAAACAAACAAGCACACCCTAGGTGGTTCCATTCACGGGAAGCTCAAAACCAAACCGAAACAAGCTCCCCGCCATGGAGCCGATTCCGCTAGGGCCGAGGCCAGAGACTGAGATGTGCCGAGGCTGCAACTCTTGATGGGGGCCCCAAACCTTTCCCTCGGAGCGGCTGGTGGCTTTGAACTGCTGACCAAGCGGTTCGCAGCTCAACCCATAACCACTACGCCAAAGTGCTCCCAGCACAGGAGCTAAGGACAGGTAAAGCCCCGGCTTATGGGAGGAGCCTTCTGGCACGTTCGAAAAGCCCGAAGTCTTGAACTGCGTGGGCCACCAGTGTACATCCACATACTCCGCTATCTATGTGACAGTTAGTCGCTTTGTGGAAAATCCTGTTGACAAAAAGACCATCATAAAAATAGTCTGAAAGAATTTTTTTTTTTTTTAAAGTTTCCCTTCAGAAAAATTTCCTGTTCGAGTACACAAGTTCTGTAAAATACTTCTTATAATAAAAGCAGCGGCGGCAGCTAGAAAGATGTTTGTCATTTCCGTTCCTGGATTTCACCAATCTGACAAAGGCTCTGACGTGAAGCAGCCCTCTGAAATGTTATTTCAAACTCCACCTTCCCTCTCTCTCAAGCAGCTGCTCAGTTGATCTCCAAAACGGCCCTTTCCCGGCTGCCTTCACTTGCCGCTTCCTGGTGGCTTAATCACCCGTCTCCCCTTCCAGCCGCGCAGCAATGATTTTTTGGTAGGAGGATCCTTCAAGGGATTTGACTTCAGGCATCTTTCAGAGGGAGCTAATGAAAAATTTACCTCCTAAATCTAATCTAGCTGCATGCTGTTCACACAGGAGCCCCGGGGACATGGCCTTGAACAAATGGGTTGAAGTTTAAATGGAAAGTTTTAATGACTTTATTTGTTAAGAATGTCTGCGACCGCCTTGCATCACGTTTCTCTACAAAGCTGGGCTATTACCTCTCTCTCTCACTGGGGGAAGAGCAGGCTTCTTGGCGATACCTGCAGACGGCAGGTCAATAGTCAAACTCTTACCTGTGTTATTGGAAACCCTTTACGAGCACTCCAGAGTGGTGAAGGAGCTGAGCACCGAGCACAACTTTTCTGCAAATTTCAACCTGGCTTTAAAGAACTAGATGAGGGTGGGTTTCAAAAAGCTTCTGGGGGGATATGGACTGAAAAAGCAATGGAATTTCTCCATAAGCTGTTTGAAACCCCTTTTAGGAGCTCTGTCGGTGGAGTGTTTGCGCACTGGGCTGTGATTCACATGGTTGGCAATTCAAAACCACCAGCCGCTCCAAGGATCCAAGGGAGAAAGACTGGGCTTTTTTTTTTTAAATCATTTTATTAGTGGCTCAGACAACTCTTATCACAATCCATCCAACCATCCATTGTCTCAAGCACAATTGTACATAAGTTGCCATCATTATTTTCAAAGCATTTTCTTTCTACTTGAGCCCTTGGTATCAGTTCCTCATTCTCTTCCCCTCCTTCCCCCTCCCTCCCTCATGAACCCCTGATACTTTTACTCCTCATAAACAGTCACAGACTCGGAAACCCACACGGGGTCATCGCTTTGAATCAGCAGGTGTCTTTGGCATTTTACACACACACACTTCAATGACATAGAATGCCTTGAGAAAGAGGGTGATTCACACATTGTCTGCCCATCTGACCACTCTCTACAGCACACGAGTAGCAAAATATCTTAGGCACGAACCCTGCTTCCCGGGTGGAAACTTCTGTGGCTGCCTTGGGAATATTATATGTCAGGAATGGCACACCCTATTGACATATCAGCCATTCTTTTACATGGCAATATGCCACCTTACGGACCATAATTATTGAATCTCATAACAGGACTCTTGACAATACTGTCAGCCTATTTTGAAAGAGGCCCTATTGGCTTCTTCATGCCAATCTTTATCGGTACCTCTCATAGGCCAATCTCTGAGATTGCTATTGAATTTAACCACATAACAGACAATCTGGAGAGGAAAAGAATCATTTAGGAGTTCACAGGAGTTAAAAAAAAACAACAACCACCCAGCAGCTCCAACATCAAGAGGCACTGTATACATAATTTATTTGGAAGGCAGTTTCTGTCAATCATAACCTTCTGGAAGACAGAAGTGAATTATTTTGCCTTTTGCGTACCCAAATCTGAAGCCATACTTTCCATCCACTCTACTCATGGACCCACGCCTCTGCCGTAGCATCGTCCAGACTCATAGCCACCCTTGAGGCCAGAGCAGAATGGCTCCACAGGGTTTATGGAAGCAGTCAGCCATCTTTCTCCCGTAGAGGGGCTGATAGGCTTGAACCTCCAACCTTTGGGTTACTAGCCCAATGTTTAACCCACTATAACCACCAGGGCTCCTTTTTACTCACAGGAGACCCCTTCAAATTCATGGAGCCTACTTATACTCCATTCACCAATCCATAAGAAAACATTAACCTGGGTGGAGTGGTGGTAATGAGTTGGGCTACTAATTGCAACATCAGCAGTTCGAAGCCACCCGCCCCTTCACGGGAGAATGGCAAAGCTTTCTACTCCTGTAGAGACTGCTAGTCTTGGAAAACCACAGGGGCAGTTCTCCCCTGTCCTACAGGGTGTTATGAGTCAGAATCGACTCGATGGCAGTTAGCTAGCACAGCACAGCATGGCCAAAGTGTCCAAAACTAGCCCCGAGTGAAAGAAAAGCAAGGTTCCTAGTTCAACCCATTTTCAAAACTTCAGTTAGCTGGAAAACTCCTATGTCAGAAGTCCTTGACTTCTGAAGGGGTTAAGGAGAAAGAGCACTGGTTTGGGGATCACACGACTGATTTGAGCTCAGCCTCAACCTTCATCCAGTCTTGGAGATATTACAAAATTGATCTGATTCCACTTTCCTCATCTCTAAAAGGCGCCACATCTACATACCTTGTAGAGTGTAGGGAGGGGGGGCCTTCCGCAGGCACAACAATGAAGTGTGAGCTGCTCATCAACCCCAGAGGAAGCTGCTCGGATCCAGTGAGGGTACCCACTGCCCCCCAGGGGCTGACGGCGACCCGACAGAACACAGATCCGCACTATAGAGTTCCTGAGAGCGCACATCTCTACGAGAGCAGACCTCCTCATCTGTCCACAGGAGACTGGCAAGTGGGTTTGAACCACCAACCTTTCAGTCAGTAGACCCGCGGGGCAACCAGGGCTTTTTTAGTGAGATGCATGAACTTCGTTTTGTTCTTTAACTTTTCACTGAGATCCCCTCAGCAGAACTGCGCGTCCCCACTTCTTCCCTGTGTTTCCATCCCACCTCCATTTCTAGCCCTTCTGAACTCTGCCATTGGGGAAGTGCTGCCCGATGATCAAATGGTTGCTTATTTTAAGGTGTGTGTACCTCCCAAGTGTAGTAGCACCCCAGACAGATCTATGGATTAGCTGAAAATTGATCTATGGGGTGGGGCGGGTTCAGTTCCACACCTGAAGTGTGACTAAGGGCCAGTCATGGGGGTTCCATCAGTCTCTATCCAACCAGTAAGCCTAGTCTCTAGTGATTTTGAGTTTAGTTCCACTCTATCCAGAACCTTCTAATGTGATCCCTTTCACAGCTGCTGGTAGTGGCAAGTGGGCACCATTTAGTTCTGGCCTCAGTGTGGTGGGGAATGATGGCTGCAGGCCTTATTGGTTCCACGTGTCTTTCGATCTTCATCCCTGTTCTTCGTCCCAGACCGGGAAAGACCAATAATTAACGGCGCTAGGTATTAAGGGGCTTCCAAGGGAAGCCATATATAAATAACCTGTGGTGGCTAGCTGGTTCTGCACTGAGCCCAATCACAAGGTCAGTGGTTCGAACCCACCAGTCACTCTGCACCCTTGAAAAGATTTAAACGTTTGGAAATCCAAAGGGGCAATTCTTCTCTGTCCTATAAGATCACTAGGGGTTAGAATCTATTAGCTAGCAGCTGGTTTTTCTTTTGGTATGGGAGGCTGCACAATGTATACAGAGATTACCAGTTGGATATTGAAAAGCACATAGCTTGAAAAGAGTGGAATATTTTTTTAAATTGAAAAATTGAAAAGGCACATTTATTGAAGATGTGAGGTCAAGAGTGTTGAAAATGTACAACTTCATTGCACTTTTCTTAAATATTTTTAATCGCTAAATTTTTCTTCTTCAAATTATGCAGTAAACATTTCAGAACCGATTTTAGCAAATAGGAGTCAATGGTTAATTCAGGTTAAATGTTTCAGAGGTAAGGCCGACTCCAAGCTTCTTTCTGGGAAATTTTTATAGTTTACTTTAAGAGTTTCTGTGGACAGGTGAAGTTGTGCCATCTTATAACAAGACTAGAGCATTTTAATTTCAATGAAGGAATTTGAACTCTGACAGACCCATTTTGGATTTCAGAACATTTGAATCTCTGTTGTACCAAACTTACTACCAGTCAGTTTATTATGACTTATAGCAACCCTATAGGATAAAGTAGAACTTGAGTTTCTGAGGCTGTAAATCTTTATCGGAGCAGAAAGACCCATCTTGCTCTTCCAGAGCAGCAGATGGGCACAAACCGCTGACCTTGTGGTTAGTGGTCAAACATATAACCCACTATGTCATTGAGGCTCCTTGTTTATTGTACAGTAAACCTTATTTCTGACCCCTTTCTAAGATAACATATTGGAACTGCCTGCTATTCAGTTCCTAATGAAGAAGTGATCCTTGGGGGAAATTCCAAGTTCATGTAATGTGTACTGTTCAGCTTTGGCTGAAAGGACAGCATCGAAGTATAACTTGACCTAAATATTTAGTACAACACACACTACTTTAAATAGAGCCAGCATGCACTTCCTCTATCTCAGGCTAGCCAACACTACATTAAAATATCCTGGTTTTTTAATGAGTGAGCAGATACGGAGTGGTATACGGCATATGTTCTGTATCTCAAAAACTAGAGCTAATAGGGGCAAGCTGGAGCCAGGTTTTGAAGCAGCAGGTCAAATAGACCCAGAAACAAGGCTAACATTGGAGGCACCAAAATGTGTGTTGGCCAGTGTAACTGTACCTCAGCGAGCTGCTCATAACTCTGCCACCTATATAGTCCACCACATTCATGGCTCTCTATTTGCAGCAAAGGTAAATATATACATATATGCATATATATGCATATATATATATATATATATATATATATAAACATCCTATGCCAAATCTATATATATTTGTGGGTATATACACCCATGCTCCCTACACCTGTTCACCCTGCATTGTCTAGCCACGCATCTACTTGTAGACCACCGTCATTTTATAATAGTGGTTGCATACAATATTGGTCCCTTTGTGATTGACTACTTTTTTGTCATTGTTTTTGTTGTTTTCTTTTGTTGCTTTGTTTTGCTCTGTCTTGTTTTTTTGTGCATATTATTATCTCTACAGGTCTATCTAGATGAAATAGGTGGGATAAACAATCTGGAGGAGAAAACTGGACTGATGGTTCTGGGGGACATGGGTGAGGGGGAGGCGGAGGGTGGGGTTAGGAAGTAGGTGTTAACAAACCCAGGGACAAGGGAACAATAAGTGATCCAAAATTGATGGCCAGGAAGGTGTAAGAAGGCCTGATAGAGCTTGATCAAGGGCAATGTAACCTGCCGGCGTGGAGTAGGAAACCAGTGGAGAGGTCTGAGGGGCTGGCCCCAATCCCAACTACAGGGACACCTGCTCCTATGCAATGAATCTGCAGCTCTGGGAGAGGGGCATGTCTGATCAGAGCACACGGGAGCAAATGAAGGGGGAGGAAGAGAGAGTGGAGCACATCCTGGCCCACCAAGCCTTGAGGTCAATATTCCCACTCAGAGCAGCCAATCCAAATAGAAGACCATGTGGTTGGCCCCACTATGAGACACGGCATCTCTCACTGACCCATAGCCCTACAGGGGACAACACTGGAGACACAGTGTGGGAATTCTGCCCAATCTGATCCCACCACACCAAGGCAAAACACTAAGGGCGTGGAACAGTAACAGCAAGGGGAACAGAGCAGCAAAGTCCCCAGGGAATACTGAAAATGGACTTTGGGGCCAGGGCTTAGTGCCCCAACAGACTCGACTGGAAAACACTCCTAAAGGCCAACAAACAGTCCCTGAACTAACTACAAGCTCTTCATTCTTGTTATGTTTTGGGGTTTTTTTGGTCATTGGCTTGTTGTTGTTTTCTTTTATTTTGTTGCTTGGTTTTGCTCTGTCTTGTTTTTGTGCATGTTATT
>NW_022111300.1:12652367-12691165 GCF_000313985.2 Echinops telfairi
GTTTTGAGAATGATGATGGCAACAAATGTACAAATGTGCTTGACACAATGGATGGATGTATGGATTGTGATAAGAGTTGTATGAGCCCCCAGTAAAATGATAAAAAAAAATGTCCTCTGGATTCATTTACAGTATGAGGTGCTTCAGATTTATCATTATTCTTCAACACTGTGTACAATCCCACCGTATGCATGTACCAAAGTTTACACAGGCTTCCACTGATGGGCATTTAGGTGGTTTCCATGATTTTGCTTTTGTGAGCAAGTGTAAGTAATGTGGGCGTGTATATATCTGTTTTTATTGGTTTTGCTTCTATTATATACAAAGAAGAGATATTGGTGGGTCATTTGGTATTTCTATTCCCAACTTTCCTGAGAAAGCACCATGCCTCTTTCCAGAGTGGTCACACCATCTGATAGTCCCACTAGCAGTATATGAGGGCTCTTGTTTCCCCAAACCCTCACCAATTTTTGCAGTTTCCTGTATTCTGAACTTCTCTAATTATGCTGGAGTGAGGTGGCATCTCACTGTTGTTTTGATTTGTATCCTTTGAATGGCTATTGTTTGTAAGAATCTCTTCATGTTTGTTGGCCACACGACTGCCTTCAGGGGTGAAGTTGTCTGTTCGTGTCCTCTGCCCATTTTTAAAAGCGGAATTACTTGTCCTTTTCTTGTTGAGGTTTTCTATACATGTTAGAGATCAGTCCCTTGGCTCATGTGTCATTGCCAAAGGCTGGTCCCAGTCTGTGGGCTCTCCTTTTTCTCCTTTGGTGACATCTTCCCACGCACAGAAGTGCACCTAATTTTTAGGAGGAGTTGAGGGTGCATCCTTTCAGTTATGTTTGAAAGTCCATCTGTGCCATGCAGTAAGGACCCCAGATTTGTCCCTATTTTTGCATTGATGAGTTTTATGGGTCTAGGTTTTACTTGCAGGGCTTTGATGCATCTTGGGTTTGTTTTCGCATATGGTCTGAGACATAGGTCTTGCTTCATTCTTCTTTCAAAGGATGTGTTTGCCAGCACCATTTTAAAAAGAAACTCTTTCTTTTCCTTTTAATGTGGTTCTTAAATTTTAATTTTCCTTTTAACGTGTTTCAAGCCTTTGCCAAAGAATAGTCATTTGTGGGTAGGTTTACCAGGGTTCTCAATTCAGTCCCAGCGGTCTCTGAGCTTTTGACTACCATGGCTGCTGGGGTTGGGGTGCAGAGAGGGAGGGGAGAGGCCTCCAACTTGGTTCTTGAGTAGTGCTTTGGTTATCTGCTGTCTCTTTCCTTGTCACTTAAAGTTGCTGAGTAGTTTTTTCATCTCTTTAAAGGGAATTTTTTTAAAAAAATCATTTTATTAGGGGCTCGTACAACTCATCACAATCCATACATCCATCCATTGTGTCAAGCACATTTGTACATTTGTTGCCATCATCATTCTCAAAACATTTGCTTTCTACTTGAGCCCTTGGTATCAACTCATTTTTCCCCTCCCTCCTGCTCCGCCCTCCCTCATGAACCCTTGATAATTTATAAATTACGATTATTTAGTCATATCTTACACTGTCCGACATCTCCCTTTACCTACTTTTCTGCGGTCTGTCCCCCAGGGAGGAGGTTATATGTAGACCCTTGTAATCGGTTCCCCCTTTCTATTCCACCTTCCCTCTACCCTCCCGGTATCGCCACTTGCACCACTGGTCCTGAATGGATCATCTGCCCTGGACTCCCTGTGTTTCCAGTTCCTATCTGTACCAGTGTACATCCTCTGGCCTAGCCTGATTTGTAAGGTAGAATTGGGATCATGATAGTGGCGAGGAAGCATTTAGAGGCAAGTTGTATGTTTCATTGTTGCTACCCTGCACTCTGGCTGGCTCATATTCCCCCACCCCCCACCCCTTTAAAGGGAACTTTTAATGGAGCAGAGAAGGCACAGCTCATGGGTGGAAAAGACAGCACTTCACGTTGCTATATAAAGTATGACTGTGTGGGACTGCAGGGGCTCTTCTAGCCAAAGTGTCTGCAACTTCCACCAACCTACTATTTCCTGCGTGTGTCTGAGTACGAAAGTGGGGGGAGACACTGATAGGACTGACCTGTGGGTAATTATTACAGACGTTGTTGGATTACCATCTTGCTGGGTGTAAAATGAGCCCTTGGAGAGGTTGTGGGGAGGAGCTCACTACTAGCTAGAGCCAGGAAGGGAGTGCACCCTCTGGACCTGGGTGTCAGAGTGGTGGACTTCCCAACCCACAGAGCAAATTAAGTCGAGTCTTTGCGACAGGAGGCCGTTTCGTGGAGTGGAGTGCCTTTGGGCACTTAATCGGGGAAGCAGGGCTCACTGACCCACGGAGCATGAGCTGAATGCCTTCATCTTGGAGTTTACAGGTGAGAGGCATGCCCTTTGGGCATTTATTGGCAGCCCTGAAAAAATTCTGTAACGTGTCCTCACTGAATATCTGTTTCCTAAGCATCTCTCCAGCTATATTATAACCTATTGACTTCCTTAATCAACTGTGCGCACCGGCTGAGAGTTCAGCATTGCCCACTGCAATGGATCACCGAATTCACGAGTTGGGCAAGGAGAGCGGTGTGTCGGAGAGGGCAGGGGCGTACACAGGTAACAAGACAGAGCACAAGGTGGGAATGGTGTGCTTTGGACAAAGGGTAAGAAAGAAGTGGAAAAAAAGTACAAACCCATCACAGTGGATTTGTACAATGAAATGACCGTTGGCTGTACTGTTTTTCTTTTGGCAGAGGAATCATTTAATTCCCCCAATTTAAAAAACAAACAAAAGTGGACAGTTTCAAAGTTGTTTGGATCTGATCAGCAATTGTGTTCAATCACTCGGCAACTACTACTTAAGGTGAGAGAGTCAAACGGGGCTGTCCTTGTCTGGGCCTCCTCAATATGATTGCAGAGACGACGATTCTGCCAGATGCGAAGGGCCCTGGCTTTCCCCGCCCCCTTTCATTTTCATACTGAAATCTATCTGAGGAACTCCTTTCTGAGAGTACCAACCTGGGACCGTGAGAGAAATCAGTATCTGCCAATAGTTCTTTGCATCACCCCCCTCCACCCCCAACTCACACCCCAAAAGAAAAGGAAATCTCAAGGAAAAACTAAAACCAAAAATATTTTGATAGAATTTGGCTGGGCAAACTGTTTTTTAAATTTACTTTTCAGATACCTGTAGATGCATTTAAAGCACTACAGTCTTTTAAAATACAAACCCAGCTTAGGTACAGATGTTAGTAATTCTCTTTTGGTTTTAGTAAAAGGTAGTATTGAACAAAAAGGGCAAGGGCGGAGCCTCCACCACCCAAAGTACGTGCATGTCTGACAAAGAACTCCGGGGTTTAGGGAATCACAATGCTAGCAGTACTGAAGTTTGCATGATGATGTTACCGGCAATTTAAAAGGTTTTGTGCTTTATGGAGCTGAATCGTTTTTGAAATGTAAAAAGTTATTCTTAAGAAAAAATCAATTAGCATATGCTTTTGGCATCTTGCTATATGTTACCTTCAAAATAGGGAATTTTTTTTGACATTTTAAAAGGATGGGTTACAAGAAGAAATACAAAAATAGAACTATATTTAGGCATAATGTTCTTCCCCTCCCCTCTCCTTTTTATTTTAAACCAAGAAAGAAAGTTGTCCCACAGACAATGAAATGGGCCTTGGGTCATGTCAGTGTCTGATTATCCAATAGGCAAGGAAAACACAGGTTTACTTGTGCTTACCTACTGATTCATCGTGAATCTTTTCACCACAGCAAAGGTTCTCCTTCTAGGGGTGCCTACTACCTGTCTCTTTCCCAACAAGACCCAGAGCACCTTCCTGCAGAACCCAAGCTGCTTTTCAGATAGGCAATCCTCGACCTAGTGGAAAGTGTACATGCTCAGCACCGGCTTACTTGTGCTTACTTACTGATCTGTGGTGAACTGTCCCACATGGGCTTCACCACGGAAGCCTGCTATGGTACCAGAGAAACTAGTTTGATGCTGAGTGAAGGGGGGGGACCTGTGGTTTCCACACTGCTGGGACCCTTCATTCCCCGGAAGAAAAGAATACATGTTGCCACGGACACCTCTTGTGTGCCCACAAGTCTGGGCTGGGTGCGCTCTTGGGAGGAAAATGCTAACGGCAGCAAAGGTTGGCAACTAAACTGTATCTACCACGGAGAGAGCAGCCTTCTAGCTTTACATCCAAATCCTCGGTACAATGTTAAGCATTATCACCATTTCACAGAGCAGGAAGTTGACGCCGAGGTCAAGTGGCTCAGCCTATAATTATCTAGTAATGAACTCACTGTGGTATTTTACACGCTATCCGTCATGTACCAAGATAAGGCTACCATGGGCCTCTGTACACACTGTGGTTTCCCCAGGCGAGGGCAGAGGCCTGCCTCGATCCAGCCATCCACCTGTGTTTGCCCAGTCTGTTTGGGGACACACACAACTGGTCTCAGGGTTAGAGGATGGAGAAGGGCAGCTGGCCCAGGGGGTGGGCACCCCACTTCTGACACTTATGTTTCAGTTCCCCATCACAGAGAATTACCATTATACTTATTTCCCCAACTCCCAGGTCTAGGTGTTCATTATAGAACACACCTGCTGCTTCTAAAGAAGACAATGAACCTGACTCATTGACATCTTGGATGTGATTTTTTAAAAAAGCCTTTTCCAGCAGAGGGTCAAAAGCGAAACTTGTACCTCTGAACCTTAATCAAGTCCCTTAAGAGGGACCCTCCCCTGAGAGCCCTAGATACATATTTGCTTGACTTCTCTGCTTTCAGAAATAATTAAGATATGCAGGTTTATGAAGATGCTAGCTTTTCTTTGTGAAAAGAAACAGTACATTTTACTTTACAATGTAAATGCAGTTCATTATAGGATCACTGCCCCTGGTTTGTTCATTGAGAAAATCCCGCTCCTCTATTTGGCCCTTGGCTAGACCACTATGGGAATGTAGCCCTGCAGGGAGTTGGGAATCCATGCTGGGAGTCGGCCGCAGGCATAGGACAGATAGTCCTGATGACGAGGAAGACCCCATGTAAATTTAACAAGACAAGGCAAGTTAGAGATGGACGTGACCACCCAAATGTGCATCAACAGATGAACCCGGAAGAGAACTCAAGTTCTCAGGGGCTGCCCCATGGGGACCTCAAAACATGGTGCCTGGGGTCAGCCCGTCACAAAGGACAGATGGTGCCTAATCGTACGTGATTGAAATATCCAGAATAGGCAAACGCACAGAGATAAAAATGTATTTGTTCTATTAGTTGAAACCAGAAGGGTGGGGAGGGGAGGGGAGAGAGAAAAGGAGGGAGTAGGGAGTTATCGCTTAATGAGCACAGAGCTCCTGTTTGGGGTGAAGAAAAACTTTTGGGAACAGTAGCAATGGTTACACAACATAATTAATGTCCCTGAATTACATAATAACAAATGGTTAACCCGGCAAAATTTTCATGATGTGTATTTAATGATTTAAAAAAATCAAGTTATCCTTTAAGTCATCTGAGAGCTACTTTTTGTTGCTTTTAAAGAGAATCAATTTGAAAGCAAATGATACGTTCCGCGCGGCAGGGAATGAGCCTGGGCTTTCTTTCCAAAGGGCCTGGGCGTTTGTAAATACAAGCCGACGACCTGCCTTAGTTTTTCTGTGTTGTAGTGTGCAAAGAGATCCCATGTCCCAGCAAGCCTGCAGGCCCATGGGGTCTCCTCTGATCCCCAGGACCCTTGCACAGCAGAGAAGAAGAAATGAGGCCGTAGAGCTCTCATTTCGCAGTGTGCACTTTCTGTGTGCCCCTGGGGCTCCTTGACCCTCCTATGACAAGGATCAGGCTCCTAACACTTGACCTGATCACCTTTCACGGAGGGGCCGGTGCTCACAAAGGCGCTCAGCTTGATGGAGCTCCTAAATGCAGAACCACTTCCCGGAGAGCCGGTGACACGGACCCACCCATGCTGTAGTCCGAGCCGCAGCGAGGGATCTTGGCTAATGATCTTCTCTCACGGTGGGCTTCCCTGATAAGTGATGTACGAACTAGATGTATAGGTCTAGAGAGCTCTCTTGAGTTCTGACTGTTCATAAGTACGAGATTTTGAAATAGACCTGTCATGCTACAGATAACTTAAGACGGCCAACATGGGATGAGGTCAGAATTGGAATTCAAAATTCCTCTGAAAGAAGAGAGAACTGGTCATAAAGAAAAGCCATTTTTATAGTGGGAGTGCCCCCCCCCCCAAAAAAAAAGCACCATCAAAACAGATGATTTCTCAACAATCACAGCCTTTTCGCTAGCTGATTGGGGAAATTAAATTTTAATCACTACTGCTTTTCATTGGCTTTTACTGTCAGGAGAGAATGGCCAATAAAATGGGAAGCTTCCTGAACAGAACGCCTGTGCGCCAGCGATTCTTTATTTCCGATCGCTTTACTGGAGTGTTATTCATATTTCACAGGGGTCGAACATATTACAGTGGTCGGAGAGCAGTTTGGGATTCCCTTATAGAAAACAACAATTTAGTTTCGGCGATAGGAAACGAATGCTTTTAATAAAGTAAGCACCTCTTGGAAGTACAATCAGTGTTGTTTTTCGGAGAGGCTTTTGTGGTGGTGGTTGATCGGTGCCGTCCAGTCAGTCGGCTCCAACTCACAGCGGGTCCCTGTGCACAGAATGGAAAACACCCAGGCTCGCACCGTCTTCACAATCATCCCCGAGTGTGTGAGCCCGCTGCTGCAGCCACGGTGCCAATCCAGCTCACTGAGGAGCTTCCTAGTTTTTGCCAACCCTCAACCTCCGAGATGCCTTCTCCAGGGACTGGTCCCTCCTGATCAGCTGTCCAAAGTATCTAAGAGCAAGCCTGGCCATCCTTGCTTCTGGCGACAAGTTCTTCCACCGTGAATCCACTCATTCTTCTGGCAGACCAGGGCATATTCAGTAGTCTTGGTCAACCTCGTCATTCAAAAGCACAATTCAGACAGACATACTGGATAATCATCATCATCATCAAAAAGACCGAGGGAAGCAGGCCTTGTTTACAAGCTAGAACAAGCAGCTGGGTGCGTCACCGAGAGACCTGCCAAAGGCCTCGGGGTGCTTGCTGAGACCGTGGGCACAGTGTGTGCCCTGGCTCTCTTCTGGCTCGGTGGGTCACTCTGGCTCTTAGCTACATGCTGTCCACTTGGGCTGTGGACGGGAGGCATCTGTAGGGAATGCACACGGAGGAGAACCAAGGAGTTACGCAGGCTGTTTTCCCACAGGGACGGAAAGAAACAGGGACTGCAGTTGACCGTGGTGGCCAGGGACGCCGGAAAGGCCCAGCAATGCCCACGGCTAGCCCTGGTATCAGCCTCGTGGATTTGTATCTCAGGGAGTTGCAGCTATTTTGGCAGGGACACTGGTTGGTGAAGCGTCCTGCTTAGAAGCAGATGGGTGAGAAGACAGCATTGAAAGCACAGACCAGGAAGAGGGCGGATGAGCAGTTAAGGCAACGGCAAGGCAAGCCTCCCCCTCAGTGTCTCATGGCAGGAGCTATTCTTTCCAGTTCTCACACTGTACAGAAGACATCTGCGTCCTGCTCGGAGGATCTTAAAATAAACACCAACAAGAGTCAGGAAGCAAACCAACTTTTAAAAGATCAACCTGATATGGCAAAGAAGAGTTGGCTTCAAAATTGGAAATGCATTAAAAAAAAACAAAACAACAACCCAAAAAACCACAGCCGTGGAATCTGCAGTATCTTATGTGTATAAAGAACTCCAAAGACCTTATGCACATTCGTAGGGATGGAAAAGGCCCACAGAGCAGGGAAAAGGCAAGGTTGGATGATGCTTGCTTGCTTGTTTGTTTTTGTATGTGTGTGTGTGTGTGGGGGGGGGGGGTATCGGGCAATAAAATGAAAACTGCCCCAAAGTGAGGAGGCATTTAGGAATACTAAATCCAGTGCCCAAGGTCAAAAGAGTTAGCGGATTTCAACCTCCTAGCATATTACTTGGGGATCTACACTTGAATTCGCCTGTTTCTGAGCGGTTGTCTCAGTCTGGGGCAAATCTGTGGTGTCTGCATCCACTTGGGCTTGGGTCAGACTCTGAAAATAGAGGCCTTTTTATTTGTCCGTGGCAGCAGACAGCACGCATGGCAGCATTTCCGCTCCAGGAAGCAAAACATGTAGCAGAATTTCTTTGGTATTCTTAAGGGCCCCAGCTTAATTTTATTAGATTCATACTTCAACCACAAGACAGTCTATAAAGCCAAGATGACGGCGGGGGAGGGAGAGTGAGCAGCTCTATCCAAAGAGACAAGAGACGAAGGGCTGGGGTTGGAGCAGCGGGCGTGGGACAAGGCAGCGGCCCAGGAAAGGAAGCCAAGCAGAAATGCGAAGATGAGAAAGAAGCGGAAAGGGGCAGGAAGGAGGAGGCTGCCGACGTGGGAGGGAGACCAGAGGAAAGAGTCGTGGGTGGTGATGGCAGAGGGTGGGGAGGTCAGAGTAGTTTCATCTGGTTTCCAGCCACCTGTCCACTTAACTCTTCAGGAGGACAAGGACAACAACAAACACTCCCAACAGCAAACGTGCTGTGTGCTGTCGCTGAGTCGATGCTGACTCGCAGCGACACTCTAAGGACAGGGCACGACTCCCCTGGGCGTTTCGAAGGCTGTGACTCTTCCAGGAGTCGTAGGGCCCATCTTCTCCCGAGGAGCAGCTGGTGGTTTCAAACTGCTGACCTTGCAGTTAGCAGCCCAAGCCAAGCCCCCAGGGGCTCCCAGGAGGACAAACAAGGTGACTAATTCTTCTGTTCCCTCAGCAAGTAGTCTGAAGGGGCTCTCTCCAGCTGGTAGCCAAGAAAGAGGTTTGGGAGAGGTATTTATAGGGTGGTCTTAAAGTGGACACGGAAAACAGAAGCTTTTATGCATTTGGTTTGTGGCGTCAGGGAACAACACCGACTCCACAGCGGACAGCAAGACAACACAGCACAAGAAAGGCGACCAGAATGCTCCTTAGAGGGGCCTGGAAAGACTGTCTCTTGTACTCCGGGCATAAAGACAGATGCGATCATCCTGATCGGCATGGGGAAAGGCACGGTGTTTGGTCAAGGACAGGAGCCCCCAGTGACGTGGATGGATGCAACAGATTCACCCCACCCGCTGCCGTGGGCTGGACTCCCATTCACAGCAACCCTGCAGGGCAGGGCAGAACTCGGGCTGTGCATCTGAACGGGAGCAGACATCCATCCACCTCTTCTCCCCAGAGAGTGGTGGCTGGGTTTGAGCTGTAGCTCCTTCTGGGAGCAGCCCAACCCTCCCTCAATCCACTGTGCGGGCAGGGCTCCTTCAGAGCTTCCACTACACCAAGGAGGAGGAGCCCAGGCTGTGTCCTGGTTACACATTGGGCTGCTAAGGGCAAGGTCAGCAGTTCAAATCTACCTGCTGCTCCCCGGGAGAAAGTACTTAATTGAAGTATTTCACAGGTGCACTTAGTAGAAAATGAACAAACGTCTCGGCAGCTCTGATGAAAAAGGAAGACAGGATTATGTAACTGACCTCCCATCGCCTCCCATCAGTGACGGTGGTGGTTTCTAATCTATGGTAGCTTTTTATGTTTTTAAACAGTTTTATTGGCACTTAATCCACATATCACACGATTCAATGGGTCAATCATATCAAGACTAGCTATACAATCATTACCACAATTTCAAAACATTTTCTTTTGTTCCCCATGATGAAACCATCTTTAAAACGAGTTGTGTAAAATCACCTTCAGTTCGAGTGATCACTCCCCTGCCACCTTCATTGTTCCTTCTAGAAATGCCCCCTTCCCCATCTCCCCAAGCTCCCTCCCCTACAAACTCCTGTGTCAGTTACTATCTCTACACATCCACTCCTTCTGTGCTTTACAAACTGGGAAACCCAACCGAAACAATAAAGAAGACGAAATGAAATGGCAAGGCTAAAACAACAGTGATATAAAGATAAAAATACAAACAATGAGTAAGAAAAAAGCCAGGGAAGACGTTTTTGTCACTGAACAAGCAAAAGATCCTTGCCCCTTGAACAAACTCACATGGTGCCCTTCAAACACGGCTTTGTTATTCATTCCACCTGTCAAAAACTCAGAACACAACAAACCCCACAGTCTAAAGAATAGGCACAGAGATCAATTAAACACTTATGAGAGGATATGGTGCTTGTGGAAACACACACACCCCACCCCCAGCCCACCCTCCTCCTGCCCAAGACAAAGGCGAGTGGGGCGGTCCTCCTCTAGTACTGGCAGGAACCACGTGGTCGGGGCGGGCTGAGGAAACTTCAGTGCACAGGAGAAGCCGGCATTAGGAGCGCCAGGATGGCTGTGGCTCAGGACAAGGGCAGGAAGGTAGCCTAAGGCGCTCTGGGTGAACTGAGGATCTCTGTAGCTGTGAGGGATGTGTTTGGACTGGGGGTGGGGCTGCTCCCAACAAGGGAGTCCACCCCCACCCATTTCCCTAAACCCCAACCCACTGCCATTGATCCAATGCTGACGCATACTGACCTCTGGTGGGTTTCCAAGACTGTGACTGATATTTACGGGAGTAGAAAGTCCAGTCTTTCTCCCACAGACTTGCTGGTGGGTTTGAACTGCCGGCCATGAGGATCGCTGCCCAATTCGTACCCATACCACCACCAGGGCTCCCACCCGTTCCGGGTCCAGCGAAAAGCGGTTCACAAATACAGTCCTCAGGTGACGGGCCAATCCATTCCTCACTGCGCCTTTGAGCATTTGCAGGTGGGTCAGAACAGGTGCACACCGTTCTGAGCTAACATTCCTTTACTGCCAGGCAAAGGCGCCCTGCTTGTGCTGCAAGTCTGCGGGGTGCTGCTCACAAGGTCGGTGGTTCAAACCCACCAGCCACCCATCGGGAGAAACACAAGGCTGTCTGCTCCCATGAAGATTTCTCCTCTTGTTCTCGGGGGTTGCTCTGAGATGCAAGCCACTCTGCACCACGGGGTGTGGTTTGGTTTTTTATTTGTTTCTTCCAGCTGTTCAAATGCAACTTCTCTCTTTTTTTTTTTTGACTTTACTTTGTTTTTTTTAAAGCATTTTATTAGGGGCTCATACAACTCTTATCACAATCCATACACACGCAACTTCTCTCTCAATCCACAGGTTTAGTGAATGCAATTTTACTTGACTTTCGAAATTATGCTAAAAATCACACAAGTTTTGCATTTCAGAGATCTTCATATACTCTCACGAAGGCCGTAGACAACTACCGCTAGGAGAATTCCCATGTAAAAGGAAGTGCCCTGAGAAACACTGAACCCATTCCTTTCGGTGGGTTCAGTGTGTGACAAAGACGCCCTCGATGAGGCTGTGCGCTTTGCAAACCAAGCCAAACGACTGCTGTTTGTGTTGGAGTCCCTGAAAACCTTCCTAATGACCTACAGTTGAAAATGCACTGGCGTACGAACGGACGGAAGACTTAAACGGAGAGATAACCACACGACGTTATGAACCGCTGCACTTAACTTGCTGGCCTGTTGATCAGTTTGGAGAGGATGACCTGACTATTAGTAATCACTCACTGTTTACACAGACTAAGCCTCAAAATAAATTCCACAGCCGTATTATTTTATGTGCTGATGAAACCCTGTTCCGTGTTCTTGGTATAGAGGAATTAAAACGTTTAAACAAATTCAACAATGATTCCCAGCCCCACCCTCTCTCAAGCTATCTTTGGTGGGATGAACATAACACAGTTATAATAGAGAGCAGGCAAGGAAGAGGTAAGACATTAGCATAGGTGAAATGTGAAATGGAGTAACTTGGGAGAGGGACTGTGCCGCTCTAGGTAAAAGTCTATACATTTGAAGCCAATTACCGTCATTCGTTTTTCTTAATTTAAAAATCTGTAAGAAAGCATCAGAATCAATTCCATTCAGCCTTAATGAGACAGGCCGAGCAGGAGCCTGTTCAATGTACCTGGTCCTGTAGCCTGAATGCGTCCGCAGCGTCAAATCTGACAATACACTTACCTAAATTACTAATTACTAATCTCGTTATACAGAATCACATTGGATTCGTTGCGCTAATATAGAATTTGCATCTTCACATTTTGATGAACTAGCAAATGAATACAGGGCCAGGGAGGCATGGTTTGTGATCAGTTCTCAAACAAAGGTGGAAACTGAGGCTCAGAGGGACTCAAGGGGGACTTGCTTTGACCAACTTCAGTTATACTTCCAAGTTCATTACCTAATGCGTAGGGTCTTAAAAGTTTGCAAGGGGGAGGTCCAAGGTACAAAACAATTGGTCCTATTTGCCTGGCAGAAGGCAAGCCCCAACTGGAGGTGGAAACGGAATGTGTGGCTAACGGCCCCCATGAACAACTGCTCCCTTTGCCAGGAGACGGGAAGAACTGGAGGGTGCCCGGCCACCATTACTGGGCAGTGTGATCAAATATTTTATTGAAGGTTCCTTAGAAAAAGTGCGGATGCAGAAAGTATTTCCAGTTCTCATGAAATCCAGATGTTCTGAAGCCATGGAGGCTGGATGAACCCTTGAAATTATGGCCCTGAGATCATCTTTAAACCTTAAACCAAACTAGCCCCTACCGTCCTCTTAGATCCAAACAACTGTTTAGCATCACTAGTGAAAGACGTCTGCTGCCTCGAGCTTTGTGCTCTCCTAAGACCTATCTGTAAGGAGCTGATAGTCTCCATGGTAAGGGGTTCCCATGAGAGAAAGATGGGGCTTTCCAGTCCCGTAAAGAGTTACAGTCTGGGAAACTCACAGAAGCTGTTCTACCCTGTCCTACCTACAGTGTCGCTCTGAGTTGGCATCCACTCTATGGCAGTGAGTGGGTTTTGTTTTTTTTTAAAGACGTATCTGCATGGGGTTCAGTTGAAAGATGAGGTAGGAAGTTCAGGGGGCAGTGAGTTTCTGTTTACAGGGGGGAGGATCAACGTGGGAAAGGAAGGTAAGAATGGCTGTCCAACTCAAAGAATGTAATTGGTGTCATTGAATTTACCTGGAGAAACTACGGAATCGGTGTGTTTGGCGAGGTGTATTTGCAGCAGCAGCAGCAGCAAAAACAAATCATTTAAAAAATAATAGCACCATGGCTACCGTTCTGTACCCAAAGGGTTGGTGCCCCATGTACAGAACACCCTACTTCGTTAAAAGCATTTGCTGAGCACTGTTCTGCCAGCTCCCCGAGGGCACTGGTCCCCTGTGCAATCCGATCGCCTTTCACTGCCCTGCCGATGGCAGACAGTGTTTGCCAAGACTCGACAACAGAGGATCTCAGGTGTCCTCGCGCGGCTACGGAGGACAGCTCTTGCTTCTTAATGGCCTCTTAACCTGAAATTCCTATCGCCTCAAGATGTACGCGAAGATAACTTGGGAGATTTGCTTTGAGGCGGATGTCAACCGACACGCTAACCGGCTTTCATTCACGTACGTTTATAAGTGATATGCCGGACGAGGGTGAGGAAAATCACATAAATCAGAAGTAAAGCAAAACCAAACAAAATTAAAGATAGATACTACGAACACCTGCCCCCGGCCATGAAGCTGATTCTGACTCCTAGTGACCCAAGGCAGAGGCAGGCTTGCCGAGGGCTTCTGACAATTGTAAATCCTCACGGGAACAGACCTCCTGGCTTCCCCCTGGGTCTCACCTTGCAGTCAGGAGCCCAACACCTACCCCATAGCGACCCCAGGCCTCCACTGAGAATACAATGCCAGTCGATGCCACAGTTTAACTCCCAACATCCTGAATGTGCCCCAAGCAAGAAGTGGTAAAACGACTACCTTTCGAGCTAGGCCTATGGCTTTTGCTCCTGTTTGGCTGGAGATACTGTGATGGGTAGGCCAGTTCGGACTTTGCACTGGCCCAACCTTACAGACCTCGCTGGCTGGCTGACTGGCAGCTCCTCCTTCAAGTTACTGATGTCTGGAGCGGAATTCGAGTGCTGCTGCTCCCTCATCTCCTGCCCCAAGTCACGCAACCTCCTCTTGTCTCCAACCCAGCGAGCACACCCCCTGGGATGCCCGCAGCTGTGACTGGTATAAACTTTCCTTTTCAGAGGAAAACATACACTTCAGCCTTGTGTGAAGAGCTTCTGGTGGGGCAGCGGCGCAAGGCCACATACTCGCTGCCAAACCATGCAGGCCCAAGCTGGGCAGAACCTTCTGGGCCCCGAGGGGCACAGGGTGAAGGCCGCAAGCCTGGATCCTCACAGAGGTGCTTAGGCTGCGATGACTCTGGGTCTCCCAATGACAACAGTGCACTTTTTTTGTTGTTTTCTGTTTTAACTGCAGGCTACAGAATTGCTTGAGTCCTGGATTAAGCACTTGACTACCAGCTAAAAGGTTGGCAGGTCAAATCTACCCACAGGTGCCTTGGGAGACAGGTGTGACAATCTGCTTTTGAAAACAGCCCTCCTCTGCACCCATTGTGTGGCCATGAGGCGGAATCAACTAACAACAAGCAGCTGCTGGGGACACGCAAGGCTGCTACCTAGTAGCTCAGGCTACTGATGCAAAGGGCCGCCTCTGCAGCTAGCAAGAGGTGCCTCTGAAGAAAGGCCTGACAACCTGCTTCTGAGAGGTCACAGTGGATGGAAACCCTACGAAGGGCAGGTCTGCTCGGCAGCACGTGGGGTCGCCATGAGCTGGCACCGACCTGGTGGCCACTTGTCTGGTTCGTTGCCAGGCTGGAAGTTCAAATGGCCTCCACGGCAGCCCGCAGCACCACACAGGCCTCACATGCACTTGACACGCACGTCTCATGTCACCTTCCCAAAGGCCTTGCAGCAGTCGACCAACAATAGGTGCGTGCCGCTTGCTACTAGTATCCTGAAACTGTACTGATGCAGACTTTTAATTCCCCCCAATTATACTCATTTCCAGATAATGAAAACTAACCAAAAACCTGATTAAAAAATAAACACCCGATTAAAGCATGCACGAGCATGCGTGCACGCCCCCACACAGAAACTGTCTCATAAGTGGGGGCGGCATACGTACTGCCCAGGGCTGACCTGAGGATTCAATGATGTTATGAAGTATCTAGCATAGGGTCATGGGTAACCAAAAAACCCAAACTCACTGCCATCAAGTCATTTCTGACTCGTGGTGACCCTGTAAGACCGGGTAGAACTGCCTCGGTGGGTTTCTGAGACTGTCAACTCTTTCTAGGGGTAGAAAAGCCTCACCTTCCTCTTGCAGAGCACCTGCTGGTTTGGAACTGCTGGTCTGGAGGTTAGCAGCCCCACTCGTAAGGCACTACGCCACCAGACTATTACAGTGTCTCATGTAAGGTCATGGGCAGGAGCTGCGTAAATGTTACTGGAGGGGCGGGAACTTCTAAAGCAAACGTCCTCAGATCACTTGCCTGGGCATCTGACTACTCCACCTTCTCTGAGCCCTTACCACAGCCACCAGCTTAGGTGTGCTGCCTCTCACTGGACACAACTGACAGAGCTGGACACTGGACAGAGCTCCCAGAATGCCATCCCTCAGGCTCCTGTGACACTTTTCCTGGCTGGGGACGGTCCCCTCCCAGGCAGCACGCATCAGCCTCCCCCTCCTCCTGCCCCGGGATTCCCAGAGGCAGTTGATTCCCACTCACAGCAAACCTAGAGTCATCCACGTGTGCAGATAATGAGACACTTTATGGTCCTGTTTATTTTTAAAACATTCTGTCTCTACAGATAGAATGTGCTCAATGTAGCAGCACGTTGCTTTTATTGTTATCTTAGCAACAGTTTGTGCTATTTATATGCACTCTGAAATTCCCTAATGCTCGAGGATCAATAGCCTAATGACTCTGTTCAATCTTTCCCCTTTATTGTTTATATGTTTATTATATGCATATATAATCTTCCGCCAAACTGCTGGACAGCTGCCTTATACCCAAACATTTAAAGCTCTACTTTTCAAGAACTGTGTGATGCCCACGGTTGGCTAGGCAGCGTATACCTGATGGTACCCTTAGGAGAATGTGCAGACGCATGGCCAGGAAAGAGGAAGAGAACTGGGAGTCAAAGGTAGGGAGCAGACTTATTTTTCATTTTTAGTTTTTAACACATACGTGTGATAAAGGGAAAAAAATGTTTTAAGTCAAGAGCACAAAAGAGCACAAAAAAGCACACGTTCTTCCAGAGAAACTTGTTAGGACCATAGCTCTTTCTCCTCTCGTGAATGACTCAATTTCTCTGTTGATATACTGCCTGGATAAACTCCACCCAAACAAGTCCTCGGAAAAGAATGCTGAATATCAAGAGTTCATTTCCCTGAAAACAAAAAAATTCCCCTCACAGAAAACTCCCAGCAAATACCAGTCTCCGCAGCCTCCCTTTGAGGAGTCCGGCACAGAGCACAATGGTCCCAACACCAACTTCTAAATAAGCCCTGCTTCTTGTCCACAGGCCACTTGCTTTCTCCACCAGAGAGGCACTCCCAGAAGGTGTCTGCTCCAACAAGACGTGTTCAGCCATGACTGTCAGTGCCATGGCCATGATGTAACCCGATCTGATGATCGGCCACACAGTCGGTTCTGAAGGGATTATGGTGAGATCCTAATCCTGATGTGAGGGGGGGTGGGGTGGGGGGTGTCTCCCTGAGATGTGGCCTGCATCACTTTTTATCTGATTATACAAGGAAAGTGAAGTGGACGGAGGAGGGACTTCAATAGGGCCATGGAAGAAGAGCTGGAGTTCGCATGCCCTTTGGACCTGGGTCCCTGCACAGCGAACCCCCAAACCCAGGGGAAGGCTGACACCAAGGTGCATGGGAATCTCCAAGGGATGTGGAACATACAGATGTTGAAAGGAGACACAGATCTTTCTCCAGAGCCAGCAGAGAGAGTGCCTTCCCTGAAGCTGGTCTTCAGAATGGGGTTTGGACGCCTAGCCTTCGAAGCTGTGAGGAAATGCATTGTTTATTAAAGCCACCCATCCATGTGTTGTGACAGCATTAGATAATTAAAGACAACTGGTTTGTTTCCAGGACAGGACTCTGGGATGTGATTCCTTTGGGTTAAGACGATGCATTTCCAGTAACTCCCCATTGCCTTCTGGATCAAGAGCAAGCTCCACTCGGGTCC
Source organism: Echinops telfairi (assembly GCF_000313985.2). Lineage (NCBI taxonomy): Eukaryota > Metazoa > Chordata > Mammalia > Afrosoricida > Tenrecidae > Echinops > Echinops telfairi. The sequence continues at coordinate 12,669,449 of NW_022111300.1, forward strand.
CAACAGACCGTTCTACTTGGCTTCTTTCTATGCACCTAGAATTAAGTCGACTGAAACGGGTATTTCCTAAAGGTTTTCCAACACTTCTGCCTTAGCTGTCCTAACCCGCCTGGAGCACTGCTCCTATAGTCGGCTCCCTTGTGCTTCTGAGATTTCCTTCCTGAATGCTGTACTCTCCCAATAACCACGCGTCATGTCTGGTTTTCTTTAACGTACTGAATTCACTGCCATCGGGGTGGCTCAGACTCACAGGACGGGCTAGAACGTCCTTACACAGAAGCAGACGGCCGCGTCTTTCTTCCGTGGATGGACTGTGGGTTTGAACCAGTGACCCGTGGGCTAGCAGCCAAGCCCTGTAACCATTGCACTCCCACCAGTGCAGGGCTCTTCGAAAAGACTACCACACGATACTGTTTTGTGAAGTTGTCTTTTTGCCCCCTTGGTCCATCTTATGCCCTCTAGAATGTAAGCTCCAAGAGGCCAGGTCTTTGCTTGGTTCCTGACAGCCATTCCTGGAGCCTATGTAGCTCCTATACCTAAACCAGCTGCCGCCCATTCCAGCCCCTGGTGACCCCGCACGTGTCTGAGTGAACTGTGCTCCACCGTGTTCTCAAAGGGCAGGCTTATCAGAAAGTGGATCTCCAAACTTTCCTGCTGAGGCACCTCTGTGTCTACTCAATCCTTCAACCTTTGGGCGAGCAGCCAAGTGGTCATCCCTGATGGTACCTAACGTTTACACTCCACTACTAACTGAAAGAAAGCTGGGAAAGCAGTGTGAATCCACCCAAAGGCCCTGCAGTGGAAAGGCCTGGAGATCTGCTTCTCGAAAAATGACAGCTCCACTCTGCACGTCAGGTGGCCCGAGTCAGAGTCTACCCCCTGGGAAGGCTGAGCGAGAGATTGGAGTCGCGTAACATCCCTGAGCTCCCACGCAAGTTGCACAGTCTTTTCTGACATTCGCCTTGACCTTTTTCCTTTCTTGTCTTTTTAACGACCTTCTGCTCATGTTCTTGTGACCTTAAGGCGTTCCTGATGTCAGCCCACAGCTCATCAGGTCTTGTCATCAGTGTTCAATGAGTCAAATCTGTTCTCGGGATGTCCGCAAGATCCAGGTGGGGTAGACTCAGGATTGTAGTTCGGTTCCAGTGGATTCCAGTGGATTCGTTTTCATGTTCTTTAACTTCAACAGGAACTTACATACGGGCAATGGGTAGTCTGTTCCACAATGTAAGTTTTAGCTGCTGATAGTGAGTTTCTCCATCAGCTTGTCCCACAGATGTAGTTAATGTGATTTCTGTGGATTCCATTTGGAGGAGGATTTTCCATTGCTTCATATGCGTGTGAAAACTGGACAGTGAATAAGGGAGACAGAAGAAGAATGGAAGCATTTGACTGGTGGTGCTGGGGAAAGACTGAAAAGTACCAGGGACTGCCAAAGGGCAAACGAATCCGTCTCGGAAGAAGTGCAGCCAGAAGGCTCCTTAGAAGTGGAGACAGTGAGATTTTTGTCTCATGTACTTTGGAGCTGGTGCTGGAAAGAGACAGCATGCTTGGCAACGTAGAAGGGCAGCAAACAAGAGGAAGACTCGACCACACGGACTGCCACAGTGGCTGCCACGGCGGGCTCGCTCAAACGTCAGAACCACTGTGGGGATGGGGCGGGCCCGGCAGTGGTGCATTCTGTCCTCTGTCGGATTCCTGTGAGTCAGAACCCACCGGACAGCACTGAGCAGCAGAAACCACCACAGTCCTCTCACCCCCCATCCCCCGTCCCTCTCTGCCAACGTGGGAGCCCAAGTGACACAAATCTTATGTTCCTGGAGGCAAGAGGCCAGCCTTTCACAGCACTTCTGGGAGTGGGGGTAAAAAAAGAAGAAGAAACCAAATGGTGTGCAAAATGATGAGCGTTAAACGTGCGAAGAAATATCAGGCAGGAAGCAGCCCTTCCTTGACACACCTCCCATGTGCCCCCAGGTCCCTTGGGCCTCGATGAATTCATGCAGGTAATCTCTGTTCTGCTTTCCAGCTCTCTGGGGCTGCAGTCTACATCGGGGTTCCCCAAAAGTAGAGCATGCATCGTGGGGAGACAGCCAATTTGAGGTGGGGACACATGACTCTCCAGTGGTTTTTAAAGGGTTGAGCACGTGGTTCAGTAGGTGCTAGCGAAATCTGACAAGCACATCAGGCCTGCGATTTTGTGGCTGTTAGCACCTGGGATGAGGCTGAAATTGTCAGGAGGTGAGCTGAGAAATGGCAGCCAAATAGGACTACAGGGTAGGGCTTCAGAAAGGTAGAGGGAAAATGGGGTGACAAGGCCACGGAATTTCCCTGCCACCTTCCGGAGGGCCCTTTATCCAGGGCGAATGAGGAGGCCTGGCTGGAAGACAGGCTGCTTGGGGATGAAGTCCGAGAAGGTGGCTTTGCGTTTTACCACTTCTCTTCCCAGGCAGCCAGAGAGATGCTGCAACCAAGGAGACCCTCAGAAGACCACCTGCGTGTGGAGCAGCCGAACGCCGAGCGAGGCCTTTCCCTGAAGAATTGGTGTTTTCAGCCCGAAGCATCCTGAGCACTCTGGGACTTTGCCCTATAATGTTCCAACCACAGAACTGACCAGCATCCTTCCGCTCCTCTTTCTGCACAAAGAACAAGGAGCCAACAGGAGAGGTCCAAGTGCCAGTGTGTTAACCCCCTAATTCTCAAACCACCTTTCTGGCTGTCCTTTGACTGTCCTGACTCCAACCTTGGTGTTGATGCCTTTAAAAAGCCACAGGGTGCCCTCCGTGGCCCTCTGGCACCATGAATCTCCTCACTGTACACAGGAGAGGCCAAGCGAGGGCCACCCGGGAGACCAGCTCTGTCTACTTTCCCCTCCACCCCAAAGCAGGGGAAGCTTCTGTTGAAATGCTAACCACAGAGAGCTTCAGCAGGGCAGGGGGAATGACTGACTGGCTGAGAGCGAGAAGAATGAAGCTGGGATTAGTCATGGAAAACAATCCAGTAACGTATTGTTATAAAGTCATAATCCTCGGTCAGCGGCTCAGTTTTGCTTCATTGTACAAATGTACTCAGACAAAGGCAAAGCCATGATTCCGGTTGTGTGGAGGGCGTCAGAAAAAGGGATATAGGAAGTATATTTTCACCTTGCGAGGGAAATTACTGCAACCAGAATAAACAAATGAAAGGGGAAAAAAAGCAAGTGTTGCTTCTACCATAACGAGCTTTGTTTCCTCCTCTGGAAAAAATTAAAAAGCCAGAAAATAAAAACCTTCCCTCCCTCCGACCCCTACGATGAGCATCCCTCCTGCCACATGGGTAGAAAGAAATCTTTCTCCCCAACACCCTTCATCTCTGCCTCCTCTCCTTCACAGCCAAACCAGAGATGAGTCCCCGCTCCCCCACCTGGTCCTCTAATGCAGCTCCGACACCATCACCCCTACAGAACTGCTCCCATGAGATGCCCTGGAGAGGCAGGGTCCCTGGGTGGCTAGCGGTTCAAATCCACCCAGCAGCATCCATGAAGGGAAGATCTAGCCTTCTGCTTCTGTACCACGCTAGACCACACAGGGTGCCCGGGTGCTGGAACTGACTCGATGGCACAAAACAACAACCCTACAGAGAAGCAAATACGCTGTGCTCGCAGCTACAAGCAAAGTGGACTACTGCCTTTGCTCCTGACGCCCTACACTCCAGTGGCCCTCCTCCTCGGGAGGCATCTAAATATTAAGTTTCTTCAGACCCAAAACCACTGCCATGGAGCGGAATCAGATCATAGCAATCCTATACTAGTTTCCTGAAACTGTCCATCTTTATGGGACCAGACAGCCTCATCTTCCTCCCAGGAAGTGGCTGATAGGTTTAAACTACTAACCTTTCGGGTAGCAGCCCAGTGGCTAGCCCACAATGCCACCAGGGCTCCCTGTCTCTTAATACGGTCTGTGTGATGCTCAGCATCTCCCTGGAAGGCACAAGTGGTTAAGTGCTTGGCAACTAACCAGCAGGCTGCAGTTCAAGTGCACCCGGAGGAAGGGCTGGAGCGCTCCTTCCAGAAAATCAGACCCACCAACCACCCCTTTGGGATGCGGATTGCTTTAATGCTAATAGAATGTAAACAGCGAGGATTTAGAAGAGGATATTGAAAAACAAGGAAACGCCAGGTGGACAGGACTCGGCCCTTTTCCGGCCGCTTTATTCCAAGGAAATGCTGCTACCCACGGATCAAATTCTACAGCGGGACCAGCAGTCGAAGGCTTGGCACATATTTATGTCCTTGATATTTCAGAGCAGGGTGGCTAAACTTCCTTTTCCTCTTTATCTTAAGCCCCGACCCCCTACAAGCCTGCGCCCCTAAACCACTCTCAACTCCACCCCGTCAACTCGTGGACTTGAGCAAGTACTACACCTTGGACGACCGCGTGAGATGAGTAACTCACACATGTTGAAGGTGTTTCTGTGGCGTAAAGGGAGCTGGAATGAGGAGACATGAATCACGACCATGGTGAAGCGCGGCTATGAGTGAGTCGAAGGTGGAGAGGAGAATAGACCTATTTGAACAGACCCGGGACAATGGCGAGGGGTGCTGGCAGCGCAGTGGGGTGTGCGCTGGGCTGAGAACCACAAGGGCGGCGCTCACGCCCACCAGCTGCTCCTTGGGAGAAAGATGAGGCTGTCTGGCTGTTCCCCAAAAGACTCACTATCTTAGAAGTACCACACAAGACTGCTACAGTCTGAGTGCAGCTAGAGGCAGTGGGTTCGGTTGGTTTTGGTTAAAACACAAAGGAAGAGGTTGAAAATCCAGGTTTGGTGACTGGGAGGCAAGTGCTCCTTCATCCTGCCCCTCCTTCATCCCAAAAAGGCGCAACCACGGCAGCAGGCCCACACCTGCCCCTGGACAGCAGGGCTGCCACCACAGCTTTTGCCGCACCAGTGCGTGTATCTGGCTGAGGGTGCGTCCCTTGGGGTGCAGAGAAGGGAACAGCAAGGAGCAAATTCCATTGAGGGCAGACGGAGTAGAGAACTTGGCTTGACCTTCAGGCCTACCTAACCTTCCAGCTCACAGCACCGTGCTAGGTGCACAGTAGGTGTGTAACAGATATTTAAGGCAAGGTGAGGCTTGGGGGTTCCCCTGTAAACTGCTGTTAGAGCTTTTCTATTCTAATCATCCGCAGCTAACAAATTCGTTCTCAAGATGAAAAGTAAAATATTTAGGACCTCTCTGGTCTAGGCGAAGATAGCAAGGATTATACATTAACCTTTAAAATGTTAGTGCAGAATGATTCCTATTCATTTCTACAAATTCTGAGCAACGAGTGTGTACCAACCACGGTGCCAGGTCCTGGAAAGAAAGCAGCGAGGAACAGAAGCTGCAGTGCCCCTCCCTGCCCGCAAGGAACAGACCTTGTTGAAAAGAGAGAATGAATAAGAATAATACAATCAGGAAGGCTCCCTGTTGCTTTTGCAAGGACTCAAAGGTGCCTTGTTGAGGGAGGGATTACCCTGCATACGGCTCCTCAATTCATTAGAAAACGTCATCCACACACCGAAATCTATCAAGGCAGAGGCATTCCTTCACGTATCACACGAAGTCCAATGTCACGACGGCACAGAAGCCCTGGGAACATAGACCTCCACGCTGGAAAGGGCAACAGACACTGTGGTTGAGCCGGGTACTTTGAAACAGCTTGCCCTGGTATTTGAACTCATGTCAAAGCTGGGGAGGGGCTCCAAACCGAATCTCTCTGGGTGTCAGTAAACTGTGATTCTATGTACAAACGTTTGATTTGTGAGGATCTGAACTGCAGCCCTTTTAATTTTTTTTCTTTCCAGGACAGACTCATAGGTTCCCAGGATGAACATGAGATTTTAAAGGTCATGTGACCAAGCATTCCGACCGGAGGACCCACTGTGTTCCAGAGCAGAACTGCTCCATAGGGGTCTTGGTTGTAATCTTTACTGACGCGAAAGGCCAGACTTTGTCTTTGGAAGTGGTCCTGGGCGGGTTAGAACTGCGGACCTTTGGGCTACTCAACATGCAGATTGTTGGTAGCCAGAACCGTATGGGAGCTTAGCTGTCCTATTCAGAAAGGCTTGTAAATTGGTTGAGTGAGTCAGCAGGAGCCACAATGGACAAGGAGCTGATCTGAGCCCAGGCTACTCGGCTTATTTCTCATTCCCACACACCAGCCCCATGATTCTTTGGCATCATCAATGTAGACTAAGCATTTCATCAGCAAGTGCCTCCTTATGTTAATATTTTCTTTTGATTCCCTGGGCACTTTACCACTTTTCTTTCACATGGGTCTTGGAGAGGGCACAGATTTCCTGATAGACCAATCCAGACAGGCAATTTGGGGGCAAGCGTGTACCCAAGGAGGAGAGCAAAGTTATCCGCTCCATTCCCCAGGGCGGAGATCAACTGAATGACGGAGGTCGCAATCCCACTGTGAAGGTTACACATCATCAGCCAAGTGAGGAGAAGAGGCTTGTCTACAGCGGAAGGGATTAGGAGTTGATGAGTCAAGCTGGGCTCCTGCCTCTGGACCAGACCCTGCCACCGCATCTTTGAATCTCTCTTCCCTCACCCACCTCCCAACACGTTGAAGTCGACAAATGTGTTATATGCACCGTGTTCTTAAGAAGCAATGCTAATGGCTGCACGAGGCAGGGTGCCATTCCTGATGTTTTAGTTAGAGAAACTCCAAATCTGATGTGGCTCATCCAACAGTGACTGCTCCACCTGCTGTGGCTCCATGAGCTAGTCCCCCGAGTGGACAAGGCCATCAGGCACGCCTGTCTGTGATTACTTTAGCACAAGTTGGTCAGAAACTGAAAGGTGGGATCCTGGAGCCCGGAGTGGCCACCTGGCACTTCAGTCTATTTCATGGTCCACAGCTTGTTGATCTGAAGGCTGGCTCTCCAACTTGGCGGTCAAGTCCATGAGAAAGAAATGCACCTTGTCTGTTCTTTGGGTATCCCTGGGTGGTGCAAATGGTTAAGCCCTTGGCTACTAAGCAACGGGTGAAAGTTCATATCCACCCAGAGGAACTCTGGTAGAAAAGCTTGGGGGAACAGCTTCTAAAAGACCACCAAACCGTACCAAACTCACTGCCATCGAGTCAATGCTGACTCACAGCGACCCTCTCCCACCCCCATGGGTGTCCCAGACTGTCACTGTTTACGGGGGCAGAGCGCCCAACCTTTCTTCCACGGAGCTGCTGGTAGTTTCAAATGGCTGATCAAGTGGCTCACAGCCCCCCTTGTAACCACTATACCACCAGGGCTCACCTGAAGGGCCACAGTCATTGAAAACCCTACGAAGCACTGTTCTCCGCTGAAACGCGGGGAGTTTCCATAAACCGGCACTGACTCCGTGGCAACTGATGGCCACAAATGACCAACCTGTTGAATGATCAAGTGAGTAGGAAACCTGAGGTACGATCTTAGATTTGCCATTTACTGACTACACTGCCTAGGGAAGCTTACTTAATCAAGTCTTGTTTTTTTTGCAGCCCCAACACAAGCAGACCGATAACAGCGCCGCCTGGGTTTATTTGTACAACAAACAGCACAAGAAGACACCGGCGCCGTGCAGGCCGCAGCCCAGGCTCACACCAGTCCCTCTCGCCCTCACACAGAGAACTCTGCTTTATGGGAGCCTGGGCACCTTTGGGAGCTTGAGCACCTTTGGGAGCTTGAGCTGGGGCCAGGGGGCCTTTGGGAGCTTTTGCTGGAGTCGTGGCCTTGGCTGGAGCGTCAGCCTTGCTTTGGGCCTTGGCTTTGGGCCGGCAGAACCTCAGACCCTTGGCAATACGTGCCCGGGCCCGCTTGCCAAGCTTGGGGTGGGCCATGTAGGCCAGTCGGCTGAGCTTGCGGTTGACGCCCATTGGGATCTTGGCCTTGGCCTCTGTGGGCTTCACAAGATCCTTGACGGCCTCGGTGCGAGCAGCCGCAGCCTTGGCGTTCGTTGTCGGCCTGCATTTTCTTCAGGCCCTTCTTGTTGTGCTTCTTGGGGAAGCGCATTTTCCTCAGGAACTTGGGCTCCACCCTCTTAGGAGATTCGTATCGTTGTGACCGGGTTTTTTAATGCCATTTCTGTGCCATTTCCGGGATTGGTTGTGCGTGGTGTGCTTCTTGGACTTGGCCACGTCTGCACCGACGCCTCAGCTCCCGGAGCGCCAGGGAGCGGAAGAGAGAGCTCACGTCTTGTTTTAAGGATTACATAGAACAATGTACACTGAGTATCTGCAGTGACCTTTACACTCGTTCGTGTTGGGGATGGGTTGACCACGAGGATGGATTCATCAGGATTAAAATATGTAGGCAGCCCTGCTACCAAGCAATGTATTAAATTCCAATTCACACTTCATGATGCAGATACTTACTGACTTCATTTCTAAATAAATTGGGATATAATAAATGAGGCCTAAGATGTGAGTCACTTGGTGATTCATGTCAACTGAGCAAGGGTTTTTCTTGGTTCAGTAGGAAAAAGGAGTGAGGAGAATGACATAATCCCTCTCAAGCGAGAACCTTCATACCATCCCAGCCACCGCATTCTATGGCTGTTTTGCCCCAAAGTTTTATAGTCTTGTTTTCTTTGGTAGGTGAATGAGATTGTACATGGTGGAGAAAACATTTTTCAAAACATGTTTAAAAAGTCTGCGACGTTGTGTTTTTAATGATGAAAGTTTACAAGATCCTACTTCTGTATATTACATGACTAAGGTATTTGCTTACTGGACGTTAACCAGGGCTTCAAACTGGTTCGTTCTGGTTCAGTCACAGTCAACAAAGCTATACTGGAAGAAACCCAAATGTATAAAATGTGACTGTACCGCAAGAACCGGAACGAAGGAGGTGTGACTTGACACCCTGCTAGAACCGTAACCTCTCGCTTAGAAAACAAGGGCAGCAAAAACATGGCACCCGCACCTCAGGACTGGCAGAGGCTGAGAGACAGGTGCCTGGCTGAGAGACAGTGGCTGACTCTTGGGCTGAGTGTGTACTGCGCTCTTATCCTGGTATTAATATCTCCCACAGCAGGGCTCACCACCACTTCCGTGTCTCCCTTTCCAGCGTTTCTGCGCACCCATAGTTCTGCCCACTCAGGTTATCGCTTCAGGTATACCCACGTTAAAAGAAGAGTTTTGTAGTGCTTTAAGTAAAAGTTTACATAGCAGGTTGGTTTTACCAGTCAAGAGTTTATACACAGACTGTTCCTGGCATTGGCTGCAACTCGTGCAACATGCCAACCTCTTTCCTCCTTGGGTTTGCCTGGCCCTCCCGGTCTTCTCAGCTTTGGTTCTCGGCAACTATTGCCTGGTGGGCCTGGTAGAGTTGATTGTTCTGAGGGGTATAGTCATCACATTGTTTGTTGTACAATCCCACAAACTATATGGCTGGAAGAGCGCTTCCAGGAGTGTTTTCCTCCAAGGAGCTTCCCCCCTTGATCTCTACCACTGCCCTCTTCGTTGCCTTGTTATAAAGAATCTCATGGAGTTTCTCCGGTGTCTTTTCTTAAATATTTCTAGGCCATTCCTTAATTCCAAATCCCTATCCTTACACATAGCAAGTGCTCAATAAATGCTTTTATAAATGAATACTCTTTTCACTTTTTTTTTTAACAGCATTCACCTTCATGTTGCCATTTTTCTGCTTAGATCACGATCAGCACTTACAACCCCAACAGGTGTAACTAGAGAATCTCTCTCGAGGCAGCACATGGTCAAAAGAATGAGATTCTGTGTACCATAATCCTTTTTATGAGTCAAGAAATTCCACCCCCCAGAAATAATCCTCTAATTTAGTACCCCACCGCAAATAAATAAATATCCATGTCAGTGAAGTCACTAGTACTGTGACCAACTATTGATCATAAAATATATAGCATTAAGTATTACAGTAGCAGACAGCCTCTACTCAAGCTCTCCCTCAACGCAAGAACTCTGTTCTAATAACCTGGCATTCTGTGATGTTCACCATCCTGACATGAAGACAAAATGGGTGCAGAAGCAAACGTGGTGAAGACAGCTAATGGTTCCCAGCTGGGGTCTTAAAGGCTTGAAGTTAAACAAGCGGCCATCTAGCAGGGAAGCAACAAAGTCCACATGGAAGAAGCACACCAGCCTGTGTGATCATAGGTGTTGACAGGATCAGGTATCAGGCATCGTTAAGAGCCAAAGCAAACAATCATAACGATGCGAATGAGGAGAGTTGGAGTAGACGCAAGACCCATCTGTAGACAACTGGACATGCCTTCACAGAAGGCTCACAAGGAAGGAACCAGTCAGCCAGGGTGCAGCACAACACCAACAAAATGCACAACGCTCTTCTAGTTCTTTAATGCTTTCTCCCCCGCCCCCCTCCCCACTATCATGAGCCCAGTTCTACCTTACAAATCTGGCTAGACCAGAGCATGTACACTGGTACAGATAAGAGCCCTCGACACACAGAATCTAGGACAGATGAACCCCTGAGGTACAGTAATGGGAGTAGCAATACCATGAGGGTGGGAGAAGGGGGAGAAAGGGGGAACTGATGGCAATGTCGCCAAGTAACAGACACACACACACCGCCCAAGGGAGATAAACAACAGAAAAGTGGGTGAAGAGAGACAGCAGATGGTGTAAGATATGAAAATAATAATAATTTATAATTTATCAAGTGTTCATAATGGTGGGAGGGTGGGGGAGGGAGGGAAAAAAGAGGAGCCGATAGAAAATGCTTTGAAAATGATGGCAACAAACGCACACGTGATTGATACAACTGATGTCTGGATTGGTAAGAGCCCCCAATGAAATGATTTTAAAAATGAATATATAAATGCACACTGGGTGGAGAGAAACGGAAACGGAAACTAGTGCAATCCATTTTCCAAGACTCTTGTTGTACTTGTATTGAGAACTCTGTGTCTACAGCAACCTGCTTTTAAGCCGCCACCTCCATTCACTGAAAAATACACACGCCGCAAGTCTTTTTTATCTTTTCCCTGGAGTAGAAACCATTCGTTGTTCTTTGGAGTGAAAGACTGTCGTGTCTGTCGCGTCAGCTCCAACTCATCGCGGCCTCTGCACAAGCGACGAAAACGCTGCCCGGTCCTGCACCCCCCACCACTACCCCCCAATCTTGCTGCTGGAGCCCACTGTTGCCGCCCGTGTGTCAGTCCATCAATTGAGGGACTTCTTTTTCACCGAATTGCTACCAAGCACGAGGTACTTTTCCAGGGGCTTAGAGGACATAAACTATCTAAAATGTGCTTTTCTCAATTTAGATACAGCACTGGCCCACGAATGACACATCAAATGGAAGCCAAAATTCCAGAGGAGCACGTCTGAGAAAACACCTTACGCTGAAAAGCCCCGGAGCTTATTCTCTAAGTACTGGAGTGGCTGAGTGCTCAGAATACTTACAGAGCAAACGAAGTTAGAAGGATATTGAAAGCTGCATCTCTGCCTCATTTTATCAATCGTCGCGATTCTACGCGAGCAGTCTGCCAAACTAAAAACAAATCACAAACGGCCAATGACTGGTCAGCCCTAGTGCCTCCAAACACCAACCAATTATTCAGATTCTGCTGTCTCTCCAAAACATACCTCAATATACTGCCACTTTGGTGAAACTTCCATTAATTTATCTGGGCTCCTAGATTAGAGAAGTATGAAATTCCAGTCCAGTCATGCGCAAAGAAAGACAAAAGCCCCTCACATACAATCGAGCCACAAGCTCACAACTATGGGCCTACTTCCAGAGCAGGGAAATCAAGAGCTTTGTGAAAGTCATTGCTACCGCGAGCCTTCACAATGCTTTAAGACGACCCCTCCCTTCACGCCGCTCCATTCTCAGTAAACTGAAATAGCTTGTGAAAAACTGTTGATTTCATTCCAAGCCAACGTGTGTGGATATGCTGGAGTCTGAGAGTGCTCCCCACTCTGCTCCAGCAACTGGAAATTCCCGGCTCTGTGATAAGACGCAGGGAGGGTCTGCAGGCAAACCTAAGAGGTATGGAGATCAATCCCACCTGGCTCAGAGGATATGCAAACTACAGAAGGAGAGGAGCCCACGCAGCTGCACTGCAGAGGCTGTGTTTGAAAAACCTCTCCGAGGCGGAGCAGACACACCCTGCATGACACAGGGTTATTATTGGGCTGCTAACCCCAATGCAGGCAGTTCAAACCCACCAGCCGCCTCCTCAGGAGAAAGATGAGGCTTTCTGCCCCTGGAAAAATGGACAGTCACAGGAACCTTCCAGAGCAGCTCTACTCTGCCCTAGAGGGTCCCTATGAGTCAGAATCTGCTCAATGGCAGCGAGTTTAGTTTTTGGGGGGCCCAAGCAGCACTCCTGGGTGGCCATGACAGCTCAAACACTTGGTAGCTGATCAAAAGATTGGTGGTTTGAGTCCACTGAGAGGCGCCTGGCAAGAACGGCTTGTGGGTCTACTTCCGAAACGCATCGTGCCTTAAAGGACTAATTATAAGGCTTACATGAGAGACTTCAAGTTGTTCTAATGACCCAGTGCAGGGTGGCGATGGGGGGGAGGTGGGGGGCAGAGTATTAAGATTCTGCATTTTCCACAAGCTCCCAGGTGATGCGATGCCAGGCAACGCAGCTTCCCAGCCCTCGGTGCAGTCTGGTTCTTAGGAACGCTTCTCGTTCCTTGAAACGATCACTAAGATGCTGCGGCACATGGCATCATCACAGTGAATGAAAGCAGCTGTCTCTGCAGATGACCCAGAACCTCCTGACCTGCACCCCCCTCCGCCCCCCATTCATACTGGCCTGGATTTCATTTACTATCCCACTCAAGGAGGCAAATGAAATCGCTCATCCCCCGCCAGGTCCTTAAAATCACACGTCACAATTCACAGCAAGTTTGGGCATCACAATTAAGCACAAACTCAAGAAACCTGTTCTTGACCCTCAGTCCCAAACCAAACCCACTGCCATCAAGCTGCTTCCGTCTCGCAGGGATCTGAGAGTTCCCGAGCTGTCCACCTTTCTGGGAGCAGGCCGCTTCAGCTTTGCCCCGAAAAGCAGAGCAGCGGGTGGGTTTCAACCACCAGCACTGCAGGTAGCAGTCCAATGCTCAAGCCATGCCGCCAGGGCTCCTCAGACAGGAAAAGATGCTACAAATCACAGCTCCCCCTTTTCTGTGTTAAGAGGAAGCAGGGGGCTGGCGGTTTGAATGGTGAGACACTGGACTGAAACCAGCTGAACCCGAACCAGGGACTTGGAGTAAACTAGAAATGGGTGATTATAAGTTTTCCAAACTCGTCTTGACATTTTAATTGAGTGTCCGGATTACCCACAAAGGAAGTGGCATTTGTCTCTGCCACCACCCTTTAACATTCCTTTCTGAAACCCTCTCCTTTCTCAGAAGGCCAGAACCTAATCTCTTCAATCTGTCAGCCCTTTCAGGTAGCACATTTTTACTCCTCTTTTCCCAGAGAGGATCAAAATACCTGTCTTCCAGGGTTCACAGACAGAGGATGGGGGCACACAGTAATGCAAGGTGAGAAGGAATCCAGACAGTCTCAGGGAAGGTTTGCATTATAAAAATTTCCCATGTAATTGGCTCTGTAATTGGGTGGAGCTGGGGCCAGTGATGGATGTGGAGAATGGATCAGGGTGTAACTGAGCCGCTCTAGCAGGTCCCCAATCCCCCACCGTCTCCCCAAATCCCCTTCACCAGCCAGGGCTTCAAGAGAAGCCCAAGTGAAGTAGCTACGTGTTGGGCTGCTAACTGTAAGATCCGCAGTTCGAAACCACCGGCCGCTCCTTGGAAGAAGAATGAGGTGGTGTACTTTCACAGAGTTAGTCTCAGAAACTCACAGGGGCGGTTCTACTCGGTCCAAGTCGGAATTGAGTCAATGGCCATGAATTTGACCTGAGACTCAACCTGAGAAAACTAGCCTCCCCACCCATCCACCCCCAAGAGGATTTAAAAAACAAAGTCCCTGCCTGGATAGGGAGAGCAGGGGATGATGACCTGCTTGATTCAAGAAACAGGAATCACATGTTCCAAAACATAGGGGGTCTCCAGTTAAAGGAAGCTCCCCGGAGGTGGGGAGAGGGGGCTGAAAATGTGGGACCCGGCCCTCAAGCAAGCTGCATGCCTGGAAGGGTTGCCCAGAAGCACGTGTGAAGGAAACTTCAGCGGAAGCTCAGCTACATGGAATTTACAGCCCTGTGACATCACTTACTTCTAGAGTTTTTGAAAATTCGATTACCTAAGACGTGGGCTACCAATAAAAGCGAGCAGTCATGAAGGAACGTTTGCTGTTCCTTCGTGAGAAGAAAAGGCTCCATCAGATTCTGGGAGAGGAAGGAGGTCTAACCAGAGACAGAATGTGCAGCAGAGGGCGTGGCAAATGACTGAAATCCCAAAACCCTTCTAATTAAGCTCAGCCTCCTGCGGTACCGGTACCGGTGGGCATGCGATAATGTAGCCTCCTATTGGATTTAATCACAGACTTGCTGTGAAGTGTTTCAAATGGCTTCTCAAATAGCCACTGCTAGCCAGCCCCTTCGGACTCACGGCAACCCTAGTGGACAGAGTAGAGCCACCCCTGTGGGTTCCAAAGGCAGTCAATCTTTACAGGGGCAGAAAGCCTCATCTTTCTCCCTCAGAAAACCTGGCGGGTTCCCACAGCTGACCCTGCAATGTGCAATCCACTACACGTCCAGGGCTCGGAAACCATTTACTTAGGGACCATGGTCCTATAAAGGCAGAGTCTTGAAGGAGAATAGCGGGCAAAGAAAATGCTTTTTAGATCTGAACACCCAAGAGAAGTCTGGGGAGCCCAGAGCTTTAAGGGGGTTCACCACTTCCACTCTGATGCTGTGGTATCAACCAGAAAATGAGTTGGGTGTGAAAGAACCAGTCCACCAGCTTGCCTCTGCTCTGCAAGCTTGGAGGGCCAGAGCGATCCTGCTCGATCCTGCTCTGCGTGGCAGTGCCTCGTTAGCAAGGAGAAAGATGCTCATAAACAACAGTTGAAATAAATTTAGCATCTTTCAAACACAAGTGTGGTTAAATTAAAAAAAAAAGCCAATTCAATGTTTCACATCATAGAGCCACATTTTCCTTCATTTTGGGAAATCAGGGTTAATATCCCTTTGGGGGCCAATAAATGGGCACAGTAGGTTAAGCACTGGGCTGCAAACCTCAAGGTCAACTGTTGGCCCCCACCAGCGGCTCGAGAGATAGCTGAGGCAGTCTACTCTCATAAAGACTCACAGCCTTGGAAACTCCATGATGAGGTGGTGCGACTGCATAGGGCCACTCCGAGCCAGGATCGCCCTGACAACAGCTTTACCTCATCCTTTATCTACCCTTTCTAAATAAGCTTTAAATGTGCCTTGATTAAATGGTATGTTGTGGTACATGACACATTCAGAGAAGGGAAAGAGTTCCAGGAGTAAAAACTCCAGTAGGTGAGTGGCCCACAGGTGACATATTTACATGTGTGGACCTAAGATTTTTCACATGAATTCCTTGACCACTTCTGCATTTGAAATAGAAGTTAGCATTTCACCAAAAAGTAACAATACTCGATTCTGAAATTCCATCATGGAGCCTTTAACTGGCCTCGGTCAAGGTGAGAAGCTTGCCTTCGGGACCCCACTTACAATCAGGGATCCCGAGAAACAAGGGGCTCTGGAAATGACAAGAGGATAACCTTTCGGAGCCAGTTTTTGGGGAGCCAGATTTTAAAACAAAGATTCTGTCACCTTTATAAAGACTACAGTCTTAGAAGAAGCTGGACCCACTCGCTCATTTGGCAACAGGTAGTTCTAGTTCCTGGATCGGATTTGAAAGAGTGACCTGATATTTGGTGTGTGTTTACATCAATTTAAAATATCATTCCGAGGTACTGATGGCAATACTAACGCAGAGATTTCGTTCCTAAAATAAGCATCACAATGTTCGGCGCGTATCACCTTCTAACTTTGTTTTCGTCTGAGCTTGTGTAAATATTTAGCGAGACCAAAACTTTGCCAATGAGACTACTTGCCAAATGGAAAACTGATTAATTTATAAAGATTCTGGTACAAAAATAAAAAAATAATTGGAGCTCAGAAACGGTTTCCTGACCCATCGCCACTGCAGTCAATTCTATCTCCTAGATACCCTGTAAGACAGCAAAACTGCCCTGTAGGGTTTTCAGAGCAGTACATCTCTATGGAAGCAAACAGCTCATCTTTCTCCCCCGAGGATCAGCTAGCGGACTTAACCCCGGGCCCTTTGGGCTGGCAGCCCAGCACTTAACCTGCTGTGCCACCAAGACTCCCTGCTTCCTGGATGAATTAAAAAAAAAAGTTGCACACGTAGGGAAATGACCTTTCCTTTCTCCACGAATTTGAACTTTCCACAGAGGAGAGCAAACATAGCAGCAGCAGCAGCAGCAAACAGGATGCTGTCACAAACTTAACACTCCAAATCAAGAAAGCACTCACTTTGAACAAGGCAGTGCATTCTAATAGCTCCAAATCACCGTGGCATGACATCGTTAGCAGCTGGTACCAGAGCTGCCACTCACACTACTCTTTGCATGTTTACAGATATCTGGCTCCACCTTCCAATACCTTCTCCCCTTGTGATCCCTCCAAATTCAAACTAGAGTGTGAGAGATTATTCTAATTGTATGTAAAAGCCCTAGTTTTTCGATTAAGCAGATCTCTTTGCTCTTCCCAGCACAGTAGCTGGGAACCAAAGCCCGTTTCATAGCACCGCTGGAAGCATCTCAGGTGAAGTGCTTTTGAGCAAGAGTGCTAGCCTTCTCAAGAGGCTGCTTCTGTTTGCAGTTCGGACTTGCCCACGCAGAGTCTGATCCACAGTGAAGAAGCTGAGACACAAACAGAATCTCCTACTGACAGAACCCCTTCAAAGTATTTCTGGAAATGACCTGCTTCAGGGCCAAGCAAGGAAGGAGTCTTGGTGGCCGGGTTCAATGCCTGGTTGCTAACTGGTCAGAGGTTTGAACCCACCAGCTGTCTCTCAGGACCAGGCTAAGCAAGCTCAATGAGAGATGCCCCTGTCACCTGCTTACAGGAGCTGCAAGCAATGCATTTGAAAAGCTCATTTGTGTTTGGCCCTAGAGAGAGGCACAGGCTATAATCACTTCAATACCTCAGCTCTAAACTTGTTAGCGCTCTTCTCCTTCTGTAAATGACAGGTGACAAAGTTCTGCCATCTCTCTTAACCTGAAGTACAAAGCGGCTGAAAGAATTCGTGCAAAGCAGAATTGAAAAAGAAGGGAAACATTTCCGTGAACTTTCCTGAAGCCCCCTCGTACTATTCTCTGTGGCAAGAAAAACAGTCTATGTTCGCGAAAAGGGAACTAGTTGCGCAGATGGAGCCTACAGTTCTAAGCCTGCTCAAACACACCATGTTATCTCCACTGGAAAGTAGGGCACTGAACACCAATAACTGGACCAATGTGGGCCACAAGTTACACTGGGGAAAAAAGCCAACAAAACAACCATTTCCTCTTCATGCAATTATTCATGAGCACTAAGGAGTGAACCAGTTCAAACACCCCTCATGCCAGCATCCCTACCACCCTGCCCACCCCCCATCCCCACCACAAACCCCAAGTACTTCCCAGGAAAAAACCCCACACTTTTCTCAACTTGCATTCCTCCATTCACCCTCCAACCCTACCTATTTGAGGGCAATGCAAAGAGTTGGTGGGAAAATGGAATGAGAAGATGGGGTTTTCCAGGAAGTTTACAAAGCCCCCTTCTAGCCGGCATGCCCCTACATGCCCTCAAGAAGTGGACAGAGCGCATGCATTTGAAGGCGTGGGCGATTTCTCTTCCGAGAAACTTGTCAGGTTAGCAAAGTCCTGCCAGGAGGCAACCTCTGTGCCACCAAGAAGTCTCTTAATACCATGGTCAACAGTGAGATTCGGTGGGACAGCACTTGACGAGTTCCGTCAGTAGTCAGGTTAGAAAGCCGATGTTCATAATTAAGTAATACTGCAATGAGCCAGCTGGAGGAACACTGGGTATTTCCTGGGGATTTCTAAACCTAGAGCGGAACACCAGGCCAGTGAGCCCCAGGAAATGCCGGACCTCAACCTTCACAGTGACTTTAATAAAATACAAGAGGAAAAAGTTGACTATCGGCTTTCCTCTTAAACTACACATGTACTTCACCCTGGACTGCTGAGTTCGTTCCGTGAGGCCACGGGAGTGACTGGCTTCGAGTTTCCTCAAACTTCGTAATGCCAGGGAGAATTGAGCAGCATGAGCCGACTACTTCTCATCTGTGCGCAGAGAACTACTTCTTCAAGTGCTTTAACCAAAAGAAACTTAGGTGATCTTTTGAGAGCCGCAACCGTCCTAAGGCTGCAAATGGACGCATCCGGGTATGTTCAACTTGGGGTGCCCTGACACTGGAGGAAAAGAAGCAGCACACAGGTCCACAGCAGTGATTTCTCTCGCTCAGCTCAAGTGAAAGGCTTCAGCGGACAAAATCACATCAAATCAACAAAGCTTTCTGGGTCACGGTTCTAGGACAGGTCAAGATGCTGGGGGCAACTGTTCCATGATTGTTCCAAGCAAATATATACTGTTCCTTAGGCTTTTAAATCGGCCAGAGGGCGAGACAGTGCGTAAGTACTCAACTGCTAACCAAAAGGTTAGTGGTTTGAACCCACCAGCAGCTCTGAGGAAGATGAGGCAGTCTGCTTCCTTAAAGATTTACAGCCTTGGAAACCCTGCAGGCAGTTCTACCGTCCTAGAGGGCCACTATGTACTGGAATCAACGCAATCAAAGGCAAGGGGTTTGGGGCTTAGCTTATTCTAAGCCCAGGGCACTGGTAAGGGTTTTTACTGTATCAGGAGAATGTGACCATTCCTGCTTTAAGAGAGAAAGCAAACACTAGTTTTCCAAAGAGCAGAGAGATTTTTCCTTTCCATCCTTGAAACTCTAAAAAAACCCACAAAAACCACCCACTTTTCCAAGTGCACACTGTACATGCTAGTACAGAAAGATAAAGCCTGCAGGGCTTGTGTATTCTGGAAAACTTTGGTGTTTCTGTGACCACTCACAGCCCCCTTGCTCAGTTGACATTGAGGCTTGCTGAGGAGCTAAAGGGTCACTTTGTCCAGAACTAGCATTTCCACTTTGCAAAAAAGGCAGAGGTTCCTGACTTCTGTTCCACCCAGGGCCTGCTCTACACCTCCAGATGTGGAGAAACTGCTACTTCTGCTCAAGTGCAGGGAGGTACAAGTCATAAAACCTCCAGCACACCCTTCTGCGTGCACAACAGAACATACGTAGTCCCAGAGCTCTGGCTCCTAGAGGAGAGGATTCCCCTGTCCCCCCAAAAGGAGTATCATTTTAATACACGGACAAGAAATAATCCACATTAGCCCCTACTCTTTACCTACCCTTTGCTGCTGCTTAGGGGGAGATCGTTTTTTAGTGTTGCAAGAGGGCGCTCATCTTTGATGAGGGCACAGAAACCCAGATGGAAGCTGGTTTGCCCAAGGTGACTCAGCTGCTGGGAGAGAAGTCTTTGGTGTTCTTGCCAATCTAATTCACTCTCTCTCTTCCCAGCTCCACTTACCGTATATACTCGTGTATATGCCGAATTTTCCAGCAATTAATGCAGTTTTTGTGGTAAAATTAGGTGCCTCGGCTGATATTCAGGCCGGCTTATATTTCAGTATATACGGTAGGTGGGGAGCTCCAGAGGGCAGCCCGGTGTGGGGTTCCAGATTCTAAGCCCATGTTCCATGGAATAGTAACTTCAAGTGATCACGTTAACAAGTGGCTTCCTCACTTCAGATACATTTGAAAGCATGTGAGAACATCAACTGCCACTCAACTGCCAGCCTCTCCACCCTTCACCATAGTGCCCACCCCTTTTCCCGAAAAACAAACAAACAACACATCAACAACAACAAAAATACACCAAGGAAAACTACAGGAAGTGGGTTTAGCTAGGCTTTCTTTTTAGTAACCTTTTCTACCTGCATATACCTGGTGCATATACAATGGTTACTCAACTCTTCAAGATGATTTAAAGTTGCTTCCTTTTATATATACAGCGTCCCTGCCCAGCTCCATCCATGCCTTATAAAACGCGCGTGTTCATAGGCAAGAGGCTGCAAGTTTGAGCTAATCCTTCTCAGCTGCCAACTTAGTTTTTAACCTTCCTGTGCGGCAGTGACTGATTTAGAGATCACGTCCTCGCTCACAATATAAGGTTAAGTATACAACTTGCCTGGAAACCGCCAAGAGAGTTTAAGCTTCTACAGGTGAAACCGAATGCGATTCTGTGTATGTGCTGCTTAAAAAAAAAAAAAAGCCAACAAAAAACTTCCAAGCCCAGACCTGCATTAGCACAAAAGTTAGGCCCCGCCGTGGCCCCAGAGAAACAATTCATGCATAGTTCACTTTGGTTTGGTTACCTGGCTGGGGGAAACAATTGCAGGTGAAACTATGGTGGGAGAATTGGTGCTTCTGTGCCCATTGGCTTCTGGAAGAAGAGGCAGGGGGTCGTGTTTCACGGAAACCACCACCACCGCATCCACAGGCTCTGCGGGGTGGATACAAAGTCTTTTAGGGGAAGAGGGGCCGCAGAGATCCCCCGACCCGTACACCGACTCGTACAGGGTGCGCTTGGGCGCAGCCTCGGACTTCACGTTGGCCGCGACCTGGCAGTCTTTGGGAAGGATATAGGTGTTCCCCAGCGCGGGCGGCTGGGGGCGGTGGTGGTGGGCGGGGTGGGTGGGCGGATGGTGGGGGTGGTGGCGAGCCGCCCCATTCAGAGCCTCGCCGTAGCAGCCTGGCGGGGCGGGCGCGCCCAGCTTGGTGCCGATGCCCGCGATGCTGTTGAGCGTGGCGATGGAGACGGCGCCGATGCAGTGGTTGGTGTAGGTCTTGGACAGCTTGGCCGCCTTGGAGAGCATCTGCATCCTGGTGCCCAGCAAGTTCTTGCCGATGGCTTTGTTCTCGTACCAGGTCACGTCGCCCTCGCTGCAGTGGTCCCGGGGCCGCTGGAAGAAGGCCTTGCAGAGGGGGTTGCGCTTCGACAGGTACTTGACGAAGCTGGCGTAGGGACAGAACTCGGTGCCCGTCTCGTACATGCGGGGCAAGTTCTCCTCGTCGCTGCTCTCGGCGCGCTTCTTGCTCCACGACGACGAGCGCGACTTGTGGTAGGGCCCGAGGGACTTGAAGTAGACGAACTTGCGGCCGTCCTCGTCCATGGCCAGCCCGAAGGAGTCCTCCTCGAGCTCGCGCTGGTTCTCGCGGCCGCGCGTGCAGAAGTACATGCACGTCTCGAACCAGACCTTGTTGAGCAGCCCGAAGGGCGTGTTGGTGCTGAAGACGCTGGAGGTGTAGAGCTTGCGCAGGTCGGCCCGCGTGATGGCTTGCTTCTGCACCACCGGCCCGGCGCCCTGCTCCTCGAGCTTGCGGATGACGGCGGCCAGCGTCAGGTTGGCGCTGCGCAGCTCGGGGTCCTTGGTGAGGTCGAGCGTGCGGCAGTACGGGGGCTCGTTGAGGTAGCGGTTGAGGGAGCTGCGGATGCTGATGAGCGACGACTTGCTGTAGAGCTGGCCGCTCTTGGAGCGGGCCTCGGCGTAGAAGGAGCGCAGCACGCGGCACAGCGCCCCCTTGTCCATGGTCTCGAAGTCCGGGCTCTGCGCCTTCTCGCTCAGGTACTCCCGGAAGATGCGCACGGCGTAGCGGGTGGCCAGCCGGG
>NW_022111300.1:12692510-12728858 GCF_000313985.2 Echinops telfairi
CCGCGCGGCTCCCAGCGCCCTGGCCGAGTCGCTCCCAGGAGCGAAACACGCCCCACGTCCGCCCCATCCCTTTAGACTTTCCAACAGCCACTTTTAAGCTGTCATTAAAGACCCGGGGCGCTCCCCGTGGGGCCGGGGCAAGCCCGCGCCGGTTCAGCCCGCCCGGGGAAGGAGGGAGCGAGGACGCCGGGGAGGGGCGTGTGGGAGGGGAGACGCGGGGCGAGGCGCGGGGGACCCCTCCCCACACACCAGCCTGGGCGCCCGGGGGCAACGGACACAACGGCCCCCAGCGAGGCGCTCCACCTGGCCGGAGCCCCAGAAAGCCGCGAGCGGCGGGCGGGCTAGCGGGCAGACGGGCGGAAAAAATGAACTTGGGTTCCGACCGCCCCCGCCGCAACACTTCTGGCAATCTGGACCCCGAGCGCGCTCTCCCTCCCTCTCTCTTTCTCTCTCTCCAAGTTTGCCAACCGCCATTCGTTTGCTCTCGGGGCTGCGTTGCCTCCGGCGCGCGGGGGCGGGCACCTCGGAAACTGGAAAAGCAGCCAACGCGCTCGCCGGGTCCCGCTTTCCCAGAGGAGCCACTGCCCCATGGCAGTCCAGCTCCCGCCCCCGGCGCGCCCAGGCCCGGGGCGCGTCCCCGCCTCCAGCTTTCGGCTGGTGGCACGGCCCGCCGAGCCGCCGGGCCCCCGGGCTTTTCTCTTTAGTGCCCAGGCCCCTACCACCTCCCGAGCTGGCGGAGCTGCCCGACTCTTTTCTCCCCGGGTACCTTTGAGGCTCAGGGGGTGAGATGAATCCCGTGGAGGTCGGGTCCCAGCAGCACCCCTCCCCCCACCCGCACCCCCTGCCCCCAGGTGCCTGCCCTTCCAGGGCACCTTCCAGTTTGTCACCAAGTCCGAATTTTCATTCTCAGTCAAGGTCCACTGCTTCCCCCTTCCCTTCCCTAGCCACCCCCCCCACCACCACCACCCCCATCTTGCTTTCGAGGCAGTTGACAATGTTGCTCATTAATGGAAACCCCGCCATCAGTTTGTAGTTTTAAAAACGGAAAGAGGGGCGAAGAGCCGGTCAGTAGGCCAGGGGGGCGTCGGGCTGGGTGGTTGACAGTGATCGGTCCGCGCCCAGACTTCGAGGAGCGCTAGGGAAACCGCGCCAGGTGTGAAAACAAGTTACAGCAAGCCTCTGCCTCCGGGGCCTCTCCTTAGGGAAACACCCAGCTGTCCCGGGAGGCTAGGGACCCCGGGCGGCCCTGCTCAGGAATCCACCACCGCTGCGCTGACCTCGGGTGTGCCTGTGTCCCGGAGTCCAGGGCAGTGGGCAGCGCAGTCAGCCCTCCGGAGGGCCCGCACTTGTCGGTCGCACACGTCGACGGCCTAAGAACTGACCCTCTGCTCCCAGGTGTTTAAAGGCCCGGGATGACCTAGAGGGGCCTAGAACCCAGGGTACTGCTGGCAGGTTGTCTTCCAGACTCTTAACCACCCAGAGGGCTGCACTGGATCCAGGCTGCGCTAGGAGCCTAGGGACCCCCCCCCCCCACCCCCATGAGCTCAGGAGCTCAGGCCATCAAGTGAAGGCACTTCCCTGGTCTCTCGGGCGCGCAGGCGGTGCCTCCCCCCACGCCGCCTGTCTCCCGGGAGCTTCCCTCCGCTCTGGGCGAGCTGCTTTGAATTGCTTACAGTTTGCCGGAGGCGGTGTGCAGGGCAGACGCTCCGGGAAACAAAGCAACCAAAAACAGCTCCCAGTTGACGTCAACTTATTTCCAGAAAAGAGAATAGTTTTGTACTCCCAGGACAAAATACCCCCATGGGGCAGGTCTCTGCTGGCAAAAACCAGGCATGGGGAGCACAGCAGAACACACACGCAATTAACCTTTTTAAGGGAGGTTGAAAAGCTGCCACTGCAGTTGCCTCAACAGTTTGCCTGCAACGGGTATGACCCCGATTCA
Organism: Echinops telfairi; assembly: GCF_000313985.2. Taxonomy (NCBI): domain Eukaryota; kingdom Metazoa; phylum Chordata; class Mammalia; order Afrosoricida; family Tenrecidae; genus Echinops; species Echinops telfairi. The sequence goes on from NW_022111300.1 coordinate 12,694,453, forward strand.
CTTCGATACGGAAACCTCCCGGTTGGAAAGTGTGCCTTGCCGAACTTGTGTCAGCCTCTTGGCATTGGCTACCAAGTATCTCCACTAAAATTCTTTTGCCCATGATACGTCCTTCAATATTAGAAAAGATCCCTCCAGGGTAGCGCCCATAGTATTCATTAGCAGGCAGCTCCAACAGATAACCACCCCCACCTTCTTCCTTACAAAAACACTGCTTGATTCTCTTTTTAACCCAATAGTGTAAAATTCCAGTCGCGTTCCTAAAAGAATTCCATTCGAAGTTTAACAGCTTGTGATTTCACACAATTCCAAAAGGAAAACTTGCTTCTTGTTTTGGTCTAGAAGAGGGAACGTGGACTTCACATCACAGCCAAGCACCTGATTTCTGCGCTTTAACTCCGCCCCATCTGGATGACCATTCGGCCCGCTGCTTACAGCTGACAGCTAGCTGCCTGCTTCCTCCTTCCAAAGGACCCTTTATTTCTTGGGTGGAATGCGTTGTCTTCAAAGGAATGAATTCAGTGCTCTGTGGGGCATTTCTTGCAATCAATTATCAGAATCTTTAAATTACATTAAGATGCTTACAAAGTCAGTGAGATGTTCCACGTTGTCTTCTGTCTTTTTAAAAAAGTATCCGTATATGTGTGCATCTCCATTTCTCAAAATAGTTAAAAGGAGTAACGTTATTTGGGATGGAAAGCACACGTTTTCTCCCCATAAACTACGCACCCCCATTTCAGGTTCACACTTTGTGAACTATTATTGTGTCGTATAGGAACAGAATCTGCTGGTTTTCAGTTTTGCTGTTTTCTGAGCATCATCTGTTTTATTTGTTGTAACTGCTTTTTGTGTGTGTGTGTGGGGGGGGGGTCCATTTCGTCCACTAAGCCAATAAACCTCCGCCTTTTCAGGCTGAGTCCTAGACTGAGTGGTGAACACTCAAGTCATTGTTATTGACAGAGTGAAAGCAAACACCAACAGGATCTGCCTTCACGTACATCCTCTACTTAGCAAGAAACATTTTTTGATTAAACCTAAAAGATCACGGATCTGGATGTCTGTATTAAAAGTGGGACAAAACACTAATTACAAGGCACCATTACTTGCAAGTGAAAATACTTGTAAGACTGTTGTGGGTTAATATTTCCCTATCATTCATTCCTTCTCTAATGGAAGGTGTTATGGAAAGTGACTGCCAAGGGACCATTTTCTCTCAGCAGGGTTAATGTTGACTCTTTTGAAAGCCAATCTGCATAACTGAATTATCTGTATAACTGAGAGAGGATTTACATTGGTAAATGCAAGGAGTTGGGGGGGAGCTTTCTACAAGGAGAGGGCATAAAACGCATTTAGTTCATCACTTTAAAGAAACAAAAGAGAAGGTCATGTTTTCTTGATTACTAAAAGATTCAGAAAGTACATTGGAAGTTAGTGACTTAAATGGAAACTCTTTGGACATATCTTTGTTTTAAGGTTTTGAATTTATTAGTCTGTTAATTCAACTGAAGAGCATGTTGGATAATATTTTGAACTCAGATTCAAATGGAATCCATATAACCTAATTCTACAAAGTAGCAGAAGAGAAAGATAACTCCATTCAGGGGCAGAAATGATGTCTTATCCGGGCTTCACCCGTTCCTTGTGTATTCTCCAGAGTTGTTGGCATATAGTACTCAAAAATGTTTATGTATGGGGAGAGAGCTAATCTGAAGAAAAGGTTGGTCAGCTGAGTGGTTAAACACTTCGTTTCTAAAGACCAGACCATCTGGTTTGAATCCTAGCTTGGTCAATTACCAGCTGCCCTTTCTATGTCTCAGTTTGCTCCTCTGTAGAATGGGTGATCACAAGGGCTCATAGGATTGGTTCAAGAATGAAATGAGTTAATATGGGTGAAACATTAAACAGTCTGACAGATTAGTAAACATTTGTTAGCTCTTACTATATTAAGTCTAATATTTTAATATTTTCCAGGCCTGACTAAAAACTAGGAAATGAAGGCCAAAGAGTCCCAAGGGGTCTCAAGTAGATAAGCATCTCTTCTTCCAAGGCCGATTCGACCACATTCAACCTCTAGGAACCAAAGAATTAAAAACAAAAATCCTCAAGGGAGCAATCTCTACCACGAAAATACTCCAATGTGCAATTCGACTCAGGAATCTTGGAAAGTAAGACTAGTGAGCAGGTCTTAGGCCGTGAACACAACAGAAATGGGCCAAGAAACTGTGTTACCTTTTGTTCTTTGGCCACGTAACGGTGCTGCCATTTTGGGGGTGACTGGGGTTCGTTTTGTATCCTAGAGAAATGACAACGAATTCTGAGAGGAAAAGAATGTTCATGAATCCAGCCAGACTTTCTCTGGAAACCCTGAGCTGTTCAGCATCAATCTCCCAGGGACAAGAAGCGTGTGACCTTTTTTTACCTTTGGACCTTTGTCAAAGAAGAGGTCAGAGTGAACTTAAGACAGCGATGGACAGGAGGAGACTGCTTAGTGTCCAATTGTCACCTGGTATCTGTAACTCTTGATCTTTCAACTTTGTAATCACATACCGGACTCGGCGGGTTTTTTTAAAAACAAGTCATGTTCTGGGGAAATGTAGTTCTCCCTAAGTCGACCATGCTCTCGTGGAGCCCAGAAGTGTGGTGCCTGTTTGTTAGAATATCCTGATCATGAAACTTCATTGGCTGATAAAGGAGTATATTTAAGTTGTCCAAGTTGAATCAATTATGGACATCAATAAATATTTCCTCCCTCCTTCTAATCATTTCTTTATGGCACATGTGTACTTAAAGTGGCTGTTCCAACTATTATTTTTAAAAAGTATGCAACTCAGTGCCATCAGGTGGCAAAGGAGATGACGCTATGTCAATGTCCCGTGACAAATATATTTCTTAATAATGGGGGTTATTTAAAATTGTCTCAGAACATAGAAAATGTCCTGAAAACGATTTGCTATGATTATGTAGCCTACTAGTAAAACAAGAGAAACATGTTAAACCATTTTATACCCAAATGTTCCTGAGAAAATGGTATTCTTGTAATTTTGTATTGTTAGTATCAATTGGATAGCATTTTAAAGAAAGCAATTGGGCAGGCTGTTTCAAAACCATGGAGCTACTTTTTGATCCAGAAACCAAGTTCTGGAGATGCTTCATAAGAAATAGCTAATTTCATTTGCATTTGAGTAAAGTTTGCTTTATTGTGTCTAGACTGTGGAACAAATGAGTTTTGCGGTGCACTTGACAAGTTATATTCCTGCACGGCATTTCCTAATGTCTTGGCTCACTTAGCTCGTGTGGACAAAGGGCTAGAGACAGTCAATATTTGTTGAGAGAATTGTGGAAGACATTCAGTCAGGGCAGAATCCTGTCTCCTCAAGGTTCTAGAGCAATATGAATGCCAAGCAGTTTAGACAACTAACCACATGGTGCAGATAAAGGCTATGAACCACACAAGGAAAGTACAGTTGAGTTTAAAGCTCAGATTTCAGTATCCTCGAGACTTTTGAGAAAGTTTGTGGACCAGATTTTGAAGTTCCAGGTATCAGAAATTAGTACCTAGGTCTATACCGTGGAAATTCACAGGACGGGCTAAGTAGTATGTACTTGCCCTGTGGCTGTGCTTCTAAATGAACTAAAAAAGAAAAAAAAAAAACAACCTTTTAAATACCCAGAAGCACTAACCCACATTTTGAACTAATTGACTTACTTTTTCTTAGGAAAACTTAATTTAACTTATAGGGACACAAGGGCTTATGTGAATATTTAAAGAAACCATGGGCTGGGTTTGTTCCATTTCTTTAACTTGATGCTGACAATCCAGACGTTGAGCCTGTGGAAGAGGACTACTTTGGAGAGGGACAGGGAGGCCGGGAACATTCTGACCTCACCCCTCGATTGTGTGATCCAAGTTTCCAGAGCCTGGCATGGTTGGTACCAATAAGGGACCCATAAGTATTCATGATTAGTCTTCTTGTACTCTGTCCTTTGTTTGGGATGCCCCAGGGGTCACATTTCAAATACAAACTACCCTGACAATTTCATCTGTTTGTTTTACCATCTTTATAGTTCATTCTCTTTGAGTTAACACACACACACACACACACACACACTCACACTTTGTTGCAGAAGATTTGGGAAGTACTGAAATGGGAAGACATGTCCACTGTATTTCCTTTCTTGTTCACCTTAATGAATGCTAGATCAGGGGCATGGTACTAACAGTCAGCATGCTCTGCTACTCAGCAAAAGGTTGAAGGTTGGAATTGACCCAGGGCCACCTTGAGAGCAAGACCTGGTGATCTACTTCTGAAAAATCCCCATTGAAAACCCTGTGGAGCTCAGCTCTGTTTGGGCACCCATGAGCTCATCTCAAATTGGTTTCAACTCGATGGCAACTGGCTTTGGGGGGAGGGGCCTGAGATGAGGGGCTTTGGTCGAGTCTTTTACACACATGTAAGAAAGTCTTTTACAGTGTCTTACAGATGAATACAGACCCACACCAATTAAAATCAAACTCACTGCTATGGAATCCATATTGACTCACACTGACTACAGGACAGAGGAGAACTGCCCCTGGATTTCTGAGACTAAGTCTTTACAGGAGCGGGTAGCCTGACTGGTGGGTTCAAACTGCTGACTTTGTGGTTAGCAGCCCAACTCGTGACCACCCCACCCCCAGGGCTTCTATGACTAGAGAGAGGGTAAAGAACTTGTCCATCATGGCAGAGCTGTCAGCATCAGGTTCCAGAGCTACGACCTTTCTTAACCGAGTCCTATCTCCTTTGCCCAGACAAAACCACTTCTTCGGTTTGATGGCTCTCCGTGAATTCTATGCCACGTGGTTTACTGTTTAAGCACGGCGTATCTCAAAATCCCGAACCCAGTCTTATAAGTGCACTTCTGGCAAACTTTTCCGGATCCTCTCCAGGAACATAGCAGGCTGACATTCACTAGGCCCTTTCTCATAGTGAAGAAGCCCAGTGGGGTAAGCATTGTGCCCACGACAAGTTTCGGTAGTTCAAGCCCACGATCTGTTGCACAGGAGAAAGAGGAAGCTGCAGAACCCCTTGGGAACAGCTGGACTCTGATCTATAGGGGTGCTCGGAATCAGAATCGCCTCGATGGCAGTGACTTTAGGTTTGGTTTGGTTGTCATAGCCCATGCTGAGCTACAGAAACGCACACTAACCGTCTTCCTTCAACTTGGACTGTCAGTGTTTGAGGAGGAACCAGCTTCCAGGTCTTCTTCACTGACCAGATGGTGCTTTGCTATAAAGCACAGCTCTTACATAGACAGTCCCTGGAACACCTGTGGTCATGTTTGCCATGGCTGTTGTGCCCATGTAGGTGGCAATCTGGACCTTCTGAGTGCTTTTGAGCACTGCGATTTAGTGGCTGGCATGCTTCCTCATCCCACTGTTCATTTAGCTTTCTGAGAATCATCGGCTTTTAGAGTTGGAGCCGGGCTGAGACTGAGGTTTGCAAACATTAGGGTACATCAGAATTACCCAGAACCACCTGTGGAACTTGTTTAAAATAAACATTTTTGGAACCCAACTCCAACGGATTCTGGTGTTGAGCACTGCCCCAAAATGTTCATTTTTAACCCAGAGCTCAGACGATTCTAAGACAGACCTGACTACGCTTAGCAAAACGCTGCCACAGAAGCTGACAGCTCGAGTCCATCTGGGGAACGTTACCCAGAGAGCAAGGCTGGCTTGCTTGGGCTTCCTGACTAGCCCGCAGTGAACAACATCACCTTTTTTACCACCCAGAAGATCCTGCTACTAGGTACTGCTGGCATCGGTCTCTCTCCCAACCAACCCCCAGCACCTTCCACCCAAATCAAAATCTCCTCTTCAAATTGACAGTCCCTGACAGCGGAGTGGGGTATGCATTGAGTTGCTAACTGCAAGGTCAGCAGTTTGAAACCAACACCTGCTCTGAGGAAAATAAACAGCGTTTCTGCTCCTGTAAAGAGTTTTAGTGTCAGCAGCCCACAGGGGCAGTTCTACCCTGTGCCATAGGTTTGCTTTGAGTCAGCATCACTTTCATGCCAGTGGGGTTGTGGGTTGTTTTGTTTTGTTTTGAGACGGGGACCGAACACCCAGAACAGTTTCACGTGGGTCTTACCACAGATGGTGCCATGTGAAGTGACTCACTACTTGCAGATCAGGAAGCACAAGCAAGCCCATGCTTACCTTGCTTACTGGGTAGTCAACTTGAGCTGACTAGTGATAAAAGAATGTCCCTTCTTGGAGAGAGAGAGAGAGAGGAGACGAGAAGAGCAGCACATCCCGGCCCACCAAGCCTCAAGGATGACATACCTGCTTGGAGCAGCCAATGCACAGAGAGGACCATAGGGCTGGCCCCACCAGGAGACCAGTGTTACGGGGCGGACACCATGGAGACACAGTAAGGGAATTGTGCCCAGTCTGAACCCCCACTGGGCGAAACACGAAGGTAGTGCAATAGAACAGCAAGGGGAGCAAAGCAACAAAGTCCCCGAGGAATCCCAAAAATAGACTTCAGAATTGGTGGGCAGGGATCAGCACCTCACCAGACCTAATTGGAAAACATAAGGGTCAGCAGACAGACCTGGAACTATTTATAGGCTCCCCCCTCCCCCCCATGTCTATCCATATAAGATAGGCAGGATAAGTGATCCTGAGGAACAAAAAATGGGGCCGACGGTTCTGGAGGGACATTGGAGAGGAAGGGTGGGACAAGGGAACAGCAAGCTATCTAAAATTGATGGGGAGGAGAGCATAGAATGCCGGTAGGGTTTGATCAAGTTCAGTGTAGGTGGTAGGAACTACTGAGAGCAGAATGCTAGTAGGATGGGAGGAAGTAAAAAGAAATAGAGGAAAGAACTACAAGGCAGAAGACATTTACAGAGGTATAAATATAGGCATGCACATATGTAAATATATTAATATATAACAATAGGAATATGTGCATAAATTTAAATGTTAAGTATTATGGTAGCAGATGGACATTGGGTCTCTACTCAAGTACTCCCTCAATGCAAGAACACTTTGTTCTAATAACCTGGCGTTCTGTGATGCTCACCTTCCCAACAAGATCGCTGAAGTCAAAATGGGTGCATAAGCAAATGGGTGAAGAAAGTGGATGGTGCCCAGCTATTAAAAGAGACTTGAAGTTAAACAAGCAGCCATTTAGCAGGGAAGCAACAAAGCCCACATGGAAGAAGCACACCGGCCTGTGTAATCATAGTGACCCTCCTGGACAAGGGAGACATGCCCCTGTGGGTTTCTGAGATTGTATTGTTCGTGGAAAAAGCCCCCTCTTTCTCCTGAGGAGCAACTGGTGGCTTTGAACTGCTGGCCTCCGGCTTAGCAACCCAAAGCGTAACCACTGCTTCCCGATCTCCTTCTTCAACTCGAGCCTCACTTGAACACTTTTTCCTGGTCCAAGATGGCAGCATGGATCCTCCTTTACTTGAGTTCCAAGTCCAATCATCTTGCCCCAGCTTCATTTCCTAATGTTTCCAATGGTCTACCTGAGCTCAAGTAGCCCTAGTGGTACAAAGGTTAGGCACTAAACTATTATCTGAAAAGCGCCGGTTTGAATCCACCCAGCGAGACCACAGACGAAAAACTTGACCACCTGCTCCTGTAAAAGATCTCACTTAACTTACTGGCATTGAGTGGATGCCGACTTGTAGCCACTCTATAGGAGAGGGTACAGCGGCCCCTGTGAGTTTCCAAGATGGTAACTTTACGGGAGTAGAAAGCCTTGTCTTTCTCCTATGAAGAGGCTGGTGGTTTTGAACTGCTGACCTTGAGGTTGACAGCCCAACTCGTAACCACTGTGCCACCAGGGCTCTGCCCCATAAATCATCACAGCCCAGGAAACCGTATGTTGCTCTTCTGCTGTCACTCAGGTTACTCTGAGTAGAGAATAGGCTGGCCAGAACCCAACAAGAGGGGCACTCCATGAACTCAGTCCTCGGAGGGGCAGAGCTCTGGAAGAACAGAGCTGGAAATGCCAGGCTCTAGGAGCAAACATGGCTGGTAGCCCTGAGGGCAGTGGCCCTCAAACTCTGCAGACATCAGGATCACCTGATTCTGCAGGTGTCAGATGGGGCCTGGGGATTTTCACGCACTCAAGCGGATCTGATGCCGCTGGTTTCCAGAGCTCACGGGGAGGACCACTGGTCCAGGACAAGGAGGGTAAGCAAATCCACAGGGCAGGGAAGAGTCGGCAGTGGAAAGGAAGGTGGAGCAAATGGCTAAGGGGAGGGGCCTGGTCATTTACCGGAGTCAATTCCATGCAGCAGAGAAAACATCTTCTGTGACCCCTGGTGGATGGAGCCTATGGTTGGAGGAGCTGTTTGCTCAAACCAAACACACTACCCTCGTAACGATGCTAAGAAACCTGTAGGTTTCCGAGACAGCCACTCTTTATGGGAGTAGAAAGCCTCGTCTTTCTCCCAAGGGGTAGCTGGTGGTTTCGAACTGCAGACTTTGCAGTTAGCAGCCCCATGCATAACCATTTTGCCACCAGGGCACCTTTGGGAGGAGTTGGAGGAGGCCTGAATCAGAGTGACTTGGGAACTCCCCTTTCTTCTCCTGATCTAAAGTGTCTTGATTCATTACGGTCCAGCTCCACTCCCCACTTCTTCCTAACGGCGTCCCTGACCGCTGAACTATAACCGGAAGGAAAGTGCCTTTGCCCTTGACCCCTGTCGCCAGGCCCTTCACTTGGAAGGAATTCCAGAGGCTCTTGGGGCCTAAGTTCTGGGGACGGCCTTTGGCTGTCTTCAACCTACTCTCTTGCCGGAGCCCTGGGGTGGTGCAAACAGTTAAGCACCCAACCAATAACCAAGAGGCTGGAGCTGGCGTTCACCCAGAGGCACCTCAGCAAAAGGCCCAGTGATCTTCTTCCAGCCTGAAAAGCCAGCAGCCTGATACTACTTTGACACCCATGGGTGGCCGTGAGTCACTAACACTGCTCACTGGTTTGCTTTTATTCTCTCACTTGTAGTTTCTCTTTGGAAAGCTTCACATCATGGTTCTCCACACTGGCGATGTCCTCGAATCTCCTGGGAAACTTTTCTAAAGACCAACCTCCCTGAGACGTCGGGGAGAAATATTAGCCCTCACTCACCCCAAGGCCGATAAAGCAAGTTTGGCCTAATGTGAAGAAGACTGCTTATTTCTCTCTTCTCACCTTTTTATTGTGAATTGTGTGCTTGGCCATCAGGTTGTCTGTGTTATTCAGCAAGTGGTGCCCATTCTGTTTCATCTTATTCATTGCATCCTTCCACGTCCCATCAGGTAGCCCGCCCCGTTTCCTGTGGCCTGCCCTCCTCCCCTCCTAACCCTCCCAAAGCTGTCCCTTTGAGCTCAGATGGTTGATTGCTCTGGGGCCTGTGCCCCTCCCTAGTGTGCTTGTTCCCAGCATAGTCCTGTCTATTGTTTGGCTGTAAACTAGTCTTTGGGGGTCCCACCAGTTTCTATCCAACCAGTAAGATGGGTCTTTTTTAAGGTTCTGAGTTTTGTTCCACATTTTATTTTTTATCTTTTCTCTCACTCTATCCAGGACCCTCTGAGGTGATTTCTTTAAGGGAAGTTGGTAGTGGTTGCCGGGTACCATCAAGTTTTTGTGAAGAAGTATCTAATGTAGGTCCTATGGTGGTTCATTCCCTGTGCTCTTGTGCTCTTTCAAAATGAAAAAAAAAAAAAAGTGCTCAAACTCAACAGACAGACAACTCCTGGAGCTGGCTCTGAGAACCCTCTGTTGGCTCTCTGGTTTCCCACCATCAAATCTTTTCTTGTGAGTCCCTCTTCTGGCCTCTCCTCATCGCCAGTGATCCTTGCCCTTGGCTGCATCCTGGTACTACCTGGAGAACCAGAAAAAAAATACCGCTGCCAGATCCTGTCCCCAGAGAATTTGGTCCTCTTGTTCTAGAACAGAGGTTGGTCAACTGCATCTCTTGAGCCACATGCGGTTCTTTAGGTATGGACATGAGGCTCTGAAGTAAAATAGAAAAAAATGTAAAGGATGTTATTCAGATACTGCTGATATCACTGGTTTGTAAAAATCTTTATGGGTGCTTTATACAATTGATGTATGCATGGATTGTGATAAGAGATGTATGAGCCCCTAGTAAAATGATTTAAAAAAAAATAACATTTCAAAATTTTAAAAAAGAGTTGTATGAGCTCCTAATAAAATGATTTAAAAAAACCAACAAACAAAAAAAGAAATCTTTATGGCTCTTGAATATGTTTTAATTCATTACGAGGGGCAGGATTGGCTCTTCTATCTCACAAGTTGGCTGACTCCTGGTGTGGAAAGTGGCCGGAGCATGAGGATTTTCAAGAACTTCCCAGGTGATGCTCATGCTCAGCTACAGTTTGAGACCCACTGCCCCAGACCAAGGTTTGTTCGCACATCTCTAGTCGGGGCCCTTCCTATAAAGTCTTGGATGGGGGTTCATGGATGGTCTTCAGGTGGTCTGGGAACCCTTAGAGATTATATGCAAAATTCTCTATGTGAACATCTATATAACTTTCTAGAACCAGATTCCATTGTGCTCAGCAGGATCTTAAAGGGGTCCATGACTCCAAATAATTTAAGAAACATCCATATAGAAGTGGGAAAATGAGCATATATATTTCTACTCTATTGCAAGTAGCATAAATTGGTAGTCTGTCCATATGTACAGTGGCTATCTGTCTGTCATAGGACCCTCGGCCCCAACTGATGGAGTCATGGTGACCCCTGGAAAAGGAGAAGCCTGGACTGAAACTCCCGAGCCACACAGGACCTCTTTCGCTCTCCAGGAAACCATTGAGATGAAGTAGCTAGTCGTGAGGAAAAGGGGGGGAAGAGAGCCAGGTGCGCAGCCTTGTGCTGCGATTGGAGGGAAACCCCCCTGCCCTGCTTGGAATCCAGAATTACTTTCTAGTCTGGTCTCCAGTGGGGATGGGTTGGAGGTATCTCATCCTCTAGGACCCATGATGGCCCCACCATGTATGTCCTCCCACTATGCCCTTATAATTTATCAACCCTGTCCTAGGTTTCTTTTGCATACGACCAGGAAATCCTGGCTGTGCCAGTGCCCTTAGCTCAGGTTCAGCTTGCCAACCTCCGACTTGGTGGACTCACTTCAGTTCACCCACATCTAAGATAGGGTCCTACACATCTCCCCCGTCCTCCTTTATGCCCCGTATCCCCATCCACTTCCACCACAGCACTGAGCCTGCCAGTTCTAAGTCATAGCTACACTTTGCTTTAACTCCATCTGCGATGTCTTCCCACCACTTCTCAGGTTGTCGTACTGTGGTGGCTTGTGTGCTGCTGTGATGCCGAAAGCCATGTCGCCGCTATTTCAAATGCCAGCAGGGTCCCCTAGCAGGAAGCGTCAAAAGAGCAAACAAAACCGTCTTGGAAGAAGTCCAGTCGGACTGCTCCTCAGAGGCAAAGATGGTGAGGCTTCCTCTCAGGGATCTTCGAAACGTTATCAGAGGGGACCAGTCTCTGAAGAGGGACAGCATGCTAGCTAAAGGGGAGGAGCAATAAAAGACAGGAAAGCCCTCCACATGATGGGTTGACAGTGGGCACAAGCAGGACAAAGGTCAGGTTGGTGCAGCAGCGTCTGGTGCGTTGTGGGTGTACATGGAGTCACTATGGGTCAGAACCGACTAGATGGCTCGAATAACAACAACATCCGCACAACGCTGCCTTCATCCAGACGACTCATCTCTCCCCGAGAGTCTGCACTTCTGGAAAATTGGCACCACCTTCCCTCTTCCCTCAGGTCCCATGTCAAGCCTGTCCCACGTGCCTCTGCTCTCTGGTTCCAGCGCTTCACTTGCCTGTATCCCCCAAGAGTCTGCGAGCGTCTTGTACCCACCTTATTCTTGGGTAAGAAGAGGTCGTGGGGTGATAAATTAGGTTGAGCAGGGACTCGGAGCCAGACAGTGTCATTTACGTCACAGCCGTGCCACTTCTTAGTTGTGCAACGTGGGACGGCACTGAACCTCTTGATGCCCGAGTCTCCTCATCTGTGCAACACAGGTCATAGGGGTACCTGTGGCACAGAGTGGTTGTGCCGATTAAATTAATATGTGCAATGTGTTTAGACGCGTGCTCTGCACATAAAACATGTTATCAAGCTTAAAAGTATGTGTGTGTGTGTGCAAACAGCTGTACATAAATGTGAATACACACACTGGTTGTACAATGACTAAGTGCTCAACTGTTATCCAAACGATTGGTGGTTTGAACTCATGGGAGAAAGGCCTAGTGGTCTGCTCCCATAAAAAGAATACAGACAAGACCACCCTAGAGGGCAGTTCTGTCACAGGGGCTCGCTGAGTTGAAAATCAGCTCAATATCAACAATAAAGTGTGTGCGAGTGTGTGTGAGAGAGAGAGAGACAGAGAGCAAAAGAGAGACAGAGAGCGAAAGAGAGGGCTTCAGAAAGTCTATGGAAAAAGAGAAAGAAAGATAATAGAATTTTTTCATGAACTTTAAGGAAAAAAAACCTCCCCTGTATATGTGTACTTACATTCATGTGAATTTGAATCTGTGGTGCTTGCTACCTGAGAAGGCACAAATACTAGAACGTTAAGGGTGGACTCGCTCCACCTTCCTCTGGCCATGGGTCCTCCTTCCAGAACGTCAGTTCTGTTGACCACAGGGGCCACCAGACAGCTTCCTTGGCCCTCTCTGGAAGTGATCGGCTCCCTGAGCTCCCTGCCTTGATTTCGCCCCATTCTAGTCTATCCTCCACCTCCCGCTGGAGTTACTGTTCTATAAGGCAGCTCAGATTGCACGGTTCCCTTTGATCAGCAGCTTCCACAGGTGCCCTCTGCCTGTAAAACTCCAACAAAGCTCAGGACCATGGAGCTGATTCTGCCTCATAGGGTCACCTTAAAACAGATGATGGCCCATGGAGTCTTAACCTGTTGGTCAATTCCTGTGTCCTTGTCCAGTCGTATTCCAATGCATTGGGCCCATATGCCCATCCTGGGCTCCAGCTTCTCTGCAGTGTGCTCATACCTCCCCGTCTCTGCCTATCCGTGTTCTCGTCTCGGCCTTTGTCCTTGCAGCCTCCTCTGCTTCCGCCTCAGGGCTTTGCCCTCTTACACACTAGACAATTCCTAGGTAGACCTATTAAGACCCTGTGAAAGAGGCCTTAGAGGCTTTTATGAAGCTGTGTCTATCTTCTTATAATAAGAAGAATTATTATTTACTGTGATAATAATTACTTCTATATTATTTTCTTATGATCATAGACTACAGTTTATTACATGTGGCCACATTTTATTGCAACCACTAGTTTATAAATTCTGACCTCTTGCCAGCAGGATATTTTTCTTAGTATGCAAAATGCATGGTATACAGGATTTAAATGCTTATGAAATAAAAGCTAATAAGTAAATAACATAGATATTTAAAAAATACTTAGGGGAATACTTTATGTACTCACTATTAAATGATATAAAGAATTATGATAAAATTTTAAATTAATAGCTCCCATATTTTAGTGACCTCTTATTTTCAGTTTGCTTCCTAAAGATTTTTTTTAACCGACCCTCCTCAGACTCCTATGATAGAGATGAAATAGACATCATTATTTTCCCAATTTCATTTTCAGTCTCAGAAAGCTGAGACTAAGCAGGGTCAAGTGACTGATTACTAGTAATAACAGGCATAGATATCTTGTAACAGTTAAGGATACATTTTTGAATTCAGTAGGGGAAACGTATTAAAGGTACCTGTTATATCCTGAGCTTATGTTTGGGGATGGAAAAAAAAAATCTATATTGAATTCAGACAGGATTTGTGAATGAAGTCCTTTCATTTGCAGTGGGAAAACTTAAGATGCCTTAAAATCAAAGTCCAATCAAAACTGTAGCTCAGAGGTGATCAGCCGGGCCAGCTAAATAGAAGACAGAGAGGTCAGCCCACAATGCTTGTTGGTCAGTTCACTATTTTGGAAATTCCAAAGGGCTAATCTTGATAGCGTTTCTAGAGGGACACAGGATGACCGCTGGGCAGTGTCACAAAACAAAACGCATACGACGTGTTGAACGAAAACCAGTGTGCTCTGTAAACGCTCACTCAAATCACAATACAAAGAGTTTTAAAAAAGGAAACGAAGAACTGTAACGGTGAGCAAAAAGGCACACGAGTTTCGCTGAGGTGTTTCTTTCCATCATGACAATCACTCGTTCCTTCTTGAATGGTACTCACGAGCCGCCTCTGAGCATTTCATTGGGACATGTTCGCCATCCCATATGCAGGCCTGACCTGTTCCTTCAGACTTCTTTTTGTTCTCCAAACTCAAAACACTTTGGAACCCTCAGGGATGCCTGCTCTGCCTTTGGACATGGTGTACATCAGAGAGTGCAGCATTCTTCAGGGGAAGGTTACAGGGATGGAAGGTCCTCCTTCAGGCGTGTATAGATCTAGGTGGAGGGGATGTCAAGAAACAATGGCTTCACATTTTGATATTCTCATAAACCTTTCTATGACTTTGAAACAATCCTTTTTGGCTTACTCCTGTGTCTGCCTGTATGTGTAGGTGTGTGTGTGCTCTGAAAGGCAACTATTTCATAAAACACGGAAGAGCCTGTAATTATTGATTTACTGAAACACCGAAGAACCTGCAAAGGACTCTAGGTAGTGTGTAGACGCCAAGTCTTCCCCCCGCTGACAATCTCTGTGCCACATGTTCGCCATGCCCCAGTGCTGCAGCCATCCAGTTGCCTATCCGAAGCTCTGCTCAGGAGCCGTGAAAGAACCCAAGCCCAAAGCCCCAGATGAAATTCAGATGTCAAGAGCACGTTACAGGCACTTTGTTGTGGGTGGCTGTTTCTCCAAGGGTAAAGAACCTGAAACTCCTGGATCGCCCATTTTCCAAAGAGGAGCAGAGTTTTGCCCTGCTACACACTAGTTCCCTTTGGCATGGCAACATCACGACTAGTTCATTTTCTTCTAGTTTGTAAAAAAAAAAAAAGTATAATATACACATGACATATGATATTTCATCAGTTTTTACCTGTGTCCTTCAGTGATATTGATTACAGTCTTCATGTGAAGGAACCAGTTTTGCTCTTTTTCCCACCAATAAAGATTTCTTCAATGGACTCAAAGCAAAAAGACTCCTTCCCCCCTGTTGTTGTTCGGTACCCTTGAGTTAATTCCGACTCATGTGATGCTGTGTGACAGAGTACAACTGCCCTGTAGGGTTTCCGACACTGTACTTTTTAGGAGAGCAGACAGCGCTTTCCTCCCGAGTGGCTGCTGGATTGACTTTGATTCGTAGTCAAGTTCTTCACCATTGTGCCTCCAGAGGCCCTTCTCCCACTCGTGGAAACCAGCGATTCCTTTAGCTTTTGAGACACCTGCTGATTTCATCGGTAGCATCGTCGAGGATTTGTCCACTTCACTGGGCAGAATGTCCGCAAGCTTCATCCATGGGGCAGGTCATCGGGATCCATTCGTCTTTATGGCGGAGTGATGTCTCATCACGTGGACGGATGCACCACACCTCGCTTGTCCACTCAACAAGTGTTGGATAGTCAGGTTGCCCCACCCTCTGATAGTGTGAATCTGTACACAGACATCAGTGAACGTGTGTGTTGTGCAGCTGCTCCGAGTTCTTTTGAACTCTAGAGTAGCCTTGCTGGGCCTGAGGGTAGACTGCTGGCCAGCTTTCCGAGGAACCAACTGCAGCCTGACTGCTTTCTGCGGTGGCATTCCCGCCATCACTGGCTGAGGGGTTCTGTTCTTTCAAAGCCTTATCAACACCTGGGATTTCCCATCCCCCGTAATCACTGCCATCCTAAGGGGGATGTGTTCAGTTTTAAAACGTGAAAAACGGACAACGTTTGGTTTGGTTTTTAATCCAGAAGTCAGTTGAGGAGGGTTTCGATAGGGTGTGCACTTAGGCAAGCAGGTGCTCATTTTTCCCTTGCCAGGGGTGGGCAGAGTGGAAGGAGGATGTAAAGACTGCTGCTGGGGTTACGGGGTCAGGGTGAGGTGGGGGCTAAGAAATAAGGAAAGCTTCTTGGTCAGAATCTGCCACATGCAGGTAAGCTACCCATTCTGAAATGGCTAATAGGCTTGTTTTAAGTGTGGTTTCACTCCGTACAACTAGAGTTCACAGAAAACAAGAATTGTAGTGCGATGTCCCTCGCTCCTTAGGTCTGTCTTTCTAACGGAATGGTATAAACCCGTACAATGCTCATTTGAATATTTTATGAATGGTTCGAGGCTCTTTACAAATTCTTCCGCAGTTATCCACAATGACACAGCAGAACCTCAGCGAGAGCTATGACTACCACGTGTCACTTAGCTCGGGCTCTTCGGTTACTGTCCAAAGAGCTCTGCTTAATTGCAAACGGGCGCGTCTCCACAAAGAGGCCAGAGTGTTTGTGCACGCTCATGTGTATGTACACCTGGGCGTGTGTCTAGCGCCCGTTGACAGAAGCACAGTACAGACGATCCCCGAACCCACTGCCGCCAAGTCCATGCCAAAGCCCAGCAACCCGCGTCCGGGGTAGAACTGCCCCCATAGAGTTTCCCAGGCTATAAATCTTGATGGAAGCCCATTGCCACATCTTTCTCCCACATAATAGCTGCAGGGCTCAACCCATGAATGTTCCTGTGAGCTGCTCAGTGCTTGAAACCCTGTGCCAGCGGGCCCTGTGCCCCTTGAACACACAACAGTATCTAGTGAAAACAGTGTAACTGGGAGCATCACAAAACATCACAAGGAAGGATCCTGTAATTCTATCCTAAAGGGCCGGGAGTCGAGGCTTCTCAAAAAGCACACCAAGTTTTCTTTAAAGAGGAGGCTCTGGGAGCCCTGGTTAAGCTCTGGGCTGGTTACTGAAGGTCACCAGTTTGAACTCCCCAGCTGCTTCACAGGAGGAAGACATGCCAGCCCTTTGGGCGAAGCTGACGACTTAGGAGAGAGGCTCTGTGGTTCTGCTCCATCTGGCCCACAGGGTTGGAGGCGTTGGAATCAGCTGGATGGGGAGGGTTTGGGAAGTTTGGGTGGAGTTGCACCCCCCACCCCACCCCACCCCCCCTGCAGGAAAGCAGGTGAGGAATTCTTTAGTGTTGGTAAAGGCCTTTGAAGATGAGGACTGCCAGGTGAAAGTGTTAAGTATCAGATTACTCTGTAATTAGGGATCAGCCCTGTTCCAAATCATCTCCATCTTTGGCAGCGTCTCCCTCCTTCTCTGCAAACAATTGAGTTCTTTCACTCACAGCCTTGCCCTTCATATACATATGGCTCCAGGATCTCCATCTAAGGACTCGGAGCTCATCAGTGAATTGGTTTGTCTAGAGCACCGGTTCTCAACCTATGGGGCCAACCCCTTTCACAGGGGTCGCCCGATTCATAACAGTAGCAAAATGACAGTGATGAAGTAGCAACGAAAATAATGGTATGGTTGGGGTCACCACCACAAGAGGAACTGCATTAGAGGGTCGCAGCATTAGGAAGGTTGAGACCCACTGCTCTAGAGTCCTATCAGTTGATGGAATTTTCTTTCTGTTGTTAAGACAGAGGGAAGCCGTTCCCCTGTTGAGCATGGAAGCTGGCGTGCTCAAGTTTTTCTTGGAACCCAAGGTCTGAGAGGTACTGACAGTCCGTCCAGAAAGCCTATTGGCACATTAAAGATGTTTAAATGTCCACTTGCAAGAAATGAAGGCACTCCCCTGTCCTTCCACCCTTCCACCCCACCCAGTGCCTGTTTCAGTTTGCAGGCATTGATTTGGTCCCTGGGAGACCCAACTTACTTTTCTGGATGAGTTAGCCTGCCTTTAATTGACTGCTTGATGCCTGTGTGGGAGGGAGCGTGCTTTGTTTCCAGAATCTCTTCCCTGTGGGATGTTGAAGTATTAGTGCCAATTTCTTTTTCTTTTTTCCTTTTCCCTTAAAGGGGGATGGAAGAGTTAGGTTTAGTACCAAGGATTAACTCAGCAGTAGTTGCTAAACTCTTTGAAATCAATAGATGAAAGGCAAAAAATAGATTGGTACTAAGTATCCAGATAATTGCTATTTTTGTTATTATTGTGAGAATTTGCCAGTCAAGGAAGATATTATTATTGGGGGGGGGGGTTGTCCTCAGGATTTATGGCATTTGAAGTTTCATTTTGGCAAAACTGTGTTTCCTTATAATAAGTAGCCTCTTCATTTCTTACCCAAGATAGCATCCTCATTTGGGGAGGCTCTGAAGCCAGTGGGACATGAGCTTTCTTCAGCGTGTATCCAGTAACCTAACACAGCTTCAAGCGAACAGTGGGGGATGACAACCATTTACTGAACTGAAGTGAATACAGTGGTGTGCCATATTGCACTGTGATCAAATAGCTGTACTTCAATATGGCCACCACCCACCTGTCAGCTTGCTGCACTGTGGCGGCTTGCCTGTTCCTCTGATGCGGGAAGGGAAGCTACCAGTAGGAACAACACCAGCAGAGTCCCTGCTTGTGGGCAAGTGCAGGGCGGCTTCCAGACTGGGACAGCCAAAGACACAGTCTGAGTGGTGCAGTGGGAATTCTCACTATGACTCTTCTAGCCCTGCCACTCCCACCAACAGATTTGGGTAAGACCCGGCAAATAGGTAGTGTGGACCACTACCAGAGGGGGTCGATCCCTTTCCAAGCAGGGCGAGAATTCCAGGGACCATCAAGGAAGAAGAGCCCGCAGCAGAGGGCTTTCGCGATCCCTCCCTGCCTGAAGTGGTGGAGGCAGCAGGGGCCATGCCATGCCGAGACCAGAGGCTGAGGCAAGGAGACCATGAGACAGCAGAGGAGTAGTAGGGAGCCTATGAGACTGTAAGGCAGGGCAGCGGGTGGTCTTCCTGGTCCCTGGATGGAGTCTGAGTCTGAGGGACCATGTGTCTAGAGCAGTGGTTCTCAATCTTCCGAATGCCGCCACCCTTTCATACAGTTCCTCATGTTGTGGTGACACGCCCGCCCCCCAACCATAAAACGGTTTTCGTTGCTACTTCATCACTGTCATTTTGCTACTGTTATGAATTGGGTGACCCCTGTGAAAGGGTCGTTCGACCCCCAAGGGGGTCGCGATCCACAGGTTGAGAACCGCTGCTCTAGAGGTTCAGAGAGAGACTTGGCTGCTGGCCGAGAGGCAATGCTGTGGTGTGAAGACTGTACCCTTAATGTTTTCTGATCCTCCCTTGTGATCACCTGTTCATTTCCCTAGTAAACTCCCATGAGGCTGAGGCTGTCGGTGAGTTCTGCATGGTCACTGCAGTGGATTTTCCAACCGAAGCAAAGGAGACTGTCATGGAGGAATGGTTGGGGTCAGAACAGGGTAAAGAAGGGCGAAGGTGGAGGCCTGTCTGACCTCTGCCGGGTGGCAGTTGGCCCGGGGTTGCTGTGGAGAGGGATTCTCGTCTCCGAAACAGCAAGAGGAGGTCGGATGTGGACCCGGGCTGTTTTGCCACCTGACATTCGACTTCAAAAGAGCAGCTAATGAAAATCTCACGAGGCACAGCAGAATATTGCCCAATATGATGCTGGAAGATGAAACCTGGTGGGTTGGAAGACACTCCCAAGACTCCCTGCAGCCACAATGGGCTTATTCAGCACAGGAGGAGATGCGAAGATGGTGCAGGACCACACAGCGTTCTCTTGTGTTCTACCCGGAGTCGCCAGGAGTCAAATCAACTCAACCACTAGCCACAGCAACAAATCAAATAGGATTTTCTCTTCAACGAAGTCAATGGGGGATCCGGGTACTTGCAATCATTGTTCTTCCTGAAATCCCAATCCCCAAGGTCTCACTGGCCTGCCCCCAAATGTCTGGCCCATGAAAGTGGTTGGATGCCAGACTGAGACAGCCTCTTCTGCCCAGCCTCCGCCCTCTGGCTTCCCTGGCTGCACTTTCTCCCTCTACCAGGTCCACGCCTACACCTGCACCGGACCAGTTTCACCGAGCTCCTTTGGGCTGTCGTGAGAGAAACCACAGAGAGCTTGTCACTCCAGGTGTGCCACTAGGTTCCCAGCTAAAAATTCCCTGAGAAGACAGCTCTGAGATGGCACCTGCCTACAGAGAGAGGGTGAGCATGGGTGTATAGAGAGAGTGCCTCCACTTGTCAGGCGCCTTCTGGGAAGTCTGCATTTACAGTCTGGGGCGGAGCCATCGGCATGAACATTTTGCCTGGAGCAGCCTGTGTGCTGAAATCCACCGGGCAGGCCCTGGGTGGTTCAACTTGAACACACAGGCTTTGTGGTCTCAGCTGAAAGTCACAGCCTACACAACTGGCAGTTCTCCTGGTGGCTTGGGGAGCCTTAGACCAAAATCTGTTTGGGAGACAAGCTCTTGATGGGAAGAGGGCGGGGAGGGACCAAGCCATCTGTTCTTTTCCATCTCGCCATCTCCTACGTCCCCTCCCCGGGCTGAGGCAGGCATCAGCCTCCAGTGGGGTGCCCCAGGGGCTCCTCCCCAGAGAACAGAGTGAGAGACAGGTTTTCTGGGTCTCGGAACGTGCTCTGGGAACCAGGGTAAAAAGAGAGGAAGTGACTCCATGGGCCGGTCTACAAACCGGCCTTCTCCTCAAGCCAAAAAACCCACTGCCGTTGAGTCATTTCTGACCCACAGTGACCCTCTAGGGCAGGGGAGAACTTCCTCTGGGTTTCCAAGACTGTAACGCTTTACAGGAGGAGCTGCTGCTGGTTTCGAACTGCCGATCTTGCCATTAGCAGCTCAATGTGTTACCTCTACTCCACCAGGACTCTTCTCTCACTCTCCCAGTGGATTCAAATACTGGTCCAGCTCCCCATGATCCTGAAAAACCAAATAAAGGTCGCTGTCCAGCTCATTTCAACTCCTGGTGACCCAGTGAGGGCCGGGCGGGACTGCAAGCTGGGTTCTCAAAGCTGTGACTTCTCTGAGGTAGAATGCCAGGTCTTTCTTCCAGGGACTTCTGGGTGGGGGTGAGCAGTCAACCTTTTGGTAAGTAGGTACGTGCTTAGCCATTTGCATCATCCAGGAACACAGTGTGCCACAAAACCAAAACATAAAGACCCCCAAACCTGTTGCCTTTGAATTGATTCTGACCGATAGCAACCCATGTGCCACAGAGGGGCTGTCATCTTTATGAAACAGATAACCAGACCACACTTCCGAGGTGCCACGGGGCAGGTTTGAACCGACAACCTTTCAGTTAGTAATTGAGTGCAAACTATTTGTGCCATCCAAGGACAGAATTTTCATTCTGAAAATTACTATTTATTTAAGACTATATCCAATCACCACCAATGTCTGCATCTTTTAGAGTATTCCCCCAGAATGGGAATTAGACTGCTTCTGCTCATTCTAACACTGGGATGAGAAACGCCCAGGTACTTCTCAATGCTTCAAGAAGGGTGTCCTGTAATAGAGCACTTAGATTAGAAAATTATTCACATGAAAATTACATAGCCACTGCACTGGAACCCACTTGAAATTCCAGTGTGCTTTCTTGTGAGCAAAACCAAACCGAACCCCCAAACGCATTGCCACCAAATTGATGCTGACTTTCAGCGACCCTAATGGACAAGGTAGAATGGCCCTGATGGGTTTCCAAGCTGTGATTCTTTGTGGTAGTTACATAATCTGGTGTTAATATGAGGATTCAGAGTGAAGGGGTGGAGTCTGGCCTGTCAATTCAATTGCAGTTTGATGACCTCATTTGGAGGTGTGAAGGAGATAAATAGCTTGTTGGAGGGGGGACACAGGCTCGCTCACTCCCTGTGGAGAAGACACATGGAGAGACCTGGGAAACAGAAAGATTTCTCCCACGTTGTCTCCCCCAAATATACACCAGACTTAGCTGCTTGCTACACGAGGCAAATGGCTATACACTTGGAGGTCAACAGGAGGTCGGGGGGTGTTATTCTCCCTAAGGGTTATCTGCCATCCAGAGCAAGCAGACACCACTGTTTATCCCACAATATGTAGGGCCCACTCCCTTCTGATAAGGATAGTAGTAGATTGTTTCCCTGAAGGGGAGCCCAGGGAGGTCAAGCCCACTCAAGGGTGACCAAGGTTAGGCATCCATCATGAATCTAGGGTCCGCCCTTCTTGTCACATGTATACCCTTAGTCCCTCCCCTTCTTATTATGTGTACTCCCCTAGCTCATCCCCTTCCTGTGATGTGTATGCCTATTGTACAGCTCCTTCCTGTGGCATGTGTGGTTACCTGTAATCACACCCCCTAAAAGTGATATAAGCCTTGGTTAGCAATAAACCGGCTCTCTCCTGCTCCCACTCTCTCCCGCCCTCGGGCCTCACTGTGTGCGGACCTGGCTGGTAAGATCATGGCCATCCAGGAGGTGAGCAAGCTACCATGAAATGTGTCTGACTTCTTTATCTGACTCTCTCCCATTTCTCTATGACTATTATAATTTTTATATATCTCAACCATACAGTTGCGCCCATCGAACCCGCGATTAGTTGTGGGGGACTGGCCTTCCCCCACAGAGAGAGGTTGATGGGGCAAACTTGGAGCCGGAGAAGCCATGTGGAGACCCCTGCCAGTGCTGAGATGCTTACACCGCCACTGGATTTACAAGACCTTCCACCCACTGGTCTGTGATCTTCCTGCATTCTGCGTCATTGCATGTGTTTTGTGAGTCTGAAGAGGACTTTATCGATTGGTATTGAGCATATGGGCTAATATTGGGCTTATGGACTTTATATGGATTTGGTGGGCTGTGATGTTTTCTCAATATACACATATGAGTATGTCTGTGAATTTGTTTCTCTAGTCTACCCGGACTCACACACTCTTTATGGAAGCAGCAAGCCTCATCTTTCTCCGTGGGATCAGCTGGTGGATTGCTGACCTTGTGGTTAGCAGCCCAGCATGTACTCCACTCTACCACCAGGAAAGGGTACAGTATGTGGTGTGGCTCCCAAAGAGGACACCAATGTAGGGGGTAGTGAGAAGGTTCCTGGGTGCCATACATGGTTTGCACTTGACTAGTAACCAGAAGGCTGATGGTTTGAACCCACCAGGTGGCACCTTGGAATAAAGGCCTGGCCATCTGTTTCTCTAACAATGGCAGCCTGTGCTGCAGTCCCACTCTGTAGCCCAGGGGTCACCATGAATCATTATGGACTTGATGGCAATGGGTTTTGCTTTTGGTCGGTGGGAAGGAGAGGGTGTTGGCATTTGAGACATCCTGGTCTAGTCCTTGTCTTGTTACAGCATCTATCGACCAAAGCAAAGAGGAATCCAGGTTATACACTTTGAAGATAAGGATGGGAATTTCTCCTAATCTATGTGACAACCAAAACAAAAGTTGTTTTCCTTTGTGCATGAGAGAGCACATGTGTGAGAGACTCCACCAGAAGAATAGCAATGGAATGACTTATCTCCAGAAAAGTATTGTTTATGAAATCAAAGCCAACATGACCAAGGCCTTATTTAAAAAAACGTTCTGTAGGATCTTAAGCCACTGGCACACCATTTGAGTTCATTTTCCTCATCAGGCCACTGGAAAATTCATCCCTTACCTGCTTCCTCTCTGCTTAATAAAGCATGAGTAAGAGATTCCATAAACATAAAATAACATCAAACTCACCGTCACAGAGGCCATGCCGACCCAAGGTGACCCACAGGACAGGGTAGAACTAGCCCTTTACGTTTCTGAGACTAATTCTTTGCCGGAGTGGGAACCCCGTCTTTCTCCCACAGAGGCTGGTGGTTTTGAACTGCTGACCTTGCAGTTAGCAAGCAGCCCAACTCGTAACCACTACACCATATGGAACCATGGGTTCCAGAAGGCGATATCAGTGGAAACCCTCAATACAGCCAAATTATCAAGGGGAAAGAGCGGGAGCATTAACAAATAAAAATGGACACTCTTGCCTCTTTTAAACGATTTCTTTCATTGAGACATTTGGGAAAAAAAGAGGCAGATAGAGTGTAGAGACATCTTATATATGATCATCACAAAAATACCAGTAATGCAAGAATACTACAGATGTGATCCATTGAGGGTTTCATCAAAGTCAGCGCTAATTTGCTGCTGCTGATAGACTTCTGGTAAAGAGCTTTGTAGAAATGAAGCAGAAATGCAGAAAGGAACCCGCCCAACACAGGGGCCTCGTTTCTTCAGGCTGGTAATGCTGACAAGCGGTTAATCCTAAGTTGGGGTCCAGATAAATTTTCTTTACGAATATAAAGTGCTATTTTCCGTTCTTTTTTATTGTCGGAATAAAAAAATTGGACTGGGTTGAGGAAAAGAAGGAAGAATTATTAATATTTTTTAAAGGCAATTAGTCTGCCAACATATCACAATACCATTACATAAATAACATTTTCACCTGAAGACTGAGCTGAGGCCCCTTTAATAATAGTTACAGGGTGGGGACAGGGCAAGCTATTGGGAGGTTTGATACTGGGTTTAAATCATTGAATACAAAATTTAATTCTGTTGTAGGCATAGGTTCAGAACCGACTCGCTGGGAGAAGTCTCTGGGAGTGAATAGTTGTGTAGTTTTCGCTTTCTGTCTAAAGTGAAATTCCAATCCCTGACCGCAGGTCTGAGCTTGGAGAGCATTCAGATCTAGGCAGAAGTGATTTGGGAATTATCTGCTTTTTGTTAAAAATCTCTGCTCTACCTAATTGACAATAATAATAATAAAGTAACAGATCTGTGGACCATGCCTTATAGAACATAATCTCATCTAAACCTCACAACAAATATTGAGGAAGTGTTACTGTTTATACCAAAGAGCCCTGGTGGAGTAGTGGGGAGGCACTGAGCTACTAACCACAAGGTCAGCGGTTCTAACCCACCAGCCACTCCACGGGAGAAAGATGAGGCTGACTGCTCCCATAAAGATTTACAGCCTTGGGAACCTTAGGGAGCCCTTCTTCTTTGTTCTATAGGCTCACTATGAGCCAAGATCCACTTGATGGCAGTGAGTTTTGAGTTTGGGGTAATGTTTATTCCCTATTGGACCAATTAAAAACAAAACAAACAAAGGAAGAACTCGAGGCTGTGAGCATGTAAGGAACATGTGCATAAATAAGCTAGGTATTAAGAGGCAGGGTCACAAACCAGACCCACTACCCTGATCTCAAGTCCTCTCTCTCCCCCTTTTAAATTAATCATTGTATTGGGAACAGATATCATAACATTCCATAGTTCAGTCACATCAGTGTCATACAATTGCTGCCACAGTAGGTTTCAGCACATTTTCTCCCTTCTTGAACTCCTTGATATCTGCTCCCCTTCATCACCGCCCCCCCCATGCCCCACAGGAACCCTTATTTATTTAATTTCCCCCCACATCTTATACATCCAATCTATCCATTCACATCCAACTCTGTTGTTCAATCCCCTCGAGTGGGGTTATACAGTCACCAATGCTATCGGCTCCCCCTTCCGCCCTCTCCCCCCACTCTCCCCCACAGGGAACCGTTACTCCTGTTACTGTTTGTGAAGGATTATCTATCTTGGCTTTCATGTATCAAACGATCTTAACTGTACGGATGAACCTAGGTACATGGGACATGATTAATGAGGCAAAACAAATAAAAACCATAATAATACGAGGAGGAAGTATTAAAGAACTCAAGGATAGTTAGGTGGCTCATCAGTGCCCTACCACACACCAGAAAAGTAGTTGTCACGGGTCAATTCCACCTTAAGGACCTTGTGGGTCAGATTTGAATGACACTCCATTCATATAAACATCAGTGGGTGAGTTTGGGGAAGCAGACTGGCAGGTGTTTCTTTCTGCACACCTCTGGGTAGGCTTTTAACTGCGGGCCTTGTCAGTGAATTATTTGAACCGCTCATGGACTCCAGCTGCATCGGAGCTGCATCTACGTGTGCGGACACTGCAGGAAGGGGCTCTGGACCAGCCCAGGGCTCTGAGCAGAGCTTCACTCAGTAGCTGATAAAAGCCCACTCACCGCTCTCCCCTCCTGACAACTCACAGCTCACATGTCACGGAAAAGAAACACTTCCTACCTCTCCCGCCTTCCTCCCACCCCCGACAACACTCTCGCTTCGATTCAGGCTGTCAGATTCTTCTTGCAGAGCATTTGGGACTTCATTTGGGAGAAGGGGAAGGCACTTTGCCTCCATCCTTGTGACAATGACAACGCAAACGTTACATTAATTATTGAGGGGGAAGTAGGGGCACGGATTATTCACAAAGCACAGTTAATTCCCCGAACACATCGGGTTATGAAATACAGGCTCTGCCTGCATCTTAACCCTCTCTTCGCTCAGCCCTGAAGCCAGGGATGGGAATCTAGCTTTAGACAGAACAGAGAGCGTCTGCACTCGTCACCCCCAGACTCACAGCAACCCTGTGCATGACAGAACGGACCACCCACCCCTCACAACTCTTCAATGCTTCAGCCCATGATGGCAGCCAGTGGATCAATACATCTCGCCGAGGGCCTTCCTCTTTCACTGCTCATCCTCTGCACCAAGAAGCATGTCCTTCTTCAAGGACTGCTCTCTCCCCGATAACAAGCCCAAAGGACGCGAGACGAAGGCTCGCCATCCCTTCCTCTAAGGAGCATTCTGGCTGTCCTGCGTCCAAGACAGCTCTGTTGTTCTTGTGCCAGTTCATGGTACTTTCCAGCTTCTTCACCAGCACCACGGTTTGAACTTTTTCGTCACTCTTCCTTACTCGATGGTCAACTTTCACATGCACATCAGGCGACTGAAAATACCCTGACTTGGGCCAGGCGCATCTTAGGCCTCAAAGAAGCACTGCTGCTTTTCAGCATGATAAAGAGGTGTGATGTAGGAGGTTGATCCAATGCAATGTGCTGGTTCTCACCCCCCACCGCATCCCAGATGGTTAAGATAGTGTATTACCCGAGAAGCAGAACGAAGAAGACATTGGCAGCCGGTGTAACTACAGGGTCATAGAGAGCGGGCACCAAGGCAAACTGAGGGCATGTGTGTGTAAGCAGAGTGAGGGGGAGCTGAAGGCTCATGGGAGCTCTGGCGGCGTGGTGGTTATGTGTTGAGCTGCTAACCAGAAGGTCAGGCGTTTGAAACTACCAGACACAACAAGGGAGGGAAATTGGGCTTGCTAATCCCCTACGAGTTAACTCACAGGGGCAGTTCTACCCTGGCACTCAGGGTTGCTCTGAGCCGGCCTCGGGTCGGTGACAGTGATTTGGTTTGGTTTTGGAGGGTTCATAAGTAAGATGGAAAACAATCGGTTTACAGCAACATCCCAAGTTAACTTCTTTGGAACCCAAAACCCCTTGACTGAAGTACTGAGCAAAGAGTTATATTAGTAAACACACAAACCAGGCTGTATTCACATGCCACACAGGGGAAACCAAAACAATGCACTTTGAAATTACGCAGGAGGGCTTCATGGAGACTGGGGGTGGGGGCTTCGAGTTCCCTTTTAGAAGACAGGATGGGAGTGTTCGGTCGCATCATTGTCACCTGCGTGCTGGCGAGGGGCACCGAGAAGGCGGCGTTCTGGGCGTATTCGTCTTGTGAGTGTTGTGTAGGGAAACAGGAGACGGATAACTTCAGAAGACCAGAGAAGCGCAAAGGCACCATGGCAGCAGCTTGCTAGGGGCAGCTCGGACCAGAATAGGCGATTGATTCCAGAGGACACCAAGTTGCCTTCCTTCTCAACAGGGAAAAGATTCTGTATCTTCGAAGCCTAGTGATCCAAACCTCCGCCGCCGATAGGGAAACTGGAACATCAGCGGATAGAGATGAGACATTTGACAGAGGCTCCTCCTCAGGGGGCTGCGACCCCAGCCACACTCTGAACAGACCTCTGTTCCTGTCTCCGGCAGAGAAGCAGTGCTGGGGCAGGGGTGAAGCGCTGAGCTGCTAGCTGCAGCGCTGACCTTTGGAGCAGGGCAGTGGCTCAGTGGGAGGATGTGCCGGCTGCCTTTCTTCCCATTACAACTAGGAAGCCCTAGGGGCAGTTCTACCCTTGATGCCGACCTGATGCTACAGCTCGAGGTGTCCAGCTCCGTAACTCACTGACTCCGTTCCGGGCACTTTCAGCTCCTCATGTTTTCGAACTTATTTCTAGTCATAATACTTACAAAATATTTTTTACCAGTAAGCGTCCGTTACATCTAAAACCTCTTACTTTTCTCTTGACGGAAACTAAGGGCTAACTGCACCTTTCCGGGGATCACTGCATTAATGAACGATTTATTTCTCTCATGCAGGGGTGGGCAGGGGCGGCCTCTCATTCATTTTCACATTGACGGGGACCAGCCTCGTTTCCTGAACATACCAGGCAAGTAACTACAATGTATGTTAATGGAATGAATGAATGAATGAATGAATGAATGAGTATGTATGGGACTGTGTTTTCCATTGCTCCAACCTTTGCAAAATCTGCTATTGTCTCAACAGAACAAAACAAAACAAAAGGAGGAGACGAGCCGGGAATGGGTGCTGTTTTTCAGAAAATGCCTGTGCCGTCATCCAGGAGCAGGTGCTTGGATAGGCACACAGCTGAACAAGGAGGGGAAGAAGCATGGGAGCGAGGCCATGAATATCGATGGATATTTGCTGAGCTGGGTTGACGTTTGCTGCAAAGATACCCAGGAATATGGTGGAGCATGGAGGGGGCAAAGTTACAGAGACCTCTCCATCCACCCAGTGGTGTGGGGAGGGGGATCAGAACCCTGGACTCAGGGGAAGCCAGAGTCAACGGACACAACCATGTTCTCCGCCCTCTGAAGACTAGGGTCTCAAATGCTTGAGAGCAGCCGTCTCAGGTACAGGTTTTGGTCGCTTCCCATCCCGCGGGCTGGAAGGAGATAAACATGGAAAGACCCATGGAAATCATTAGTCCAATCCCTGAAATATCAGCATCTACAACGGTGCAGGACCACCACTGCCAACTTCTCTGAAGAGGGTCCCTTTAGAAGGTCCTGGAGAGAGTTAGGGGGTAATGTGGGACACAACTCCAAATACTTAAAAGACCAGGGTTCCTGGTTGGACAGAGACTGGTAGGACCCCCGAGACTACAGCCCTGACCCTTCCGGGTTGGTGTAAACTCAGCTCCATGTTAGAAGAGTCAATCATTTAAGATCAAAAAGGGCAACGTTTGCCCAAGGGCCAGGTTCAAAGGGTTAGGGAAGAGGCAGGAATGGAAACAGGAGACACAGAGAGGAAGCGGGATAAGTAATGGGTCCTAAGGAGACCGCAGTGCATGAGTTGAGATGAAATGCCCATCAATTGATTAATGTGAAATTGATTATCTGCTTGTAAACCTTCACCAAATCCACAATACATTTGTGTGTGTGTGTGTGTGTGTGTGTGTGTGTGTTTTAAAGCCTACCCCAAGTGATTACTTCAAGGATAAAAAGCTAGTAGAGCAGCGGTTCTCAACCTGTGGGTCGCGACCCCTTTGGGGATTGAATGACCCTTTCACAGGGGTCGCCCCGTTCAGAACAGTAGTAAAATGACAATGATGAAGTAGCAATGAAAATAATTTTATGGTTGGAGGGTCACCACAACATGAGGAACTGTACTAAAGTGTCATGCATCAGGAAGGTTGAGAACCACTGTAGTAGACAGATAAGCAAAACAACAACAATAACAAAACTCGCTGTTGTCCAGTGGATTCCAAGTCAGCCCTCTACAAGGTTCGGATATTTGGAGACTGCCACATGCTTCTCCTGCTGAGCAGCTATTGGACACGAAGCACTTTAACCACCAGGGAATCTCAATAGAGTAGACTCTAACTCATAGTGACCCGATCGCAGAGCAGAACTGCTCCACAGGGTTTCCAAGGCCGTAATCCTATTGGCAGCAGGCTGCCCCCAATTCCTCTGGAGCAGTGGCTCTAACAGCTGCCCTTTGGGTTAGCTATCCAGTGCTTCCTCCACCAGGGCTGCTTAGATGGAATAAAAAGATGAAGGCATTTCCCCGCAAACTTTTTGGAGCCTCCCCATATGTACGATACATCTATACATATAAACATAAACTCACTGCCCTTGAGTGGTGGGTTCAAACCACCCACCTTTTCCAGGGAGCAGGGGACTTTTGCTCGAGTGGCTGGTGGGTTCAGCATCTCCTGACCTTCCGGTGAACTGCCCAACATGTAACCCCTACAACACCACAGCTCTGCGAAACACTGAAGCCATCCTGAAACTTAATGTATTCCAGCCAAGAAGACAGAGCGCCTCACCTGGACTGGGATGGCGTTTATTTAGCATCTCAAGGTTTACCCCCTCACTGAGAAGTTCCCGAGTTAAGCAATGGTTGGGCGCTTGGTTGACGGAAAGCCATTTCAAGAAAGAAGGCATGGAGTGCTTGGCAGCCCCGCCCCAAGTGCTCCATGACCGTCATTCCTGTTCCTTTTCAAAATTCTGGCCTCCAGAGAGAGTCCTGGGCCTCAGCTACTGTTGTAATCCCACACTGATTCGTTTTAATAGGAGCCTCCTACAACAAGTGTAAGCACTCCCTGCCAGTCATCCAGTGCTCTCAACCACCAACCTGCTTGATAATTCTGGCTCTAAGAAAATACCACCGAAACTACTAAAAAGAACTCGGGATAATGTGACCCAGGCATTGGCCTATTCCATACCTGGAACTCTCCACTTTCCCGGACTACCTGAAGTCATTTTCTTACAGAGAAATTTCATTTGTCATTCTGTCATGGTGATAACGAAGAATTAAAAACTTTCACCTACTTCTTCGCTCCTCGGCAGGCCCTGCTGCCATCTCCTCTGGCCCCAGGGAACCCCCACGCAAGTGTGACGTGCCCTGAGGGTGCCTGTGTAAAACCGGAAACGTCTTCTATCCTGTATAAAACTCACTTGGATTGCAATCCAGGCTTCGGAGTGAATTCTTTCTCGTGGGAAGCCAAGGACTGAGGAAATGGGTCACACAGTTCCAAGTCCATGGATCAGATGTCAGTCAGGCTGCAGGCCCCTCTTCACTTACATAGCTACAGGGGCTGAAGACTCCGAAATTAGCTGGTGAGATGGCCGGCTTCTGGCTTCAGAGGAGAATGAATCCAAGTTACATAATCTACAGTCAACTTGAGGAAGGGGTGGAGTCTAGCCTGTCAAGCAGGTCATATCCAATGAGGCCTCTGTGTGGGCATGGCCTTCTCCTGAGGATTCTGGGAACTCCTGTCTTCCTCCCTGGAGGTGGGACACATTCTCTCTGCTACACATTCTTGTTGATAAGCCACATGGAGCTATACTGACAGAGCCAGAGCCTTGGAGCTGGAGGAGTCATATGGAGACCCACACCAGTGCTGAGATGCCTCCACCACCACTGGATCCACAAGACTTTCTACCCTCTGGCCTGTGATCTTCCTGCATTCGGTGTCATTGCATGTGTTTTGTGAGTCTGAAGAGGAATTTATCGACTGGTCTCAGACATATGGGCTAATGTTGGACTGGATTTGATCTGGACTGAGCTGGGATGTTTTCTTAATATACAATTACTCTTTTATATAAAGCTCTTTCTTATACACACACACAAAAACCCAAAAAACATCAGCACTAGAATCAAGTTTAATATTCATAATAATAAAGCATGCAGAATAAATCAATTGTCATCCAGTCAATGCTGACTCATAGGGACCCTGTTGGGCAGAATAGAACTGCCCAGTGAGCTTCCAAGATTGTATATCTCTCCCAGAAGAAAGCCTAGTCTTTTCACCATGGGGCGGCTGGTGGTTTTGAACTGCCAACTTTGTGGTTAGCAAGCCAACATGTAACCCATTACACAACCAGCAGAGGAAGATTAGACTTTTCTGCTCCTGTAAAGATTTAAACCTCGGAAATCCACAGGGAAGTTCTACTTGGTCCCGTTGGGTTGCTGTGAGTTAGAACCAACTCCGGACTGTGAAAGTGAGTGACAGTGTGTCTCCAATCAGGCCACACAGCGGTAGTAGTCAACGTCATACTGGAAAAGTATGAGCAAACCAGGGCTTTCCCCCACATGGTGGAAGTTTGGAGGAAATTATTTTATCGTAAGTACATGACTAAGTTAAAGGTTGATTTTCTAAGGCACAGAACATACAAATACCTTATTAACTGATGCCCAGGTGCCAGTGGTACTAATCCTATCAGATTCTATGCATCATTTTTATAAACAAATATTTTGTAACACCTTCCTTGCAGTAAAAGTCACAGTTAACGCATGTCACTTTAAAAAATCATTGTACAACCTTGGAAACTGCTAGGACTTGGATTGAACTTGCTTACTTTTATAACTTTGTAAGCCATTTTCTTAATTTAAATTTCTCTCTACCTATATTTCTCTCTATATAATTTCTCTCTCCACATATATATAGATATCTATTTATGTTTTGATTCTCTCAATGTGTGTGTAGAGAGAGAAACCAAATCAGTGATATATATTTCTCCATGTATAATTTCTCTCTCTCTCTGAATATATATATCTATGTGGATCATAGTTAACAAATGCTACATTGGCTTTTAACCATGTTGCCCAATTAGCTGAAAACTAAAGAAAAATATTTAAAAATATGTTTTGTCTCTACTTTTAGAAAAACTGACAAATACATCAGCTGCTCTCAAATGCTCTTTTTAAAAACTAACCTTCAGTGTATGTTTTCTGTTGCTATGGGAACTCCATACAGATGACCCCCCGGCCATGTGGGATCCTGAAAGAACTCCTCTTTGAAGAACAACCACATGCTCTCACTGAGATCTTATCACTTAAAAGGAGCCCCTGGGTGCTGCAAGTCCTGAAGTGGGTGACTACCAACAAAGGCCTGGCGATCTGCTTCCCAAAGGTCACAGCCATGCAAACCCACAGAATGCTATTCTACCCTGCAACACCGGGTCACCGTGACTGAGAATCCACAATGGCGACTGATTGATTGGCTGCCACGAGTAAGCATTTAGCTTCGAGTCCCAGATTGTTGTAGTTGTTAGGTAGCGATAACCCCTCAGGCTCCAGTGAACTTCTGGGGCTCTATGCATTTTGCTTGCCTTTGTAGTCTACCTTTGTGGTTTTCGTTAGTTTGTGGTGCATTAACTCACCTTTGTTTTGGTTTTTTTCCTGAAGTTACAGTTTAAGGTAACTTTTTTCAAATAATTTAAGTAAACCCCCAAACCAAACTCACTGCCCTTGAGTCAATTCTGACCCACAGTGACCCAATAGGACAGAAGTGTCTCTGTGGGTTTCCAAGACTGTAACTCTTTATGGGAGTAGAAAGCCTAGTCTTTCTCCCACAGGGTGATGGGTGATTTTGAACTGCCGAACCACCAGGGTAGACTCATGGAACAACAAGTGAAAGGTGGGCTACGGATTATTAAAAATTTTATGAATCAAATATGATTTATTGTAGTTTCTTCAGTAGTAAGAATTGAAAAAATGATTAATTTGTATTTTTAGGCCAGAAGAACCGGAATGTTTGTAGAAGACTAATTAGAATGCAATGTATTCTTTTGAATCTCAAGGAAAATGTAAAATAAATTGTTCCCCTGTATCATCACCACCCGCAGCTCGACGACTACCGATCCGATCACCAGGGCAGAAAGCAGCATCCGGAAGGCAGCCGACAGTTACTGCCTGGACCCTGAAACGGAGTTACAGGACTACGGCTGCTCCTTTTCCAGAATTCTCTCCATCCTTGGCATGGGGTCACCAGGAGGCAGAATCCATCCAACTCCGTGGCAACAAGTAGTAATGATTAAACAAAACAAACAAAAAGCCCTTAATTTTCAAGATTGCAAGGGCTGTGAGGCCAAGCCTTCTCACAGAACCTACCAGATGACCTTGAGCAGGGAAGGCAGTGAATAACTGATGGGAGATTGTCCATGTAGGATAGTTAAGTAACTAAAACGGCGACTCAAAGCTCCAAGCTCCCCGGCTGTAGCCCCTCCAGATGGAAGGCACAGTAAAGTCTAGAACTTCATTTCCAAGAATGCCTTCCTCTCCCATGACAGGGACACATGGGAGCTTCAGCAAAGATCAAAACCCCTTCACATAGTTTATTCGCCCGGGGATGCCACAGTAGATAAAAGGAAGTAACCCGAAATCTGCAGAGTAATTATGCCAGGTAGCCTCGCGTCATCATTTATGCATTCCCAGGATAACATTCTCTCTCCGGAGCCCTACAAGAAACAAGTTTTGCTAAGGCAAGCAACCCCCAATTATAGTGATATCTTCGCTATGGAAAAAAATACACGTGTAATTAAATTTTGCAGGTGCAACAGTCTTGCCACCACAAACGACGGAGGAAATCTGTGAAATTATCCCGAGCAATTTTCTCTAGTGTAATTTGGAAATTAGCCTGCCTGGAGACATAAACCCACAATTTCCTCTGCCATTGTCTTATCACGCGTATCTTGTCTTAAATGATGAGACACCAGTGGCAAAAAACAAACAAAAAAAGAACAGGTTTAAACACCAAAATCTCAGCGCGCC
>NW_022111300.1:12728958-12736942 GCF_000313985.2 Echinops telfairi
CCCCAGTAGAATACTCGCCAAGTTTAGATCCAGGGCCCCTACCTTTCATGGCGTTAAAGACCATAAAAACCAACCGAAAGTACTGCAGGGCATAACTCGCCTGCCAGCAGAGTATTACTGCATTAAGGCAACCCGGCTACACGTGCAGACTTGAACTTGGTGCCGGGTCTGCCAAAGCCTGCGTGCGTGCGTGCCTGTGTTCCTTGGGACCCACAGAGAGTGTCTCCCGAAGAACACGGAGTGCGAGCATGGCCCGGAAGGAGGCTGGTCCACACTGACGACCTGGGCCTTCCTTCCCATGGGAGCCGGGGCGGGGTCTAGGCACCTGACAAGGGGGCGGAGTCAGCTGTTTGTTTGGGGTCCCCAAGAGTCTGTGGGTGTGACTTGTCCTGGGAACACTTCAGGCTCGCCATCTGTCAAAGGGGCGCCTTTCTTTGCAAAAGGACTTTGGGAGCTTGAAATACTCAGACATCTTTGAATCTGTGCTGGCCTTTCCTCATGGCTTCCCCGAACGTCCCCAGGAGTTTGGATCCCTCAGACTCCCTAGCCTCTGACCTTCTCCCTCCTCATCTACCCCGACCCACCTGGCAGAGAACCTCAAAGAAAGAGAAGCTGGGTCAGTCCACCGACCTCTAACCGTGGTCCTGAGGAGTCACTACGAATCGGAGCCAGATCCGCGACACTGAGCACCCTCCCACCCCCATTCCCCTGAGAGACCTGGTGGTTTATGAATCGGGCTACTAACTCCAAGGTTGGCATTTCAAACCCACTAGCTGCTCCCTGGGAGAAAATTGAAGCTTTCTGCTCCCTTGAAGAAGTCCAGTCTTGGAAACCCAACAGGATGGTTCTGCTCCGTCCCACAGGGCCGATCTCAGTTGGAATGGGCCCGATGGCCGTGAGTTTGTTTCTTTGCTTGTTTGGGAGAACCTTTGTCAGGTGTCTCTGGGTGTTGCCAACAATTACGTGCTCAGTTCCTAATGGCAAGGCTGGTGGTTTCAAGGCCTCCCAGAAATACGTTAGAAGAAAGGCCTGGTGATCTGCTCCCCCAAATTTGTCACTCACGGTCCTATGCATTTGGACAGCATTGCTTCCTTAGCAGCTGCCCCTCCCCTGGATCCCCACTCCTTTCTAGATAGGTGCCCCTTTTACATCCTTCTCCAGCTTTCTGTGCCCGATCTAACAGAGCTGTCATCATCGCGTATTGCCATGTTCGTTGCCTGTCCATTGTCCCCACTTCATTTGAGAAGTCCTTAAGAAGGCCAGGACTGCACTGAAATCAGCTTTGTCGGTGTTACAGCCCTTTTAGAATTTGTCTAGCAGGTTTTCTGGTTTTTACTGGAAACCCCCCCCCCCACACACACACCAGTAAATCAGGTATCTAACAGTAGTTTGTTTTTTTTCAAAAAAAGAAAAAAAAAAAAGAAATCTGCTCTGTCCCTATGCTTAGCACTGTGCATGGTATATGGGAGAAAATCAATATACTTTTGGTATATTGTTATACCAATATTGTTATACCAACAATATAATATGTTGTTAGTATTCTCTTGATTTCCTTCATTTTACATTTTTACAAGATGTTTCTAAGCCCTCAAAAGCTATAAAGCCTCCTGGTAAGCATTTCAAACAATTTCCATAGAGGAAAAAACCCAAGGAGCATCTTCATTCTTTCCTCTCACCTATCTCACTACCTGCCTGCAGAGCACAGACTAGTCAAAGCTTTCTCTTCGCATTTACAAACACATACTTAATATGCTAACAAAAAGATGGTGCAGCCTCGTGGAGCTATATTCTAGGCATTTTTTCTGCATCTCTCTTTTCTTCCTACTCAATCAAGGAAATATCTGATTCCTTATTGATTAAGCTCAGGATTTTTTTCTTCAGGTATTCATCTGTCTACAAATCTATTCACTACAAGAATGCTCAATACACTCTTTAAAAAACAAAACAAACACTTAAACCAAGCTGGAAAGATTGATGATAAAAAGTAAAATCACTTTTGCCTGTTTCTCTTTATTGCTGATTTTGTACCTCAAAAATAAATACGATGATGCCTAGTCTTATTACTTTGGGTGGTTATCCCCACAGCCCTAAATCATTTCTTGATTTCTAAACATCTGATATAATATCCTTCAGTTGTTTGGAAAGGAGGTCGGGGACTTCTGTGCTCTTATTTCAGATGATTTACTTTTCTGCTCTTCTGTTTAGTGATCTTAGCCAGTTCATGAATTACCTTATGTAAAACATGACTCTACTTGATCGTACACTGAGCCAGCAATGACTGATAATAGGCTGTGTGTGCTGCAGATGCGCCTCCTCTTCCTCCGCTGTCCAGTGTCTGCCATCACCCCGGGGTTGAGGAGGTGCCCATTAGCCTTTCTCACTGCCATTGGGTCCAAGCTGACTCATAGAGACCCCCTGTGGTTTCCCAGACTGTGACTGTTTCTAAGCCCAGTCTTTCTCCCTCAGAGCTGCTGCTGGATTTGAACTGCCGACCACGTGTGTCACAGCCCAGCTCGTAACCAAATTCCACCAGGGCTCCTAGCACATCAGCCTTTACTGTTTCCTTTTCTCCTGGGTAACACCTCTACCTTTGGCTTCCAGGAATGAATTGAGATTTCTCATCTGCTAATGACATGCTTCTGGTCTGCAGTGTTGCTATAAAATATTATTATTGTTTTTATGTTAAAAATTCCTATCCCAATGAGATTTGGGAGGCGATGGAGATGCACGCATGTGTTTCGACTTTTCCATTTTGAATCGGACTCTTCTGTTTCCTTTGACCGTGATATTTCTTAGATAAATTCAATCTCTGGCTATCACGTCGATCCCGACTCATAGCGACTCGAGACAGCAGGGGTGGGGATGTCCAGCTCAGGACCTGACAAACCCTGCAGAACCGTCAGCACCAGTTCCCATCGCGGGCCTCAGCCAAGGGAAGCAGCCTCAGTCATCACGTTAGGGGTGAGCCCCTTACATGCTTGACCGAGTGTAGCAGGATAATTTTTAAGTTGACAGTTTTTTTTAATTATCATTTTATTGGGAGCTCCTACAGATGTCATCATATCCCATAATTCAAATGAATCGAGCATAATTGTACAATTGCGACTAGAATCAGTGCCAAAACATTTTCTTTCTTCTTGAACTCTTTGATATCAGCTCTCCCTTTTCCCTTCCCTCCCCCACCCTTCTCCCCAGGAACCTGTATTGTTATATATTAGTATTATGTGTGTGTGTGTATATATATATATATATATATATATATATGCTATATCTCATCCCATTCAATATATCCATTTGCCTACAATTCTGTTGCTCACTCCCCTCAAGTGGGGTTGGACAGTCATCATTGCTGTCACCTCCCCCTTCCTCCTCCCCTGTATCCTCAGGGAATCATTACTCTGGTTGCTGTTTCTGAAGGGTCATCCATCCTGGCATTCCTGCATCAAACGATCTTAATTATGCAAATGAATATATGTAGGTCCCAATATTAATGAAGTAAAACATAAGCTTTAATAGTAAGGGGAGGAAATATTAAAGAGGCAGAGGATAGTTCAGTGCTCTACAGCACCCTGGATTTCTCATCCCTTCTCTTTGGCCCTCTGAGAGGGACTGTCCAGTTATTTTACAGGTGGGTTTTGAGTCTCCACTACATCCACTCCCCTTCACATCGATTTGGTTGCTTGCTTTTGAATTTCTGATACCTCTTCCCATTGACACCTCATGATCACATAGGCTGGTGTGCTTCTTCCATGTGGGCTTTGTTTCTTCCTTGCTAGATGGCTGCTTACTTAACTACAAGTCTTTAAGACCCCAGACACTATATATTTTAATAGTTGGGCACCATCAGCTTTCTTCACCACATTTGCTTATGCACCCATTTTGTCTTCAGCGATTGTGTTGGGAAGCCAGTGCCACATTATTAGAACAAACAGTTCTTGCACTTAGGTAAGATTTTAGTAGAGGCCCAAAGTCCACTTGTTTCCTTATTATTTTTGCATATATGTACATGTAGAGACAAATACACCTATGTTTATATACTTAAATATCTACATATTTATATATCTATATTTATACCTATATATATAATTTTTACTTTCTTCTTTCGTCATTTATTTTCTCCTGCTCCACTCTCATGCTTACCCATTGTTCACCTCTCAGTAATTCCTCTCAGGCACTGTTCTATTGGTCAAACATGACCAGGAACGCTACATCCTCTTCACTGTCAATTTTATAACCCTTGCTGTCTCCCTGTCCCTGTATTTATTGGCTCACTATTCACCTTCCCCTTCCTTATCCCCTCTTATGCCCCCCCCCCAACTGTCGGACCTGTCGCTGTCTCCATGGGGTTGCTTATCCTGTCTATCTTATATAGGTAGACACCAAAAGAGAGAGAAAGGCCCTTTAAACAGTTCCACATTAACTGGTATCCTGACCCTGCGTAGATGAATATCTCTCTGTTAAATAGCAAGCAGGACCAGTTGTAATCCCACAGCCCAATCACCTTTTTCTCCGAGCTCCAAATCCCAGGACCCTCTTACTTAACAGCACTTAGACCCTTTCAGTCCTCGGCATTCGTGATCCAAAGGCACATCTCCTACAAGTCCCCATTGCTCTTCTGCAGTCAGGGATGGAGCTGTCTAGTGCCTCCCCCACCTCGACTCCCTTACACTTACACTTTCCATGTGACCCCCTTGGGAGTAACCCCCATCCAGTTCAGCCACTTCGGGTGACAGGTTTGTTTGTTTTTTAAATGGCCTGTGAATGATGCTATAAACATCCAAATAGCTCTTGGCAGGAAAGAGGGTCCCTACCCATGCTATATAGGGTTTCTGAGGAAGGCTGTTGACCTTTACAAGAGCAGACAGCCTCATTTTCTTCCTTCAAAGTGGCTGGGGGGTTTGAACTGATGAGCTTGTGGTGAGCAGCCCAATGCTTTCCTGACAGTGCCTCTAGGGCTTCAGATAAATTCACTAGCAGGTCTTAATTTGGACCCTCCTTACATGCCTTTGTATCTGTGGTTTGATCTGTGTTGTAAAGAATTTAAGGATTTGAGAAGTCAGATGATTCCTTGCAAGTCACCACTGTAGCTCATCCCTCACAATAGTACTTAATTGGTGGCACCATCCAAGGACCCCAGTTTGTGACACAAGCCATCTTAATTCCTTGACACAGTTTTCATTTTAGTGAGTTCATAGGTTTTTTTTTGGCTTTGTCTTACAGACAAAAGTTTGTAAAAGGGATTTTATGGGGAAGAAAACGCCCTTTTTGATAGGAGAATTTTGCTTTGAAGTTAGAGATGGGCAGATAGGGAGAATTGAGCTACAGTCCACACACTGGGGTCCTTGGATGGTGCCACCAATTAAGTACTAAGGACTACTGACCTAAATGAGTGGTGAGAAACCACCCAGAGGTGCCCT
Source organism: Echinops telfairi (assembly GCF_000313985.2). Taxonomy (NCBI): domain Eukaryota; kingdom Metazoa; phylum Chordata; class Mammalia; order Afrosoricida; family Tenrecidae; genus Echinops; species Echinops telfairi. Next base: position 12,734,376 of record NW_022111300.1, read on the forward strand.
GGTTAAGAAATCCCTTATGATCAACTTCTAGCAAGACCCAGCCTTGAAAACCCCACGGGGGCAATTCTGCTGAGCAACAAACATGCGAGGTCACTCCAAGTCAGAATCAACTGGGCAGCAACTGCTTTGGTGGTTTTTGGTCGATATTATAATACATTATTGCCATTATTTGTTCTGTTTGTTCCTATATTCTGTCTCCACACATGGAGACAAAGTCTTCCAAGAATTTTCAAGAACTTCTGAATTCTGAAGAACTGTGCCTTGCCTGTTTTGCGACTGGTGCGTGACAGAGTGTGTGTCGTGGTAAGGGTTTGATGAGGTTTGCTGACCTGACTTGAACCGGAGAAGTTGCTTCTCCACTGCAGATTTCTGGGCTCCAGGCCATGGGAATAGCACATTTCTTTCCTACAAGCCTCTTCGAAGGAGTCTTTAAAATGCCCGAGAAACTCCTTTGAATCATAATTATCCATGACTCCTTCCCTGCCTTGGTTGCCAATGTTAACTGCAACAGGGAAATGGATTTCAATTACAGTGGGCGACTTCCCCTTCCAGTTCATCAAATTACACATGCAGCACTTCCGTGGAGGTTATCCAGTGTAATTCTTAGTCCTGGGGAGTCTGAACAGGGTGCCAATTACTTAAGAAGTGCTCATTATGAATTAGAAAGCAAATATAATTACCACATGCCAATTGCATAGGTAATAAGAATGCCTTTCCACAAAGCCGGGGTGATTTTATGTGTCCCATATAGCTCCCCACAGGATTTGTTCTTACCTATTTCCTTACTCCACGAGACACTGAATACAGAGGAAACCTACTCAACTGAACATCTGCTTTCTTGCTCCATTGTAGCTTCAGTGTCCAGCTGGGCATATAATCAAAAAACCCAAATTCAATGCAATTGAGTTGATTCCAACTCACCGCGAACCTATAGGTCAGGGTAGAACCCTCCTTGTGGGTTTCCAAGACAATACCTCTTTATGAGAGCAGCAAGTGATAAGGGATCAGTTATCAGGCATCAAAGAACAAAAAATAATATTATTGTGTGCTCACCTCCCCGAAATGATAACTGAAGACAAATGGGTGCATAAGCAAATGTGGCGAAGAAAGCTGACGGTGCCTGGCTATCAAAATATATAGTGTCTGGGGTCTTAAAGGCTTGAAGGTAAACAAGCGGCCATCTAGCTCAGAAGCAACAAAGCCCACATGGAAGAATCACACCAGACTGCGAGATCAAAAAGTGTCGAATGGATGAGGTATCAGGCATCAAAGAACAAAAATATCCTATCATCATGAATGAGGGGGAGTACAGATTGGAGACCCAAAGCCCATCTGTAGGCAACTGCACATCTCCTTATAGATGGGATGTGGGGAGGAGACGAGCCAGGCTGGGTGCAGTGTAGCAATGATGGAACTTATAATTTTCCTCTAGTTCCTAAATGCTTCCTCCCTACCCACTATCAATCATGATCCCAATTCTACCTTACAAATCTGGCTAGACCAGAGGATATAAACTGGTATAGACCAGAGCTGTAAATACAGGGAATCCAGGATGGATGATCCCTTCAGCACCTGTGGTGAGAGTGGTGATATTGGGAGGGTGGGGTAAAAAGGGCAGGGACCAGATCAAATGCAGGGATGCACATGGTAGACAACTGGGGAGGAGGTGGGGAAAGGAAAAAAAAATGATGATAATAAGGAAGAAATGGATAGCGGGGGCATGGGGCGCTAACCCACCCAAGGGAGGGTATTGTTTATATCTTCACAGGGAAAGAGGGACCAGACTTCAACCCAGTGCTCCAAAGTGTGAATGCAACATGCCAGCATGGAGTAGGGAACCAGCGGAGAGGTCTGGGGGGCTGGCCCCAGTGCCAAATACTAAGTGGACTCCTGCCCCGCCCCCCAGAAGAATTTAATTCAAAGGACAGAATTGAATCTGCAGCTCCGGGAGAGGGACATATCTGATTGGAGCACACAGGAGCAGATGAAGGGGGAGGAGGAGAGAGGAGAGCACATCCTGGCCCACCTGGCCGCGAGGGCGATGTACCCGATTAGAGCAGCCAGTCCACAGAGAGGACCACATGGCCAGCCCTACTATGAGACATGACACCCCTCACTGACCCATAGCCCTACAGGAGAGAACACCAGAGACGCAGTGTGGGAATTGCATACGATCTAATCCCGCCACACCGAGGCAAAACACTAAGGGGGTGCAACAGAACAGCAAGGGAATGGAGCAGCAAGGTACCCAGGGAATGCTGAAGGTGGACTTTGGGTCCAGGGCGTGGTGCCCCAACAGATTGGACTAGAAAACACTCCTAAAGGCCAACAAACGATCCTTGAACTAACTACAAGCTTTTCTTCCTTGTTGTGTTTTGTTTTGTTCTTTGTCAGTGGTTTGTTGTTGTTGTTGTTTTGTTGTTTATTGTTGCTTGTTTTTTCTCTGTCTTCTTTTTGTGCATGTTATTTTCTCCACAGGTCTGTCTAAATAAGATAGGCTGGATGACCAATCTGGAGGAGAAAACAACAGGACCGACAGTTCCGGGGGGACATGGGAGAGGGGGAGG
>NW_022111300.1:12738159-12759849 GCF_000313985.2 Echinops telfairi
AGGGAACCGATTACAAGGATCTACATGTGACCTCCTCCCTGGGGGACCGCCAACAGAAAAGTGGGTGAAGGGAGATATCGGACAGGGCAAGATATGACAAAATAATAATTTATAAATTAGCAAGGACTCATGAGGGTGGGGGGAGCTGGGAGGGAGGGGAAAAATGAGGACCTAATGCCAGGGGCTTAAGTGGAGAGCAAATGTTTTGAGAATGATGAGGCAATGAATGTACAGATGCATTTTGCACAATTGATGTATGTATGGATTGTGATAAGAGTTGTATGAGCCTCTAATAAAACGATTTAAAAAGGGGGTGTCAATTATAAAGATCTACATATAACCTCCTCCTTGGGGGCTGGACAACAGAAAAGTGGGTGGAGGGAGACGTTGGACAGTGTAAGATATGACAAAATAGTAATTTATAAATTCTCAAGGGTTCATGAGGGAGGGGGGAAAATGAGGAGCTGATGCCAGAGGCTTATGTGGAGAGCAAATGTTTTAAGAATGAAGAGGGTAATGAATGTACAAATGTGCTTTACATAATTGATGTCTGATTGTGATAAGAGTTGTATGATACCCAATGTCTGATTGTGATAAGAGTTGTATGATACCCAATAAATGATTTTAAAAAAAGAGCAGCAAGTCTCATCTTTCTCCCATGGCATAGCTAGTGGGTTTGAAATGCCAACCTTATGGTTAGTAGCCTAACTCATAACCCGCCAGATCTCCTAATGGAAGGTGGAGGATAAATATGCCATGGAGGCTGTTAACTCTTTATAGGAGCAAAGAGCCCTCTCCTTCTTCTCAGGAGCACCAGTGGTTTCGTGCTGACCGTGCAGCTAACCTCTGCTATACCAGGGCTCCTTGAGCATATGACTGATGCACTAGACACTTAAAAAATCCAATGGCCTGGATGTGCCAGGGTGGTGTTTGATTTGTAAATGTTTTAGACCTGGAAATTACTTTAGTGATTGGTTAATACCCCTCCTCCTCCCACCACCATCAGTATTATGGCTGATGAACTTAAGTTTCCATGACAATGTGAGTCCAAGGGCAAATGCCCATTCCTGGGAGCTCTTCAGATATGATAGCAAACCCTAATTCAATTAGATCAAGCATGATTGTGCAATTGTTGTCACCATCATTTTCAAAACATTTTCTCTCTTCTCCCACTCTTTGATATCAGCTCCCCTTTATCCCTCCTCCCCCTCCCCAAGAACACTTGTTGCTATATTAGCGATTATTATTGTTGTTATTCCCCCCGCCCCTATCTTACACCATCCAATGTATCCATTCACCTGCCATTCTATTGTTTGTTCTCCTAGAACCACTTGGTTTTAATTGCCTTGTAGACAACGACTAACCATTCCTCTCGTATAGTGCTTCCCCAAGAGGGAAATACCGCCTGTTTGAGGCCCTTAGGACAATCTAAAGGGCTGCAAAAGCAGATAAACACTCTTTATTCTGGATTATGGGCTATAATACAAATGTTTGATTGCCCCAGGGTGCTGAGTAATTTTCTTTTTTCTTCTGAAATGGGGGCTATACACCAAATAAGTTTAGGAATCTGTGCTCTAGTACCTGAGCCTCACCCAAGTTCATCTCTCAGTTGGTGGCTTTGGTGCTGTTGACAGGCGCCGTTGAGTCAGTTCCAACTCAGTGTCTTTCGTACAAGGGTCCCACGCCATGCTCACAATTGTTATGTCTGAGCCCATTGTTGTAGTCACTGCGTCCATCCATCTTGCTGAGGGTCTTCGTCCTTTTCACTGCGCATGCCCGTTTCCAAGCACTGGTCTCTCCTGGAAACGTATCCAAAGTACAGGAAAAGTCTTCAAATCCTCAATTCTATGGAGCATTCTGGCTTAACTTCTTCCAAGACAGATTTGTTTGTTCCCCTGGAATCCATGGGCCCTTCAATGTTCTCGGCCGACACCATGATTCAAATGCATCAGTTCTTCTGAGAGCATCCTTATTCATTGTCCAATTTGCACATGCATCGAAAGTGATTGAAAATGCCCTGGCTTGGGTCAGGTACACCTTATCACCCTAAGTAGCATCTCCTTAACATTTTAAAGAGACCTTAACTGTTTTGTTTAGCTCTTTTTCTTCATTTCTTTTATTAGCTTTAGCTCCTCTACGTTCAAGAGCAAGTTTCACAGTCTCTTCTGACATCCACTTAGATCTTTGCTATATTTCCTGTCTTTTTAATGCCCTTTTGTTTTCTTCCTGTATGTTGTTCTTTTTGTAAAAAAAATCATTTTATTGGGGGCTCGTACAGCTCTTCCCACAATCCATACACTGTATGTTGTTCTCGATGCCATCCCATAGCTCATCGGGTCTCTGGTCATTAGTGTTCAGCGTGTCAAATCTGTTATTGAGATAGTCTCCAAATTCAAGTGAGAAATGCTCAAGGTCATATTTGGCTCTCATTGACTTATTTTAATTCTTTATTTACAGCTTCAGCCTGAACTTACATATGAGCAATTTTAGGCTGATTATATTGAGCTTCTCCCTGGTCTCTTCCAACAGATGTAGCCCAGGCAATGTCCTTGTGTAGAGTCGCCATTTATGTTGTTGGAAAAGTTATTGGCAGTGAAGAAGTCATTGGTCTTGCAAACTTCTAACCTCATACCATGCAATCTTCAGCCTCATTTCTGTCACCAAAGCCATACTTTGCAGCTATGGGTCCTTCCTCTTTGTTTCTAACCTTCATATCCACATGCCAACGATTATCGGTCAGGATTGTCTGTGTGATCAATTTCAGATAGAATATGTTAGCAGAATTCTCCAATTTCTTCATCACTAGTTCAATAGCTGAGGAGCTCTGGTGCTGTAGTGGGTTACACATTAAGCTGCTAACCACAAGGTTAGCAGTTCAAACACACCAGTCACTCCATGGGAGAAAGAGGGTGCTCTCTATGCCCGTGAAGATTAAAAGTCTCGAAAACTAAAGGAGTAGCTCGACACTGTTCTATAGGATCACTATGCATTGTTGGACCTTATGCATTGAGTCACTGTGACTCCATGGGAGGGAAGTTGGTTTTGTGTTTTGAGCTTTAGAAGTTGGTGCATAGATGTACGTAACAGTTGTATTAGCCATGCTTCCTTGGAAGCATGTCGATGTCATCCTCTCACAGACAGCTCTGTGTTTCAAGATCGATCTTGAAGGTGTTTTTAGACCGTAGGTGCCCAAATGTATCTGTCCTACTGCCTCCTTTTCAGAAAAAAACAAAAACTACTCAGCACCCCTCTGGCCATTCAAAACTTTCCTCCACTAGCCCACAATCCAGGGGAACAGGTAGGTGTCTGCTTTGGCAACTCCCCTGCATTGTTCCAGTGTCCCCAGGGACCCAGTATCACCCACTTTGGGAAGTGTGGTTTTAGTGGATGAATGTGACCCCGCTCCTCTTGGGTGTCTCATTCCTGGCGTTGTGAATCATGATTGTCTGACTCAAAATGGTCACTACCATCCATCTAACCCACTCATGTCCGGGATATTGATCTTCATGTGTTCCATGCTCATTTCATTTTTTCTACATTCGTACATTCCATTTCTAATTGTCAATGGACGTTTGCAACTGTTTCTTCTTATTCTGAGTTGTGCCCCATCAGGAGATGAAGGTCCTGAAAGCTCACTCCACCTCAGACTCTCCTGGAGAAGGCGGCTCTCCCCACTCGCCTTTGGAGTGCCTTCTTTGGCACTTCTTCAAACTAGGGCCGGCTGCTCTTCAGAAGGTTTACTGTGGCTGGTTCCTCAGAATTGGACAGCCTGGTCCTTCTTTCAACACTATAACCGACAACGTTCCCCTGCTGGTCAGAAGGTTTACTGCAGCTAATCTAAGTGTAAGCCTAGTCCTGCTTCATAGCCTGCTCTTAGTGTGGATGTTCCGCTCAGACATGTGCACCACGGGTGACCAGGCTAGTCTTTGAAATATGGGTCACAGCATCACGCAGCATGCAAGCCACCAGATTCAGACAAACTGACGGTGAGTGTTGGCAGTTAGTGGCTTACATACCAGGTAACCAAAGCAGATTTGCTGAGTGGCGAACTGTTTCCTTTGATAGGTGACCTTAAGGACAAATTAAATAAGTTTTGCGGATGCCTATAAACACCCATCAAATTGATTCTGACTTATAGTGACCCTTTGTGTTTCTGAGGTGGTAAATCTTCACAGGAGCACAAAGCCTCATCTCTCTCTCTCAGAGTGCCTGGTGGGTTCGAACTGCTGATCTTTCCGTTAGCAGCCTAATACTCAACCCATTATACCACCAGGGCTCCTTATAGATGCCTATAGAGAAGACCGAAGCTTCTGTTTTCAGTTATGTTATTGGATATGTCAGCCTGATTTAGATAATTTAGGTTTGTTTGTTTTTTCTGTAGAATTTCCCCTAGGAAATTTAGTTGTGTTCTACATAAAGTAAATATGTAAGACAGAAAAAATTTCTGAAACAAAGTTCTATGCTTCCAAAATTAGAAGGAAAGAGAAGTTATTTCTGAGCATCTTTTCATTCTTACATTCCCTGTGAGGTGCAGAAACATCCAGAAATGATAAGAGCCCAGAAATGGCCGAATCAGAACCAGGCAACAATGGGCAGCATCTAGGCAGGGTGCTTTGGGCTCACGAGCTGGAAGGAGAAAGCTGCAGCCACTTCTTCAGTTGGGCACCTGCCTGCTTGCTGCTTCTGTTGCCCATGCGAGGGCGGGAGCCTCGGATGCCAACGAAACAGCCCAGGACAATGTGAACCCTCCTCGTGTTTGCTGCTTCTCCTCTCTCGACAAGGAGCCTTGTTGGCACAATGGTTGAGTGTTGGACTGCCAACCAAAAGGTTGATAGTTTGAACTCATCTAGTGGCTTCATAGACCTGACAGTCTGTTTCCCTTAAAAGTCCGGCCACATGTGGAATGTTATAAGAGATGTCAGAGCCCCCCAAAAACGATTTAAAAAAAAGAAGTCCAGCCAAGAAATCCTATGGAGCAGTCCCACTGTGTCACCTGGGATGGCTAGGTGTCAACTTGATGCCCACAGAGGTGGGGCCGAATGGGAAGGGGCTTTGGAGTAGGTGAGATTTGCTTCTGGGAAGGAAGGCTCCTGGGATGCCCTGTTGGAGAGATTTCATCCAGAGCCTGGATCCCTCCATCAGAACTGTGTGCCGAGAAGCACAGGGCACACTTTGCGTACAACACCACAGAGGAGTGCCCTTTGTTTTCTATCCCCCAACCTGAGGACGGGGTTTATTCTGATTATCATTGTTATGACTGAGGTTGGCCTTGACAGGGACACGCCTGTTATTTCTAAATCTGATTCTAAAAGAGGCCACAGAAACCAACAGCTCAGAGGCTATTTGGGAGGCAAGGCAAGACAGCTGAATGGTTGAGACCGGGGGATCCGCAAATGATAGTGCCCAGCCTGCTGCCTGTTTTCAGAGGGCCCGAGGGCTTAGCCTGGGGTTGTACATTTTCAAAAGGTCGGGTTAAAAACAAATCAAAAGAACGATACAATTTTGTGACATGTGGCAACTACATACAATTCGAATGTCAGTGTCGACAAGATAAAGTTTTATTGTCACACAGTCATGTTCACCTGTGTACTGGTCATCAATAGTTGCTTTTGCATGGCAGCTGCAGGACCTTGCGAAGCCTGATATGTTCATGCTTTGGGCCAGTAAGAAAGCCAGCCGACCCTTGCACGGGCTGTGCTCCACGAGGAACTGGTTATAATATGTATGGGATACGTCCCCCAAAGTAGCCCGGGTGGCATCGTGGTTACGAGTGGGCTGTAACTCACAAGATCAACAGTTTGAAACCACCTTGGGAGAAAGACTGGGCCTTCTAATCCCGTCAAGAGTTACTGTCTTGGAAACCCATGGGGACAGTTCTACCTTGTCTTACTGGGTCCCTAGGTGTAGTCACCGATTCGATAGCAGTGAGTTTGGTTGAGTTGTTTTTTTTTTTGTTCCCCCAAAAGACTACTATGTAGTCATGAAAAATAATAAGATCTCTGCATATTTTGGAATCCCTGGTTGGTACCAATGGTGGATGCATGAGGCTGCAGACAGAAACCTTGGCGATTCTAGCCCACTCAGGGGCACCCAGAAGAAAGGCTTAGCCCGGGACTCCCCCAAACATCAGCCAAAGGGAACCCTGAGGGCCACAGCGGCCCTAAGACGCACTTGGGGTTGCCACGAGAAGGACTCGACTTGATGCCGATTGGTAGAAGTGGTGCTGTAGATTGTCACAGAAAGAGGTCTGTGACATGCGCAGTACCACACGCCAGCAAAAGCCACTTGAGAGCAGCGCGCTGGGCTTTTCTCCTGCCCCCCTAGGACGTCAGCTCCGCGAGTGCCGTCCTTCGCTGCGCTCGTCAGTGTACCCCCAGTTCCTAGAACCTAGTGACCCGCGGCGCAGACTAAAAACCCACTCTTTGAACGAATCAACGGAACAGAATCGAAGGAGCTGTAGTTTGGCCGTACACACATTAAGTGCATTTATACTTTTACATGGCAAAGAAATCATCATGAGTAAAACCAACAGCCAGATGGTAAAAAAAAAAAAGTCAGAAAGAGCCTATTCTTGAATGAGTAATGACAAATCAAGACACTGACCAACAACTCGGAAAGGATGTGGGCTGTCCGCAGAGAGGTTACAGGAAAGAGCTACCCACAACGCATCGACCCTGGCAAAGAGGATCAAGCTCACTGGAAAGAGAGAAGTGAAAGGCTGCCTTATTTAATTTTTTGTAATGAGAGGAGCCCTGGTGGTACAGTGGTTGGCCTTTAGCTGCTCACTGAAACGTGGGCAGTTCAAAGCCACCCAGCCCCTGTGCAGGAAAAGATTTGCCAGTCTGCTTTCAGTTGGACAGAAAACCCTGTGGGCCAGCGGTGCTTAGTCACCCAGGCTTGCTGTGGGTCAGCATCAGCTCCAGGCACACAAGTGCAGCCACAGGTGGTGGGGAAAGACTGTATTAGTGGAATAATGGTAAATTGGTAAAACTTCCTAGAGAGTATAATTTGGCGAGCTCTAACCAAAATGTGCAGGGCACAATTTTTTTTTTTCTAATAGTAGAAATTCATGCTCTGGAAATAGTCACATTTGAAATGATTCAAGTACCTGATTACTTGTTTGGGTGTAATTTGCGATCCCCAAATATTGGAGATAAACCTACATGTCCATCAATAGGAGAAACACATTAAAGGGCAGTCTACAAGATACCTTCTTGTGTATGTTACTAGATTACATGAAAAGGGTAGAAAGAGTAGGTACAGAATGATGACAGTGTTTTTGTAAAATAGAACAGGACTTATATTACGTGACTTACATAAAATATTTTAAAAATATACTTAGTGATGATGGTGATTCAATATAGAGGAAGTAGTTAATGTCACTGGCTTGTATACTTACACATTATGAAAATGTCAAATTTATATACATTTTACTACAATCAGATAAGATAAAAATAGAAGACACTGGTAATAGTGATTGCCTTTGAGCAGAAGAATGGTTTGGCTGAGAAACAGGGAAAGGAGTATCATTCTTACGGCATGCTCCTTTGTTCCCTTTGATACCAGATCTAATAAAAAAATTAATAAAGAAATGTGAACTGTTCCAGCATAATTTCAAAAATGAATAAACACCCCCAAATCAGAAAGAATATATATACAGACAGCACCACAGGGAACGTTGCTGTTTAAATTGCGTATTTCTGTAAGGTTTAATTGTTGATAGAGAGTAATCAGAAAAATCAAACATGAGGAAGACGGTCTATGCAAACGTAGACTGTCTGATGTCGTCTCTTTTACTGTATTGGAATTTTAAAGGATCCGGCTTTCGGTCAGACCTGAACTCATGATGTTCTTCCTTTGAGTGGTCGCTTTATTTTATTGTAAATCTACATTTTTAGTTGTTTTTGTTTGGCTTCTAATTGTCTATTTATTTTGTTCCTTTGTTCTTGCGTTGCTTTCCTAAGTTCTTCTAGGGTTTTCCTTTGTATTTTCCTTAGCTCTTTGAGAACCTTATGTAGGAGGGGACTGTAGAAAGCTTGTGGGGGATAGAATTGAAACTGCCTTATCAAATGTTTCGATTACACTTCCTTTCTCAGCAGGGCTCTCGCCTCCTATTTTGCTCACTCGTTTGAGTCAGCTTATCCTGTTTGTTTGTAAACTTTACTCTTGCTAGCTGCCTCTAAGGTGTTCGATTATGGATCGAGGGGATGTTGTCTTGTTGGTTTGATCCGGAGGTGGCTGGGTTTGATATGCCGGAGCAGGTTGGGCAGCAGCTCCACCGATGGCTGGTCTGATGGCACAGGGGCACTCGCTCCCAGTCACTGGGTGAGCAAGGCAGTAGCCAGGCAGGACGAGTGTTCATAGGGCAAGAGGGGACAAGCTGCCATCTGTTACAGACCTAGCAGCATGGGAACACGCGCAGATGCTCACTAGGTGGCTAGGCTGGTGGGCAGGACTGGCGGGGAAGGTATGCTTCCTACCACTTGCTGGATGGTGGCATGGTGGGCAGGAGTGTGTGGGCAGGAGTGTGTGGCGAGTAGCCAATGGGTGCAGGTGTGCTCACAGCTGCTTGCTGGGTGGATGGCGCAGTGGGCAGTAAGGTGTCAGGTAACAGAGGTTAAGAGAGCACCCCCTGGCCCTCACCAGTGGGTGGGGAAGGCAAGTGTGGCCCACGGCAGGTGACTGGGGGCATGGGAGCACTCTCCGCTGTCCACTGGGTGTGTGGTGGGCCACTGGGGGGGTGAGCGCTCTCTGTCCTTCACAAAGTGGGTGGGGTGGTGGGTGGCAGGCAAGCGGAAGCATCAGGGTGCTTCCTGCTGGTTGTTGGGTGGGGAAGGGGTGCCTGATGATGCTGTGGGGTGGGGGGAGGGCGCATATCAAATTCCTGGTGGGCTTGGGCTGCACCATTAATCACCAGGAGGGTCAGGAAAGGGGCTCCTCTGGTTACTGGACATGAGTGCTGCAGCCAACAGTTAGGGCCCAACCCTAAGCCAGTGTGAGAAGGGTGTCTTCTCAGAGTCTTGTTGGTGGGGGGACCGCCTGTTGACACTCTGTAGATCAATCCCTTTGGGCGCGCCAAGCATCCTAACGGTCAGGGACTGTCTCTGGTGAGAGCTCCTGCCCTCCTTTCTGTCCTTTGACGTGGTTCCTCTCTTGCGCACCTTGTTTCACTCTAGCTGTGTCTACCCTGTTTCACTGAGTAGACTATTCTCCCCTTGGGACTTCCATGCAGGCACCTTTCTATGCTCCTCGGATGAGTTCACTGCTGGCTTTGTGCCAAGATGACCACACTGTGCCACGCCAACTGCCTAGGCACTGTGCGCTGTATCGCTCCTCATCTGCTGTTTTGGTTCACTTTCTTCTCCCACCCAGCGTTTGATCTAATTCTCCATCCTTATTTTTGATGCTCTTACTTCCATTTCACTTGATTCCCCATGAGATAGTTAAGGTTTATTGTGCCAACCTGGCTGATAAACACATGTGGGATTAACTGAAGGGAAGAAAGATAAATGGCTCAGTGAACCTCACCTTTCTAGTTCTCGGGTCTCTTGCTCTCTGATGGTTGGACCAGGGTGCAGCTGCCTTAGCCAGTTCCCTGCTTCAGCTGGCAAGGCTCACTTCCTGCAAGACATCCCTGAGGAGAAGCCACATGGACTTACCCTGATGCAGCCCTGGGTGCTGGAACAGCCGTGTGGAGACCCCTGAGATGCTTACATGCTCACTGATTTGGCTTTCCTCCTGCAGTCATCATTGTGTGTGTTTTGTGAAATCGAGGAGGACTTTATAGATCTGTGTTGGACATATGGGCTAATGTTGGACTTATGGGCTTGGACAGCACTGGGCTGGGATGCTTCCTTAGTGCACACTTATCCTTTATATAAAACTCTCTCTTATATACACATGAGTTTCTGTGGATTTGCTTCTCCAGTTTGCCCAGACTAACACACCCCTGGTATGTCTGATAAAGCTGATGGCTAGGCCCTCTCTTGCTCAGCCTCATTTTTGATGATTTCCGATTTCCCTTGATTCATATTTCGCACATTCTACGTTCTGATGACTAGAGGATGCTTCCCGTGGTTACTTCGTATTTTGAGTTTTGCCCCATCAGCGTGTTAAGGTGTCAAGGGCTTTACTCTATCTGCACCAGGAAGGTTGCCTCTTCTCTCAGACGGTAACTCCTCTGCAGCCGGTTGGATGTCGACTGCTTTCCGACCCAAGGGGCTCATCTTCCAACACAATACTGAACAGCATTCCGTTGTGATCGGTAGGGTTTCATTGGCTGACTTTGGCAGTGGACTAGACCTTCCTTCTCAGTATGCCTCTGCCTGGAAACTCTGCTAAAACCTGTCCAGCATTGGTGCCCATGCTGGTTGTTTAAATGCTGCTGGCAAAAAGCAAGCCACCACAATGCAACCAACTGACAGGCGACAGATGGACCATGGACCAAAAGAATGGACAAACTGGTCTATGGAGCAATACAACCACAATGTTCCTTAGAAGTGACGGTGGGGAGACTGGGACTTGTTAGCTTTGGACGTGCTATCAAGAAAGACCGACGGCTAGATAAGGACACCACGTTTGGTGAAGATGAGGGCCGAAGAAACTGAGGAAGACCCTCATTAAGGCCAGCTAACATGCTGACAGCAACAACGAGCTCAAGTATACCGAGGATCACGACATGATGCAGGTTCCGGCAGCATTTCATTGTTAAACAGAGAGTCATCTTGAGTCAGGGTCAGCTCAATGGCAATTCACACACAGGAGAATGAGGGCTTCGGGTGGGAGGTGTTACAAGCATTGGCAATGACACACAAGAGTCAAAGTAGAGAGGAAGCTGCTTCCTTACAGGAAAATCAAGTGGCCCAGATGGAGTTTGGGAGATAAGAGTGATTGAAGGAAGGTGTGAAGAGAAGAGGTAAGAGAAGGGAGGAGCAAGGGGATTAGCTCTTGAGCAACTCATCTGTCAGATGTTTCTTGCTTCTGACTGATCAGCACCAGAAGGGTCACCTCGGAGATATTCTGGACCATTCTTGCCCTGGTCTGATTCTGCTCCTTGGTTGGAGGATTGCCTCTGGGAGCTAAAGAGAAACCGAGAGGGCCCTAACTTCCTGGGTAGCCAATCTGGACCTGCCCTGAAGCAAGCAAAGTCATTTCAGCCACTGGCATATTTTTGTTAGCCAATACTTTTTTTAGCAAACAAATGTTCAATTATGGTAAAGTACCTGTCCGTCTTGATAACGTACACAGGAGCTAAAGTTTATTCTCCAAAAGGAATTCATGACGCGTTCACTAGTTGACGAGCACATGACAATAAGTACTGAAGTCAGAAGTATTTGTTCTGCTATTAAATAGGGGACCTTCAACAAGTTAGTATGTTGGGGCCTCAGTTTGTCTACTTCTTAATGGGGGTGGTGCTTAACCCAAAAGGTCTATTTTTATTTTCAGTTTTCATTTTCACAAATCCTGGTACATGGTACATGCATGCTAATAAAGAACAACTTAATAAACCCAAAGTCCCTGCTGTTGAGCTGATTCTGACTCATAGCAACCCTATAGGGCAGGAAAGAACAACCCTGGGGGCTTCCCAGACTGACTTTACACGAGCAGAAAGCCTCATCTTTCTGCTGGGGTCTTGCTGGTGGTTTCAAACTGCTGCTGTTGTGGTTAGCCGTCCCACTCATTACCACCACTGCGCCAGGGCTCCGCGAAGAACTATCTAAACTAGGGGAAATGCTGATACAACGGCAAGAAAGCAAAGATGGAATTTTAGTCAGTTTAATGGCCCAAATCAGAAAGCTAATTGTAGATTTTGCAACTTTTATTCAGAGTGCCACATTTGATTGCCTTATGCTCTGTGATGCATCTGACTCTTTCTTAAGTAAAATAAGAGCAATCAGTACCCAGTGAACTATTTCTGATTCTTTTTAAACCTATGAAATTTGAGTGACTGCAATTAAAACACACAGGTCAGTTATCGCATCATATGTCGATAAAAGTGTATTATGAAAATACTAATTAAGGAACCAAACAAAACACCATTTTAACTGAATAGCGTTTCCAGTAGACTAGGGTGGAGCCTTCTTCAGCCCAAGTCGAGAGTCGGCAGCCATCTCTAAATTCTTGTTGTGTGGAACATTCTAGATTCCACTGTATAATACATTGTCTCGGGAAATGCTCAAATTGACATAGCATAGAGCATTGGCTCTCAAACATTTTCGATTCAAGATCCCTTTCCATTCTCAAAAGTCTTTGAAGACCCGAAGAAGTTTTGGTTTATGTGAGTTATACCATTATTTGTCATTGTATGCAAGAAAACTGAGAAAACATTTTATTTTAAAATTCATTAAATGTTAGTAGCAAAGCAATTGCATGTTAACCTAAATGATATATTTGTAAGTGAAAAATAGCTATTTTTAAAAGCAAAAATGCCTAGTGAGAAAAGTGGCATTTAAAAGTGTATTTTCTATTTTTGCAAATCACTTTAATTTGACTTTAGAAGAGAGCTGGATTCTCAAATGTACTTCTGCACTTAATCTCTGATACCACATATTATGTGGCCCCTGGAAAATTCCATCGCTCAATTGAGAGAGGATGAGAGTGTAAGAAACAAAGAGTCTTGACATGCAGATCCCATGCACGTTTGTAAACTGTGTGTGTTTTAAAGGGACCCCAGCGTTCCCTAGAGTACACCTCGAGAACTGCTAGTGTAGACACTAGCTCACAAGAATTTGAGCACAATCGCACTTGGACACATCTGAAGCATGAGCACAATCGCATTTGGACACAGGTGAAGCTTATCAGGAAGTATAAATATCAAGCTAGTGACAGCTCAGCTACGGTATGAAGAGTGCCAAGGCACTGGTCCGAGAGCCAAGGGCCGGTGAGTTGGCTGCAGGGGAGACAATACCCAGGTGGCAGTTGACATTTAAAATGAGGTAGCAGATGTGCATGATGTTCATCATTGAAGAGCTATTGTCAGGGGCCTGGAAACAATTTTCTTGGTTGACAAGAAGACTATCAGCGGATGTCCAGGAAGCGCTGCAGGAAAGGGAGAAGCCATCGGAGAGTCTCCAAACTAGAATAAACTAGCTGAGCTCTGGTACCGCTATTGGGTAAGCATTGGGCTGCTAACTCCAAGGCTTGGGGGTTCAGACGCATCAGCCACTCCTGTGGAGAAAGACAAGGCCGTCTGCTCATATACAAATTCACAGCCTAAGAACTCCTGTATGGGGCCACTGTGAGTCAGAATCAGTTTGATGACAGTGGGTAGCGGGTGGTGAAAACTAGCCTAAGTCTGACATGCTGGAGCTTTGAACTCTGTGACATGCTCCTAGTGTTGTGCGACTGCATACTAAGCTATCCAAGGTGAAGAAGGAAGGGAATACTTTGATTATTTCCCCCATTCGTCCAACTATACATTCAACACACAAGCATTCGCCACGTGTCCACAAAGTACCACACAGGAGGTGGAGCTGTGAGCCTGGTCCTTGCCTCAGGGGTCTTCATTGTGAACATTTCCAATTTAGAGTTTATATAATATCTGATTGGAGGTGTCCCTGACCCATGAGAAGAGAGAGCGATAGAGTCTGAACTGGAGATGCTGCTTTGGGAATGTAATCAGGCCACAGAAAAGACAGTAGAGTTTGTTTTTGTGGCTGTTGTTGCGTTATGTTTTGTTTTTAAAGTAGAACAAAGATTTAATAAACAAAGTATGCTTCAATCATAAAGTGGGTCACTTCATGATTTGGGGAAGCTGATGATGTCTAGGGGGTGGGTATGACATGGGGTTTTGGGGGGTCAGGTAGCAAGACCCTATTGACTCGCCTCATGTCCCGTCCTGCTTTCCACAGTGCCCCTTATTCTTGCCTCCCGATTGGTCCTTACTCCAGCATCATGGTTGGCTCATAACCCAAGGCTTGTCACCTCACTGTCATGTGGGGCGGTGTTCGTCAGTCGGTTGTCTGGATCTGACCTCTGGGATGACAATGGCAGGCAATTTGGGATGGCTCATCTAAATCTCTAGCTGTCCCTGGCATGACCGGTGGGATGGATCAGGTGAGATAATTCAGCATAGGTCATTCAGACCTCATAGGGCTTCCAGGCTGGTTTTGTCCGTTTGTTTTCATTCTAAAGTAAAAAGTGATTCAGGAAAAGCCCCAGAAAAGGCATTTAAGTATTGTCTTGATAGCTTATATGATATTCTTTGGGGGGAAAAAAATCAATATTCACGTAACACCGGCACAGACATTGCCTGCAATTCTATTGGTTTCAGAAATTCCCAACGGAAAAGCAGTCTGCTAAAATCTTTTGGACGCTAAATGAACTTGAAAAGCGCTACCAAATGCCAGCCCAACGTCTCTTGATAATATCTTAGCCATTGTCACTTACGACGGCCTAGCCATTGGCCGTGCTTTTGCTTGATTTCTGGCTAACAGCATCCCAATTTTATTTAAGTGTAGGGTGCCTGTGTGCATCTGGGAGGCTGGGCTCCTCCTCAGCCCCAGAGGGTCAGCCTTGACTGTTTTAAGTGTGGCGGGGTACTTCCATCCCCGTGCCAGTTCAGAAACAGCACACAGGCAATCCTGACCAGCGAGGGATAAGAAGTGTCTGGGGGACTGTTGGACGTGTTGTTGGTCATGAGACACATGAGGGAAACCCCTTTCCCACTTCATGTCAAAAGTCCACATGATTGCTGGATCTGTGGCAGCCATGATGTGCATGCGGGAGCCAATCAGAGAGGACAAAGCTGACAGGAGGCAAGGCCTTTGTTGTCCACCTGCTGCATTAGCCAGCTCTGGAGCCACCTCTGCAATTCTTTTTTTTTTTTGACATATGAACACCTATGTTTATTGCAGCAATTTCTTTTTAAAAAAATCATTTCATTAGGGGCTCATACAACTCTTATCACAATCCATACATACATCAATTGTGTAAAACGCATTTGTACATTCATTGCCCTCATCATTCTCAAAACATTTCCTCTCCACTTAAGCCCCCGGCATTGGGTGCTCATTTTCCCCCTCCCTCCCCGCTCCCCCCTCCCTCATGAACCCTTGATAATTTATAAATTATTATTTTGTCATATCTTGCCCTGTCCGACGTCTCCCTTCACCCACTTTTTGGTTGTCTGTCCCCCAGGGAGGAGGTCACATATAGTTCCTTGTAATCGGTTCCCTCTTTCCAACCCATTCTCCCTCTACCCTCCCAGTATCACCACTCACACCACTGGTCCTGAAGGGATCATCTGCCCTGGATTCCCTGTATTTCCAGTTCCTATCTGCACCAGTGTACATCCTCTGGTCTAGCCAGACTTGCAAGGTAGAATTCATATCATGATAGTCCCGACACAACCACTGAAGAGAAAGCAGGAGAATAAGCAAATGTGGTGAAGAAAGCTGATGGTGCCCGGCTATCAAAAAGAATAGCATCTGGGGTCTTAAAGGCTTGAAGGTAATCAAGCGGCCATCAAGCTCAGAAGCAACAAAGCCCACAAGGAAGAAGCACACCAGCCTATGCGATCACGAGGTGTCAAAGGGATCAGGTACAAGGCATCATCAGAACAAAAAACTTTACCATAGTGAATGATGGGGGAGTGCAGAATGGAGACCCAAAGCCCATTAGCAGGCCACTAGAGACCTCCTTGCAGAGGGGTCTCGGGGAGGAGATGAGCCAGTCAGGGGGCGATGTAGCAACCATGAAAAAGACAACTTTCCTCTAGTTCCTAAATGTTTCCTCCCTGCTCCCACTACCATGATATGAATTCTACCTCTGTAATTCTTAAGGGGCAACACATCTTTCTTATTTATCAGATAGCTATCAGACTGTTTTTGAGTTTCTTGGGGTTTTTTTGTTTGTATTTTCTGCGGTATAAATGATGATATTGTTTCATACTGACCCATTTGGAGAAGGAGTTGAATAAGCAACAACTTAAAAGGAAAATGTGGCTTTGTGATCACAAGGCTTCTCTTGGAAAAGGTAAAGTAGATCAGGCCGCCTTTCTGCTAGCCCGGCACAGTTGTTCCTGCTGAAAATGGAATCGCTCTCTGCAGAACAATGTTAAAAGGTTACACGATGCAGCTGCAAATATCCACTTATTTAGATTACTGCTTCTGTTCCATAATGGGTGAAAATTGCCATTATACATTTTCAGTATTTCTAATTCTAGACATCTGGAAGTGTCATAGATATGAAGTCCAATATTTTTTCCATGTAGCCAATAGATTCTAAGTCCCATAGCGTCCCTCTCATTCTAAAAGAAAATGATCTAAACAACAATGATTAAAAGAAAGAAGAAACAGGTCATGTCTTTATGGACAGGGCCGCTTAATTGGCAAACCAGGAAAGCGAAGTATTGATTACCCACGCAAAGAGGAACAACTGAGCAAATGTATATGAAAATAATTTGAAAAGCTCAATTCTTCCCAACCTCTTTGAATGGTAACTTGAAGAAAGAGAGAGAAAACATATTACGCAAGAGGGACCAACGGGAAATAAAGAGGCCCGTGCTGGATGCGGCTATAAGGCATTTAGCTGTTAACCAAGGGGTGAAGGTTTGAGTCCCCCCAGGGGCCAGGGAGAAGACAAGCCTGGGGGATCTACTTCTGAAAAATCAGCCATTCGAAATGCTACGGAGCAGTTTGTTCGCACACACATGGAGTCACCATGAGTAGGAATCTTTTTGTTTTGTGTTTGGAGCTTGGATCGAACCTCAGGTTCGCTTGATTCCAGAGTGTCTCCACACCCCAAACTCTCTGAGCTGCTAGACCCGCCCCTTGCCTCCATCCTGGCCACCTTCGTGCAGTTGCTGCTGTGGGGCAGCCCTGGGAGGCAGCAAGCATCCTGTGCTCACTCTTGCTCCCTGGAAGGCCCTGGGCAGTTCTGGTGGTGGTTGGTTGGTTTGTTTTTTGAGTATCTCATGTTCTAAAACAATATAAAATGCCAAAACAGGATTGTGAAAATTTAAATATTTTTTATGTCTGAGGCATATGCCCCAGCCTTGAGGTGTGGGGCATTCTATAGGGAAGGAACCCAGTAGCAAAGCAAATTGGGGGCCTGTTTTCAGATGAGTCACTTTGGAAAAAGAAGCTGGGTGGCCCATCTCTGTGGTCCTCTGGGCATTTATTCCCCTGGGTTCTTTCACCCCACAGTCCTAACGTGATATGGACCAACATGGGTTCAAAAGCTTTGAACTTCCCTATGAATGAAATCATTCATTACATGGCACTTCCTGTCTGGCTTCTTCACATACCATGATGCTTACAAAGTCCATCTATATTCTAGCGTTTATCAAAAATCTTATTTGTTTTTATGGCTGAGCAGTGTCCCATTGTATGGCTATCCTGTATTCATCAGGTACACTTGGATTGTTTCCACTAGCTGGCTTTTGGGGCCAAGGCTGAGATGAACTTGTGTACAAGTTTCGCATAGACATTGGCGGTCAATCCTCTGAGGAGCTGTCGAATGTTTTCCAGAGTGGCTGCACCGTTTTACAGTCCTACCAACAGTGTATGACTGTTCCAGCTTCTCGCCATTTCCATCAAGGCTTGTTAACGATTCATCAGGACATTTTAAAATACAACCATCCTAGTGTGTGTGATGTGGTATCACCCCGTGGCTTTGATTTGTGGTTCCCTAATGACTAACTGAAGGGGCCCACGTGTCGAAGTGAATGAGGTGTTAGTCTGGTAACCTCAAAATAGCAGTTCAACATCAGAGCGAAAGATGAGGTTTCTGTAGAGTTACAGTCTTGGAAACCCGCAGTCCTATGCTGTCCTATAGGGTCACCCTGGATTGCACTCGAGTTGGTGACAGTAATGACGAATGATGAAACGGACTGACCCAGGGTCTGCAACAGTGGGCTCAAACATAACAAGAGTTGTGAGGAGGACCAGGTAGGGTTTTGTTTTTAAACCAACTTAAAGGCACCTGTACACAACGATAACAGCTCATGTTGTGGTGCATCGTTGCATGTGATTTTTGGCCATTGGTAACATCTCCTTTGGAGAAATGTCTAGCCACAGCACTTGACCGTAGTTTGTTGTGTTTTAATAATGTATTTTGTATTCTGAATGCCAGTTCCTTATCAGGCATATCATTTCAAAGTATTGTCTTTCTTTTTAAAACATTTTTATTGGCATTTCCTTCACAGACCATACAATTGACTAGTTCGATCTTATTCAAAAGAGTTGTGCAATATAAATATTTTCTTTTTAAATTTTTTTATTAAAAGATCATTTTATTGGGGACTCTTACAACTCTTGTCACAATCCATACATAGCTTGCATCAGGTGAATTTGTACATATGTTGCCTTCATTCTTTTCTAGACATTTACTTTCTGTTGAGCCCTTGGTTATAAACATTATTTTCTTTCATTCCACGGGTTGTCTTTTACTCGCTTGGTGGTCTCCTTTGAAGAACCATCAAAGCTTTGAAGAACGATCACTTTTCTCAAGTTCGGTTCATCTGTTTTTCTCTGCCATTTGGGCTTTGGGTGTCTTATCTAAGAAACTATTCCCAAATCCAAAATCACAAAGATTTTCTTCGCTGAAGGCCATGTTTTGCCACCTTAGCCTTTACATTTAGGCTAAAGAGTGAGTTTCCTATGTGCTCGGAGAAAAATCCAAACTCCTCCGCGCCATTTATAGGCCACACTTGACCTGCCTCAGTTCACTGTGTAAAGCTTGTCTCCTGCCACAATCGCTCTGCACTTGAAGTTCATGCGCAGCTGGGTGTAAATCCTGGCTTTTTCCTGAACGCATCATCTGTTTTTCACTTCTTTTTTTTTTTTCAATGTGTTTCACTTCTTAATCACTGTAGTAGATAGATTACCAATTTATTTTGGTACAGTGTGGCTTTGTGGTGCTTCTCATCACGAGATGAGGTTGGTTTTTCCGGACCTTTGGATCTGGGCTGGCTGATCTGTTGGAAATAACCGCATGCCCATGCTGTGCCCCAGCCTAAGGAGGCTTTGCTACGTGTCTTGACCTCTGGCTCCAGGCTGGACCAGGAAAGGCCACATCCTGCAAGCCATCCCAGTTGAGCTCATCTCTGACCACCTTGCTCTCAGCTGACCTGCCAGCGGACCTCACACCTGTGAGCCAGCCCTTCCCAGATCAGCCACGCCAGACTCTGACCAGCAGAACTGCCTCGCTGAGCCCCGTCTCATGAGACATAATAAATAGTTGCTGTTTTAGGCCACAGGACTGGGCGGAGGCTTATCAGTGTTCATCATGCCGATGGTGGAATGACACTATGCTTTTGCGTGTGCCAGGAAATGCCAATTTCTTTTTCAGCCTGGTAACCTTCTAAGCGCATTTGTAAAGATGTGGACCAAATGCAGTCTTAGCTAGCAAAGACAGTCTCTATCTGAGTGGATCTATCCATTTCCTTGCTGCACTTCACCCCTCTTTTACGGCATGTAACATACAGTGACTTACACATGCAGCTCCCCTTTAGGCCGAGTTAATTGTCTTATGAAGTGCACCCAAAATGTTGTTGCATGGCTGAATAAATGAAAGTTAGCATATATAACCTTTCCTCTTTTGTTTTCTTTCTTCCAGACGATAAATACACATTTTTAATGCCTAGGTTCCTTCTTATGAAATACCAACCCATTGCCCCGTCAAGTCACCTCTTGCCTTTCAGTGACCCTAAATGACAGAGTTGACTGCTACCTCTTTCTTCTGCAATGCTGGTGAGGGATTCAAACGGCCAACCTTTTGGTTAGCAGCTGTGCACTTAACCACAGTGCCACCACGGCGCCTTTCCTTTTGCAATACCTACCACCTCTGGTGATGTAATGGTTTACACATCGGGCTGCTAACCCCAGGGCCAGTGGTTCGAACTCACCAGCTGCTCTGAAGGAGAATGAGGAAGCTTTCTGCTCCCGTAAAGAGTTACAGTTTGGGAAACCCACAGGGGCAGTCCTTCCTGGCCCTACAAGGTCGCTATGAATCAGGATCCACTCAATGGCAGTGGCCCATTGCTGTAGAGTTGATTCTAACTGACAGCGATGCCACAAGGCAGGGCAGAAGTGCCTCCCTGGGTTTCTGAGGCGGTAATCTTCATGGAAACAGAAAGTCCCACCTTTCTTCCAGGGAAATGAGCCGTGGGTGTTGGGTTCAAACCTGTGACCTTTCAGTTAGCAGCCAGGAACAATACCAAACAAAAACTAAACCCATTGAGGACAACTCTTAACAGCCTTCCGGAATGGAGCAGGATTGTCACGTGGGGTTTCCACGGCTGTGAATCTTTACGGAGGCAGACTGCCCCATCTTCTCCCTCATATTGGCCAGTGGCCTTGAACTGTTGACTTTTCAGTTAGCACCAGAGATTTACCCAATGCCACCATGGCTCCTCTTCCCTTCTGCCATGCCACCCTGCTGCCATCGACTGGATTCTGGGTCCTCGTGACTCACGGGACAGAGTAGAACTGCCCTACAGCGTTTCAGAGACTGTACATCTTGATAGGGCGGAGTGCCCCTGACCGCAGTCACTCACCACGCAGCACGGACTGGCTCCGGTGCTTCTGCCTCCTCTTTCCTCCCGGGCCTCTGTGTCCGAGCAGTGTCTCACATTCTCTACTTTGACAATTTCTTACACCAGATGGGCATGTTATTCGCAAATACTCTTTGAGATGGCGAAACTCTTCATTGTTCAATTCTTAATTGCGCACTTTAATTTTTCATTATATGTACCGCCACCTTTGTAGGCAGACGAAAACACTACCTGTCTGCTATTTAATGCCCTCCCAGCAGCTTCCTTAAGAGTGATTACAAGTCACCCTGTTTGTTTGGTCTCGAATGTGACTCGCCTCACTAATTTTCTCTTTCCAAGTGAGAATGAGGATGGCTGAGTACATTGGGCCAACCCCAGGTTTATTGGCAACCAGGTGGGATTTTGTGACCTGTGGTTTTCAGTTCCTTAGATCTCACCGTGTTTGCTCCGAGTGGCGTTTATTCCATGTCGGTTGGACATGGTTCAACCGCTAGGCCTGGTGCAGACTGATCAAGCTCCGGCAGAAAGAACCAGAAGAAAGCCACCCAAATAGTCCCTCCGGTCACAGCAGCAATCTCAGAAAGAAACACCAGCCCACAGACGGGGCGAGTTGAGGGCGCAGCTCCCCCCTCTCTGGGCCCCCTTGGCTACCTCCTGCGTCCCACTACCCTTGATTGTAGGGGATAGGTGCGCCTCAAGATGACCGAGGGGAGAAGTAATCACATCGTATGTCGTCACTGTGCACAGGGATTCCTCGCCAACTTTATCCTGACCCCAGTCTGTTTAATTATCCTTTAAAAGATCCGCATGCCTCCTCTAAGGTCTGATTTCATTAGAGCGCTTTGTTGTCACAGCCAATTATTTCTGATGTCACCATTAACTGTCATTTCCATAATAAGACCACACCAATAACATTTAATATCTTTTATCGAGCCAGACTGTAAACACTAATTAGCTAAACTTCATTGTATGCTGGTGGGGCTCAATAAATGATGATGCTGGTTTTATAGATAGCGAAACAGACATGAGAGATTAGTGGCTTGCCCAAGGCTGCAGAAGTCAAGGTCAACATTGGGGTCACATTTTAAATTGTTCTCGTTTTTCGTTTGAGTGAGGTTTTTTCCTATTTTACTTTGTTATTGTTAGGTTTGGGGTTTTTTTTATGTGAAATCTAGGGTAGGTAAATCTATAGA
>NW_022111300.1:12760597-12816098 GCF_000313985.2 Echinops telfairi
TATGAGTGTAATGGTGACTAAAGGGTGTTTTTTCATGTCCTCTATGCTCTAACTACGAAAATATTTGATTTACAAATAAGGAATCCTACTTCGCAGAATTTCATTTATCACCGTAGGGTCTAGAACCGATTAACCGCGATAAACGAGGGTTCACTGTACATTTGTTGACATGCCTAATAAAAACTAGTCACATCAATAAAAATCTGTAAGTATTAAATATGGAGGTAGAAACTATTTTCATGAAAAGAGTAAACACCTCAAGTTCCTGGCCCAAGTGCATCCTGGTAGATTCTCTCTAAAAGGCTTTGATTTTAAAAGACGCAGTCAGCCCCTGCTTCTCTTGTACGGATCTGTGTCAGGCTGGACTAATGGCATCAAGTGGGTTGAGGCAGCAGGGCTTCGTGCTTAAGCACCGATGACAATTACAATGTCTGAGATGAAAATTGCACTGACGAGAATAGGGTTGCTAGGACAATGCAATGGGAACTTCAGTGAACTGGAAGCTACAGCTACAGAAACGATCCAGAATGAACCACAGCGAACCAAGCGCACTTGCCTTGAGTCAGCTCAGCTCCCAGCAGATTTACCCTCGTGTCTGAAAGGGGTGTCTCACCCACAGTTCAAGGATCTCACCGCCTCACTCAAAAATCCTTGGTGCTGGAAAATTCTAGATACAATGTAATTTTTAAATCCCAAATGGATTCTTTTCTCCATTAACACTGTTTATTAGGGTGATCTGGAAACTTTACAGTTTCAGAATTTTAAAATTTAGGACTGTCATCTATTTTGTGTTACCTTTCTATAGGATTCGAGATATGGATGGAAGATCTTTTATTTTTTTGCATATAAATACCCAACTTCTTTTAGCACCATTTGTTTAAAAGACCAATTTTGGTCTTCACTAAATTGCCTTTATACATTTATCAAAATCATTTGTATGTCTGAACGTGGCAGTCTGTGTTTGGAATCTCCCAAAGGTAACGTTCTAGCACCCTTACCTTTGTCTTTCGGTAGTAAATATCCCCCATCCCCACCCTCCACCTCCTTTTAAGAGTTTCTCTTTCGCACTGATTTTAACCACCTTGACTAGGACAAAACCTAATGTCATTTTATTCATGTTTGGGGGGCGGGGGTTAGAGGCTCGTTAATCTACTTACATCTGTGGATTTGTGGTTTTCAAGGGTTCTGTCCCTTTGTTATCCAAATGTTTCCTTTTCCTCTGGCTTTTTCTTCTCTCCTTTGGGGACACCGTTTCATGTATGTGGCTGCTTGACATTGAACTAAGTATAATGAATAGTTTTCCATTAATTGTTAAAAAACTCTGTGCTTCGTTTTGGATAGGAACCCTGGTGATGTATAGGTTACAAGTTGGGCTGTGTGGTAGTTACATCATCTGTTGTCAATTTGAGACTTATGAATAAAGGGGTGGAGTTTAGCCTGTCAATCAGGTCACAGCTTGATGACGTCATTTGGAGGAGCTAAGGAGATAAATAGCTCATTGGTGGCGAGACACACACTTACTCTCCCTGGGAGACACTGCAGCTGACAAGACACAAAGAACTATGACTTGTGCCCTGAGCTGGAGGAGCCACTTGGAGATCCCTGCCAGCACTGAGATGCTTATACCACCACTGGGTACACAAGACTTCCCACCCACGGCCTGTGATCTTCCTGCATTTGGCATCATTACATGTGTTTCGTGAGCCCGAAGAGGACTTTATACATTGGTATCAGACATACGGGCTAATACAGACTTATGGCCTTGGACTGGACTGTGCTGGGATGTTTTCCTAATGTATAATTACTCTTTATAGACAGTTCTTCTTTATACACGTATGAGTGTCTCCGGATTTGTTTCTCTAGTCATCCCAGACGAACGCAGGCTGCTGACTACAAAGGCAGCAGTTTGGAACCACCAGTTGCTCTGTGGGAGGAAGAGGAAACTCTCCGCTCCTGTCAACAGTTCCCGTCCCAGAACCCCACCGGGCAGTTCTCCCCTGCCCTGCAGAGCAGTTCTGACTTGGGAGTGACTCAATGGCTCGTCTTGCTGTGTCTTCAAGTTCATTAACGTTTCCTTGGCATTGTCCAATCTGCCCTGAATCTTGTCCAGTGCATTTTTCATCTCAGATATTATTATTTGCATCTCTGTTTGAATTTTTTTATAACCTTGATGTTTCTACTTAGATTTGGGGGCATACTGAATACAACGATAATTACAGCTTTTTATGTCCTTCTCTGCTAATTTTTCCCTTCTCTGCTAATTTTAACATCTATGCCAATTCTGGGCTGATTTTTGAGGAACTGATTATTCTCCTCATAATTTTTTAGGGTTTTGTGCTGCTTGCAAACCTGGTCATCTTGAATTAGATGCCAGACATTGTGATTTTACCTTCTTGGGAGCTAAATATTTTTGTATGTCCATAAATATTTGTGAGCTCTGTTTTAGAATGAAGTTAATTTACTTGGAAACAGCTTGATTCCTTTGGGTCACGAGGCAAGGCATTCCTTAGTCATCTACCCAATGCCCCGTGAATTATGAGTTTTTCCATCCTGGCTGAAAGGAACTGGCACTATTAATAGCCTGATGAACACTGGGCACCGTTCTCTCCTGGTCTTTTTGAATGATCTTCCCTCAAAGCTGAGGAGTTTCCTGCTGTGCAACTGCTAGTCATGCTTTCCTAAATATTTCAGGGGGTTCCCAAGCACATCTCAGGAGTGCCTTCTCTGTGCAGCTCCCTCCTCTCCAGAATGATATCTCTAAAAACTCAAGCCTCCTGGTCTCCCTGAGCCCTTGGTCCGTCTCCTCAATTGACAGCGTTCACCTGGCTCTGCTTGTCCCGCCCCCTCCTTGAAATACAGCCTCAAAATTCTCTCACGGCATTAAGCTGGGGCAATTGTAGGCTCTCCTTGTTTCTTGCCCCGCTCCCAGGGACCATGACTCATTGTGGCCTTATGCCTTTTTTTCTTGAAGACTACTGTTGGATATAATTTCACCCCACCTCGCCCCGCTTTTGGGGGGATATTGCTTCAGATGAAAGGGCAAATTTGGTCCCTAGTATTCCTTTTGGGCTGGAAGCAGAAGTCCACCCTCATTTGAGTCTTAATTGCATGGTGTCCAGTATCCCTGGGCAGCATCCTTGCAACTGTTTTAATGTGTCAATGGGACTATAAAAGGTGCGCCTCCAGGTCATGTCTTCTCATTTTTGTCCGAACCACAATGACTGAGCTAGTGCCCTATACATAATAGGAGTGCAATAAATAGCTCAGCTAGCCAGCGTATTTTCAGTTCCCTGAACTCAGCACATCGAGGGTTGACTCATGATGCAAAATCAATAGATGTTAACTCTCGTATTCAACTCGATATTTTTAGTATGTGAAAACTACCAGGGGACTGAAATGTTTTTGTTCCTGTCAAGTTGTCCAAGATGTGGCCCCGTACTTCTTTTCTTCCTTCCTTCCCTTTCCTTGTGTAAATGAACTGTCACCTGCATTGCAGCACAGAGCGACAGAAGACATACCTGAGTCCAAACCACCCAGACTGTGAAGTGAAATGAGCAGCTTGTCACTGCTCATCTGAATTTCCTGTCTGTCGCTGCCATTTGTCTCTCAGCTCTTTTGAGTGCCAGAGAGAGCACTAATTGATACCCCGCTTTCCCCAGCGGGCGTGTGAAAGGAACAGGAGATGATCCTGGAGCTTGGTTTTTATTCTCAGGGTTCAAATGAACTCGGGTTTCGATTGCACTGTGGAAGGACGGCATCTCCTGGAGAATGCAGGAGACCCAGACATCTCTGCTCTAAGGATTCCCAAGCATACGTTCTTTGAATTGTATTCCTAAAAATTCGTGATTTTAATACATCCATTACAAGACAGACAATGTTGTCCTGCTTCGAACAAAGGGAGAAGAGGTCCTGTCCTCTGATCATACTGCAGACAGAAGGTGCGAATAACTGTACGGATGGATTCAACAATCATCAACACGTCTTATCTCAGGGCCTTTGCCTGGTTGTCGTGGCTACACAATGGTCACTAGCTGTTGTTGGGAAAAGCGGTGAAGCTTTCTACTCCCGTAGAGGGTCTTGGTCTCAGAACCCACCAGGGGCAGCTCCACCCTGTCCTACTATGAGTTGGAATCCACTCGTTGGCGGTGAGTTTGTTTGTGGGTTTGGACTCAGAAAGGAACCCCACCATCTGACCCTGTATCACTCTTTTCATGCAGCCTGTTCTGGTTTTGTCTTTTTGTTTTTCTTCACTAACTTGTCATACATCACCTGGACAAGTGTGTTAAATATACACATATATGCGTGTGTGTATATATATAAAACACATATGTACATATGCATATATACCTACATGTTCCACCCTGGAATACGTATGCCATGAGAATAGAAACTTTCTCTGCTGTATTCTTAGCACTTTGAAAAGTGCCTGGCACCAGAAGAGGGATGGCATTTGCGGAATGAATGATCAAAGATTGGCAGCTTCCCTGCTCTATGCAAAGGAACCAGGGTAAGTGATACGAATCACCTCATTCCCTATTTTCAAAGTTTGAACTACTGGCCTTGTGGTTGCCAGCCCAGTGATTGGTCCACTGTAACACCAGGGCCTCTATGTCATTGCGAGGTCCCATCGTGTTGATTTTTTGACTCATAGCAAGCCAATGGGACAGAGTGGAACCACCTCGGTGTGATTGCCAGGTCTTCCCCCTCTGGAGTCTCTGGGTGGGTTCGAACCACTAACTTTTCAGTCAGCAGCTGAGAGACCTTAAAGAAGCTAAGAAATGTAGCCTTTTAAAACCATCTTCAGCTAGCCAACCGCCTACCTGGAAACCTGAATGCTTTATCAGCCTACTACTACTGCATTTGACCTTGTTACCTTACACACACCAGGGTAAGTAAGAAATTACTGCCACAGAATCGTAGAAACATTTATGGCACAAAAATATCCAAAGGTGAAGCGATCCCTTCTCTTCCTGTCCTCCATGCAGGCCTATGGACTTCTGATGGCAGTGCGCTCCCCTCTCTAGACTCTTCTGTTGACACCATGTCCAGGTGGTAGTTTGGGTACCCTCCGTGGATTCAAATCGCATTCCTCTTCGACGGTTTGGTTTGGGTTTTGGTGTTAAGTTTGAGGAACAACAGAGTCTGGAGGGGCGAGGTTCGGGCTGGAGGGAGGATGGGTGCCGGTCCCCAGGGAAAGTCCCACAGGAGGCCCTGGCTGCCCTCCGAGAGCGAGCAGCTATATTCTTGTGATGGAAAGAAATCCCACAGCATGTCTTTCCAGGACTTTTCCTCACCAAACAGTTTGTCTTTTTTGATGAAAACATTTTCCTAATAAGGCCCCATGACTATCCTTCTCGAAAGCTTATTCGGAGTTAAAAAACAAAAACCAAATAGTCCCCCAAACCTTCTGAGCTGACCTCTCTGCCTCGAACTGAACCGGTCCAGCAGATCCCCTGAGGTCACCCTCTGGATGGGACCTCGAATGTATGATTCTTTTATTAAAGACCGAGACCTTGTCTGCAGTCATCGACGGATCCCGGAGACAGGTTTCAACATGTTTTGCTTGAAACGAATCCGTGCGTGCATGGACTGGGACTCTACTAGCAATACTTCTTTGATTTATTGTTGTATGTAGATGATCGTTAACAGTGCTTACATCCCTGGACGTGTTGCCTAATCCCGAGAGTAACGAACAGCTTTCCCTGCTGTTCCCAGCTTTGCCCTAGAAGTACACTTACCTTCGATGAAACCTCCCTTTAGATTTTCTGCAGGGAAAAAACGCGCCCAGCATTTTCTGGAGGAAGGGCATTGCACGCAGTCACCACAAGAAGGACTGGGCAGCGATGGGGGAGGTGAGTCATCATATTCTTCCACCAGGACAGGGAAGTGGTATGCTCTTTAGGGGACGATGATCAAAATTTGGGGAGGCCCATCCCACCCCTTCCCATCCATCCCATTGCCTCTAACTTCCATCTCAACCCTATCCCACCATTCTTACATGAGAAACAGGCCAGTCAAGTCCAACAACTGGTTCAAGGGTTCTCAGGGCTCACCAGCGCACCCCAGCCCACGAGCCAGGTCAGAGCTCTTGTAAGGCTCTCAATTCTCTACCAAGAGCAGGTTATGTCAGGGTTATCGGGCAGTTCCCCAATCTTGTCAGTTTTATTCAGTGTTTATGAGGGGGAGACTTCTGGATGGTAGGAGAGAGAAAGATGTGTTAAATACGGTTTTTGAATTAAACAATTTAAGAGATCAATAGTATTGAGCAGTAAGGTGTTCAAATGAAGATTAAAATAAATGAAGATCTATTATAAATAGAATGTAAAATGTACAGAGGATAACAGCCCCCAAGTGGAAACCACTCAAGTTCCCATCAGCAGATGAATAGAGACATACAATGCTGTACAGATGTGCAACAGAGGCCAACAGTTAAACATGAGCAGATTGCTAACCTGGGAGGTTGGAGTTCAAGTCCACCCTCGGGGGTTGTTGGAAGAAGAGCCTGGTGTTCTCCTTCACAAAACAGACCCTGAAAACCCTGTTTGGGCAGTTTCACCTCAAAGCGCATGGGGTCGCCCTGAGTCAGAGGAGCCTTGATGGCCACTGATTTGCATGCATACAATGGACTGTTACTCACTGTAAAGAGAAAGGATGGCCCGAGACAGGCCAGACCCGAAGGAACCTTAAAGAGATTATGGGGAATGAAATAAACCAGACACAACAGGTCAAAGAGTATATAATTCCATTTTTATGAACTATCTGGAATGGGCAAATCCATCAAGACAAAATTACTACTTGTTCTCAGGGCCTTGAGAGAAGAAGAAAATAAGGAGTTAAAAATTGATTCTTTTGCAAATATGTCAAGCCATGGGAATGGAGCCACTTGTTAAAAATCCATAGGGCCTTTGACACTGGAACTGGAGACTTCAAAGAAAAGTCTGCCTTTCTGAGGCCACTCCAGTTTCCCCACCCTGCCCCTCAGTATACTGGCCGTGGAACGAAAACTGAAATTCAGCATCTTATTTCACTCTGCCTGAGCACCTCTCCTCCTACTCTAAAATGGAAATGTTTTTGTCGAGCGTAGAGAAAAGGAAACCAGAGATCCCAAAGCCACGGCCATGGAGCTGATTCGACACACAGCAGCTTGGCAGAGGGTTTCTGAGGCTCAGAATCTTTACAAGAGCAGACAGCCTCTTCATTCCTCCTTAGAGCAGCTGGTAGGGTTGAACCACCAACCTGGAGGTTAGCAGTCCAACTGCCTAACCCAGAGCACCATCAAGACTTCTCCGTGCTTTTGTTGACACGGGGGAAAACAACTTCTTCATTTTCTCCTTTGACCTGGTCCTTCTCTTAGCCTTGTTGGGCCTCGGGGACTGAATAGAGTCAATCACACACCTCAGGGTGAACTCCTGTCTACTCCTAGCTTGGGCCCCACCTTGATTAATCTAGTGACTTTTATTCCCCTTGCTTCCTCTTCACCACCACCCCCGAGCCTGCTTACCATATTGGCAACAATCCTAGAGGATTTTTCTTTTTAACCATAGTCATACTAGATCTCACAAAACCTGTGCTATGTGAACATTTTTTATGGGTACAATTGCATTCAAGTGTGCCACCGTCTTCCCGATCCACTCTCCAGGTTTTCTATCATCCTCACCTAATGGATCTTCCAGTATAATTCCTCCTTGTCGGTGTTCTCGCCAGTGTGGCCTGCTGCTGTCTCTGCCCGCCTCTTTGCCCTCTGTGCTGTGCTTTCTGGGCATGTGCTCGAGGGTGCCCTGTGCTGGTATGTTTACATCTGGCTCAACCTAGAATGCCGCCCACTGGTCTCTCATCTATTCTTGCGGTGATCAGCAATAGAGCCGACATTCGGGAGACAAGATCTCGTGACTCGTTCTAGTCCAAAACCGTTTCACATGTAAGTTTAATCTGTGTTCCTCTATGTTCGCCCATGTGGGGAGCAAGCAGAACCTGTTGCTATTCGTATCATTTGACCAACGGAAGACAGTATTTTCCCTGGAGTGTTCAATGCCACCTGCCTGACCTTGCTTGGTGGCACAAAGAAGGGCGAGACAGGGAGCTTAACTGGTATACTTTTTTTCTCTGTTAGCTTAGTAGCTTTGAGTGGGGAACTGGTGCAGCTTGAAACAAATTGGCCCTTTTAAGATAATCTTTCGAAGTCATTTCCCCAGGCTGAGCCCCTCCCAAACCACTGCACAACAACAAATTATGTCTTGAGTCCGGTTACATTCAGGGTCAAGGAACAGGCATGACAGCAACCCACAGAACTAGTTATGTTAGCTAAGAGGAATGCCTGCTGTCAGCCACGCCGAAGAGATGTGCGTAACGACAGAATTCCCAGCATACCACTCTGCCAGGCTTCGTGTGGGCAGAAAAGCTTCTCAATATGCAGGGCAACTAACAATTTAGCTTTTGCAATGTGACATGAGCAAAATCGGGACAAGCAAAATGGGTCTTTTGGTCCACTGGGTATTTATTGGGCTAAACACATGAGAAACGATAGGAGCTGGGGTCTGATTCATGATGAGAGGTATTTTTAGTAATCAGCAATATTGTTTCGATGCCTTTAGTTTTTCAAACGGTACCACAGTCTCCTCTGGTCTTGGCATTCCGAATGCAGCCCAAGTCTCCCACCACAGTGGTTCCCATCAAACCCACCGTTGGATAAGGAAATTGGAGGGTGTAGTTGGAGGAAGAATGTAGCTTAATGTATTTGTTCTATTCCCCAAAGTGGTGAGCTCAATCTTTTTTTTTTTTTTAAATCAATTTATTGGGGCTCATACAATTCATCACAATACATAGATCAATTGTATAAAACACATCTATACATTTGTTGCCCTCATTATTCCCAAAATTCGCTTGCCTCTTGGGTTCCCTGAATCAGCTCATTTTCCTTCCCCCCCCCCTCCCTTCCTCCTCCCCTCTCCCCCATGCACCCTTAATAATTTATAAATTATTATTGTATCTTATATTACACTGTCCGGCGTCTCCCTTCACCCACCCTTCTGCTGCCCGTCCCCCAGAGAGGAGGTTATATGTAGCTCCCTGTGATCCATTCCCCCTTACTACACCCCCTTTCCCTCCTGGTATCGCCACTCTCACCCCTGGTCCTGAGAGGTTCATCTGTCCTAGATTCCCTGCGTTTCTAATTCTCATCTGTACTGCTGTGCATCATCTGGTCTAACCAGGTCTGCAAGGCAATATTGGGGTCCTGGTAGTTGGGGGGAGGAAGCGTTTAAGAACCAGAGGAAGGTTGTGGGTTTCATTATTGCTATACTGTACCCTAAGTGGCTCATCTCCCCACTACACCTCTGGAAGGTATGTCCAGTTGTCTAGAGATGGGCATTGGGTCGCCATCACGCGCCACCCTCATTGATGAGGATATGATTCCCCCTCCCCACCTTTGGTGTTTAAAGCCTGATCCCTTTGGCCCGAGCTGAATCTTAAGAAATGAAAGAAAGGGGAAAGAAGGCATGAGTGAATGAAGGAAAAAAATGAAAAAAGAAGAAAAGCCTCCACGTGCACTTTGACACACAGCCTTTCCCATGTGTCAATAGCCTGGGTCCCTGTCTGCGTATCAAGTCTGTCTTCATGAGGAAGAGGACTTTAGTTAACAATGGGCGCTGCCACTGAAAGCCACGTGATCTGGGGCAAGTCATTTGGTCTTCTAAATCATATTGTTCTCATCGGAAAAATTGGCATGACAACTCTCTTACAGGTACTTTTGCCCTTGGAGAATTGTCAAGTATCATATAAATCTTAAGGATTCTTACAGGCTCAAAAGAAGATTTATCTTCAAGGAAGTTAATTAAATGGATTAAGGAGATGAAGCAACGTGTTGCATTTTTATCAGGAATCCTTTGTAATACATTATGGAGATTCCCTACCAACCAGACTCATCTTCTAGGGCACACGTGAGTTTCACCCCTGCCAACTCCTACCCCAGCTTTACCTCCCAACCCAACCAAGCCAAACATTTCCATCTAGCTGAGTCCGACTGGTGGCGATCCCACGTGTGCAGAGTGAACTGCACTCCAGAGACTCGCCAAGGCTGTGACCTTTGGGATGTGGATCTCCAGCTATTTCTTCTGAGGTGCCTCTACATGGGTTCGAACTACTCACTAACATCTCAGTTAGCGGTTGAACACGCTGCTCTTTGTGTACCCAGCTCCTCCTTTAGAAGACAGTCAAGCAAGGACTCTTGGAAACACATTCCCAGAGAGAGAGTGTCTGCTTCTCTCGACCTCTTCTTCAGCCATCTGGGTCTCTGGACGGTCAGTAAACGTGAAAGGGGCAGGGCCTGAGGGCAAGGGGGGTTTCAAGCTCAACACTCTTGGCTTGACACGCGGTGACTTCTATGCTCAGTCCTTCATGGACCCTGAAGGTGTCCGAATCCCATCAGAGTCTGTTTCAGCTCCTCCAAGCCAGGGCTCTGCTTCAGAAGCAGTGCTCTTGATTCGCGAGCGAAACAGGACACTTCCGTGAACGTTGGTGAAACGATATGTAGGAGAACTACATTTGTGTTGTTGTGGTTGGAGACTGCTTTTCACAAGTAGCAACAGCCAGGTGCACCCATGGGAAGTTGATCAGCGGCAGGAAAAATCAGTGCCCCCCTCTAGCCTACAGTGGAAGCTATGTTGTGCCCTCTGGCCCTTCCTGAATTCTTTCACAATTATCATCTATTTGGTAGAATTAATATAGTTAGTACTAATCTAGTCTCTGATTTTCAGTCCCAGAGAAAATAATTTTAGCCTAGATACATACTATGTATATAATCTTTGTTTCTCCTATATGATTTAGTGTACTGGCTTCCTGTAGGGACGTGAAAGGGCTTCTATATGGCTCTTCCATCCATTTGTCAACATCACTCACCACACGATTGGGTGGGGGCATGCAAATACAGGGTAAAGGGCTCTAACTCAGCGATTGGCCAGGTTTGCCATGCCTCTGAGTATACGAGACCCATTTCCACAGCAGGACCAGAGAGAATGCTGAGGCCATGAAGAAAGATCAGCTCCCAGCAGACCCCCTACAAGATGTCCATCTGATGTGGCCTGGAGACCACGAGACAGGCCCAAGGAGCTTCGGGCACTTCGACTAAGAGACAGTGAGTCAGAGGGGCAGAGGGCTTCCTGGCCAAGAGGCATTGCTGTGATGAATAACTGTCTCCTTGGTGTCTTCTGACCCTAGCTGTGCTAACCTGCTAGCTAGTACACCCTCATAGTTGTGAACGTTGTCGGTGAATTCTGTGTGGCTGTTGCAACCATTATCAAACCCAGCAGAGAAGTAGCATGGTGTGGGAGGTACGATTGGGCCAGAATCGGGTGACAAAGGCTGGCGAGTGGAGGCCTGTCTGACTGCTGTGCGGTTGGGCTCTCCTCCTCCCTGTGTCTCAGATACGGCCTCCACATCCCTGACGCTCTTCCTGAGAAAGAGTATCCCTGGGTGGTGCAAACGGTTAAGTTCCTCGCTCCTACCTGAAGAGCTGCCAGACAAAACCCGCCCAGCGGCTTCTTAGAAGAAAGCTCTGGGGCTCTGTTTGCGGAAGTGCGACTCTAATAACAGGTGAGGTGTCCATAAGTTGGAGCCAACGCAAAGCAACTGTTTGGGGTTTTTGTCTTCATCAGGAGACTTAGAGCCGTCCCACTCTGCCCCAGAGGGCCACTCGGGGTTGGAGTCAGCAGCTCAGCGGCAGTGGGGAACACATGGACTGGGAGGGCCAAACTGCCAGCTCTTGCATTAGCAGCCAAGCCCTTAGCAACTGCACCAGCTAGGTGCCAAGCGTCGGAACCCACTCCAAGGCTTGGTGCTTCGTGAACACATTCGGTTCCTTTCACTCAGGAACTCTATCAGGTGCATCTTGTGTACCTACACCATACTGTTTCCTAGGAGAGTGTTTCCTTAACAATGATCTCCAAGTATTGCCTTGTGTTTTTTTTCAACTTTGACTTTTTAAATTGCTAATGCTTCTGACTAGACAATGAACTTGTACTCACGGTGGAAAATTTAAAAATAGAAAATTAAAAAGAACTTGAAAATTTTCTGTAATATTACCGCCCAGTTTGTACACACACAGACACACACATGCACACACAATGTGTGTTGTTGTCAGATGCCAACTGGTTGGTTCCACCCCACAACAACCTCTGTACAACAGAACAAAGGCAGGCCCGGTCCATGCTCACAACGGGTGCAGCCTCTGGATCCATCCATCGCCTCAAGGGACTTCCTCCTTTCCACTGACCAGACTTGACCAAGTCTGATGTCCTCTCCAGGGACTGGTCTCTTCGGATGACGTGTCCAATGGACTGGGGTGAGTCTTACCGGCCTCACTTCTAAAGAGCATTCTGGGTGTACTCCGCCCAGGATAGATTTGTCAGTTCTTCTAGCGACCTGTGGTACTCTCAACACCCCCCCCCACACACACACACACACTACCATACTTCGAATACACCAATTCTTGTGCTGTCTTCCTTTATGTATTGTCTAACTTTTCACATGTGTATGAGGCGGCGGAAAATGCCAACGTACCTGTGCTTGGCTCAGGCACACCTCAGTGCTCCAAGGGACGTCCTTGCTTGTTCACACTTTACAGAGGTCTTGGGGGTATTTGACCAATATAGTCCACGAGATTTCCTGACTGCTGCTTCCCTGAGCATTGGCTGTGCATGCACGCACGATGACACCCTTGACAACTTCAGTCTTTTCTCTGTTTACCTTGATGGGATCGACTGGTCCAATGGGATTTTGAGCAAGCAAGGTTGGGTCATCTGCATGTCACAGGTTGTCAATGAGCCTTCCTCCAATCCTGATGTTACTTTCTTGATACAGTCCAGCTTCTAGGATTATTTGGTCAGCATTCAGATTCAGTAAGTATCGCTGAAAGGACACTCAACCCTGATTCACACTTTTGCTGATTTGAAACCATGCTGTCTTCCCTTGATCTTTCAAATGACTACCTCATGGTTGAAGGTCAGGTTTCTTATGAGTGCAACGGACTGTTCTGGAATTCCCATTCTTTTCAAGGCTGGCCACAATTTCTTATGATTTACACAGTCATTGTAACACAAGTAAACATCATTCTCCCCCCCACTTTTTTAAAAATAAACATCTTTCTAGTATTCTCTGCTTTCAATCAAGATCCATCTGACATCAGCCGTGATATCCCTTACTTTTGAATCCAGCTTGAATTCCTGGCAGCTCCCTGTTGCAACCCGATTTTAATTGTTTTCAACAAAACATTTTTACTTGTCTGAGATCTCAGTGATGCAGTGTGAGAATCTCTGCATCCTGTTGGGTCACTTCTCTTGGGTCTGAGCACAAATACAGACCTCTGTCCATCGGCTGGCCAAGTAGCTGTCTTCCAAATTTCTTGGCATAGATGGGTGAGTGCCTGCAGGGCTTCCTTAGTGGGAACCTCTAATCACAGGTGGGTTTTTGTCACTTGCTTTCAGTGCCATGATACTGAGAGTTGTGCAAGTGTGTAGCGGGAGCAGCAGGCTGTCTAAGAAACAGCCATCTCTCCCCATTTCCATGTCCTTCAAACCCAGTTTTGTTCAGGCACCTAATAGCCATGTGCTGGGGGGAGGCTGGGGGGAGGAGACTCTGCAGGCTTCAGCTTGCTGAGCCAGCAATCGCCTTAAGCCTTGGCACAGAACCAAACCTTGGCCAGTGGGACTAGAGGTGGCTGGGGTGGAGGTGCGGGTCAGAGGCCTTGAAAAGACAGACGCGCGGGTGGAAATGCCCCTTCTGTTAGACATAGCTCTATCTTCACAGTCAGACCATGAGGGCGACATCACCAGCACACGGCAAATGGGAGACTTTACACAGAAGCGCACATCAGCTCTCGACAAGGCCTGGCCTTCGTTAGCCCCAGGAGGCTGGTCCTGTATTTGCTCTTGTATGAGATAATAAGTGCCTTCCAGTCCCTGGAAAAGGACATCATGCTTAGGAAAGTAGAAGGGCAGTGAACACCATGACACGCTGGATGGGCACAGTGGCTGCAACAACGGACTCAAGTGTCGCAACCAGCCGTCGTGAGGCTGGCGCAGGACCCGGCAGTGTGTCCTTCTATGCACGTAGGGCCGCTAGGAGTCAGAAACGAGCAACACCAACCACGGCCACCAGCAACAACAGTTTAAGCCATGTGTAGGTGTGTTTTCTGTAACTCATGGCCAGAGCATCTTACCACCCAGCCTTTTCAGTCGTACATTGCGTGTGCTTTCCTGGTCAGCAAATCGTCTTCAAAATCCGAGTCCATAATTCTCCGTTAATTTCTCACCCTCACGGGACAGGAAGTTCTTTGAGTGCGGAGACTGGGATTTTATTTCTTTCAGAGCTGTGTGTGTGTGTGTGTGTGTGTGTGTGTGTGTGTGTGTGCGTGTGTGTGCGTGCCCCCTCTCTCAAAAACTCCTAGCACACTCCCTGGCACAATGTAGATAATACATTTTGGTTGAATGAGTGAATGGATGCCTTAGTTCATCCTGTGGCTGAAAACCACGTATCCAGTAGTAGAATCCCCGGCAGTACAAGCATTGAACACAGGTGGCTGGCTGTTAACCGAGAGGTCATAGGTTCAAGCCTACCCTATGGCACCTTGGAAGAAAGACCTGGAAATTGATCTACTTCTGCAACATCAGTCATGACAACCCCTGTGGGTGCAGTTCTACCTTGACACACGTGGGTCACCAGGCGTTAGAATGGATTCTGCAGCAGCTAATTACAACCAACCATAGACACGTTTAGCAGGCACATGGTTTTCACAGCTGTTCTTGCACGAGGTAGGTTTACCAACTGTTCTATACTCTGCACCTGCATTGACTGAGCAGAAATCTCGGGGGGTTGGGGGTGGGGGCGCAGTGGACAAACTGTAGTATGTCCATCCCCAACTGTCCCATGATAGAGATTACAGCTGTCCACCTGATGACCACTTAAAACCGAGTGCACGGATCATAGAGGGCTCCCTTCCTCATATCGGCACCCTTGGAAGGAGCTCGTAGTCTGAACGGTGGTGGCGGTAGGGATTCTTCACGTAGCAGTGCAAATCCTTTTTTTAAAAAAGGACCTCCGTATATTTCTTTCTTGGTTTGCTACAGGAGTGCTACTTCCTCGTGCTTGCGAACTTGGAGGGGCCCCTGAACTGACACACTGTACTTGCCCCTGCACCCCAGTACCACGATAGCAGTGCTGCTCAATCTCAGTTTCCACTCTGGGCTGGGAGCTCTGTGCTATTTACCTTCAGCCCTGAACTCAGCATTTATTTAATTGTTCTGCAAAGAGTTGCTGGTTGAATGATTAAAAAATCAGACTCGTCTCCACACAGAAGCCAAGCTGTCCACGAATACATTCTGTCATCTGGGCTGTGAAATGGAGCTGGGGCAGCAGGAGGAGGAGGTACGTGGGGTTAAAAGTCAAGGTGAAGTCCAAGAGGAGGGGAGTTCACTTTCAGGCCCACCCCTAGCCGGCCTAAGGACATGCACTAATGGGAATATGCACAAGGGGGCAGACCAAAGCTGCAGGGAATGCCAACCTGTTGAATGGTTTGCTCTTTGGAAAGGTTGTTTTTCAATAATATCCGTTAATGCAGTGTGGACTTGCAAATTCAATCTCTCTTGTTAAAAGGCCATAGAAAAACGCCAAAGCTCCACTTCACCGTGTCATCATGCATTCCAGAAAACATGCTCTTGCCCATGTCAGATAGGAAGGAACAAAATATGCATTTGGAAGGCTCCTGTGGACTTCATAGGACCCCTGGTGGCACAGTGATTAAGCGCTTGCCCATGAACCAGGAAGTCGGTG
Organism: Echinops telfairi; assembly: GCF_000313985.2. Taxonomy (NCBI): domain Eukaryota; kingdom Metazoa; phylum Chordata; class Mammalia; order Afrosoricida; family Tenrecidae; genus Echinops; species Echinops telfairi. The sequence goes on from NW_022111300.1 coordinate 12,776,417, forward strand.
GTTTGATTGAAGCTGCTCTTGAGAGAGAGAGAGAGAGAGAGAGAGAGAGAGAGAGAGAGAGAGAGAGAGAGAGAGAGAGAGAGAGAGAGAGAGAGAGAGAGAGAGAGAGAGAGAGAACCGGCTTCCATAGAGAGTCACGGCCTTGGAAACTGTGGGGGCAGTCATTCGACTCGGTCCTACCCGGTCCCTCAGAGTGGGAATTGATTGACCCGACTGCAGTGGGTTTGGTTTGGGGCTTTGTGTACTTCATGCGGCCTCTTTGTAGAAGAGTTAAATTGGTTCCAGAAGGAACGCAGAGGTTCAGGGATTTCTGACAATCCTTTCCCCAGGCTGCCCCAACCGCCTACACTGAATAGGGGTAATGAAAGAGCGCCGGACTAACTGGAATTCAAAAACAAACAAACCAAGGATTCTAGTCAGGCTTTCTCTCTAACTAGCTGTGTGGCTTTGGAGCAAGCCCTTTCGCTTCTCTGGGACATATTTTTCTTATTTCCAAAATAAAGGAACTTATTAGAGCCAGCATTTCTCCATCCCCTGGGACGATGGCTTGCAAGCTGCCTTAACTTCTGTCCTGAAGACCCGAGAGGAACAAGAACGAGGGTGAAGAGGACAGCGAAGAACCAAGTGGCAAGAGCGAAGGGGGCAGAGCCAAGGAGGAGGGGAGGGGGCTTGGGTCCCTAAAGATTTGTGCCTCGCTTGGCAAAACCCCCAACTCAGAGCTCGTCAAGCCTCCAGTGCTGACTCACAGTGAGCCATGGGACGGAGTAGAACAGCCCCTGTGAGCTTCCAAGATGGCAACTCTTTACGGGGGTGCAAAGCCCTGTCGGACTCCCTCGGGGCTGCTGGTGGTTTCAAAGTGCCCACCTTGCAAATAGCAGCCCAACACATAACCACCGGCGCTCCCTCATTAAATGCTGCGATTCCATTATTATTTTCGACTTTATATTTTGTTGGGATGTTTACGGCAGACACAACTTGCCACCCCCCCTACCCCCCGCCACCAAATTGATGGTCTCCTCCCCTTACTCCAAGTCTCCTTACTGCCAACCCAGCCAGTTGTTGGACACTGAATTTTTTTCTCCCAGTCATCTAAACGATGGGAAACTGGGGTTTGATTCCTGGCCAATGCACCTCAAGTGCAGCCACCATGTGTCAGCGGAGCCTGGCGTGTCACGAGGATGCTGAGCAGGTGACCATGGAGCTCCCCGACTGAGAGAGACTAGGAGGAAAGGCCTGGTGATGTACTTCTCAGTATCAGCTCATGGGAACCCTGCAGATCAGAGGTCGACCGCTTTGTACGCGAAGCCACCAGGAGTCAGGGGCTGACAACTGACAACAGCTGTCTAGATGGGGAGTTCCTGCTAGTCGGTGTCCCAGTCTCATGCTACAGAGCACAAAAGATAATAATGACACTTACAAACCACAGACCATTCCACACTGTCGTGAGTAAGCCCCACGTATGCACACGCGCGCACACACACACACACACACAGAATGCACCGTGGAAAACACTGTGTGCGCTTGCAACTGTGAGGGGAGAGGAACCCACCTTGGGTGCTCAGGGATGATGTCCCTGCCAAGGTACAATGAACACATCAGCCAGAAGCAGGAGCAGGTAAGGGGTGGGCCTACAGAGAGCAAGTGATAAAGGGACAAGATGTGAGGAGGAAGAGGAACACAAGGTCCAGCCTTGGCAAAGTTATATTCCGAGGGAGAGGGCGGGTCATCTGTCACTTAATCCTTTTAGTCACCATCTATAGATCTTGGTGAGGGAGAGGGATGAGGCTTCTTACTCCCTGAAAGAGTGAGGCTGGGAAACCCACAGCGGGCAGCAGGACTCTGTCGTCTAGGGTTGCTGGGAGCTGGAAAGGACACGGCCTGCCGGAAGAACAAACCCATTTGACCTTGGAATAAGTACAGCCAGAATGCTCCTTAGATGTGAGAATGGTATGTTGGAGCGGGGATGGGGGGAGACCTGGTGGCGCTGTCGGGGGAGCTAACTGCAAAGTCAGAGGTTCAAACCCATCAGCCACTCCGTGGGAGGAAGTTGACGCTACCCTGCTTCCATAAAGATTTACAGCCTTGCAAACCCTACAGAGTGTTGTTATGAGTTGGAATAGATTCAATGGTGGTGGCTGTTTGGGTTTGGGGACTGCCTAAGTTAGGACAATTAGGACTTTCTGTTTCTTGCGATTTCGAGTGTCCTAACTGCCTGAGCCAGCCACAGTTCTAGCAAGGAGTCCCTGGATGGCTCAAATGGGTCAGTGCTGGGATACTGAAATGGAATTGAATTGCCTCTCCCACAAATATGTATCCTATATCCTAATTCCTATGCCTGTGAACATCATCTCATTCGGGAATAGGACTTTCTCTGTTATGTTACCAGGGCCATTGTCAGTTAGGGTGAGCCTTAAATCGATCACTTTTGAGAAATAAAATGAGCAAATTAAGTGATGAGGACGTAAGGCAGCTCAGCTGAGGGAAGGCAGACGTCATGCCACTTGAAGACTGTGGGGGGATAGAGGGCCTGAAACTGAAAAGGGACAAAGCTCCCCGGAGCGGGCAGAGCGAGCGCCTTCCCAGGTCTGGTGCTCTGAACTGGGTCTTACAGCCTCCTGGGTGTGAGGAAATAATTTTCTGTTTGTTAAAGACAATCCCTTGTGATATTTTCTTATTACGGCACTAAGAGACCAAGGCAGCTATGTCACCCAGAAGCACCTTAGAAAGCTTTGGCAATTTGCTTCTGAAAAATTCAGGGCCACTGAGTCGATTCTGGATCCTGAGCCCCTCTAGGGCAGGGAGAGTTGCCTCTGCGGGTTTCCGAGGCTGTGAATCCTTCTCAGAGCAGAAAGGTCCATTTTTCCCCCTCAAAGGGGCTGGTGGGCTGGAACTGCTGACCTTGTGATTAATAGCCCAACACATAACCTACAAAGCCACTAGCACTCCACTGAAAAAGTTCCAAACCAAACCAAACTCACTGCCATCAAGTTGATAACAACTCATAGCGACTCTTTGGTCAGGGTAGAACGGCCTCCGTGGGTTTCCAAGATGTAACTCTTTACCGGAGTCGAAGCCTCATCTTTCACCCAATGAGCAGCTGGTGATTTCGAACGGCAGACCTTGCAATTCATGACTGCCACGCCACCACAACTATGAAAATCCTGTGCTGCAGTTCTCCTTTGAAACGCAGGGAGGCGCCATGAATAGGAGTTGATTCCACAGTTTGGCTTTTTTGTTGTTGGATCTAGCAAACCCTCTGCTCTAACGAACTGTCTACCATTTCAGAGAGGCACGTGCAAAACAGCACAGCAAAGTCCTCACACAAGAGCTAAGTAAACAGGACAGTGTAATAGGTTGCTAAGTTCCAGGAGCAAAACAAAACAAAATGGCATCGAGAAGGGGTGGGTGGAGAGGGTCGGGCTGTTTTAGGTTGGGAGGTCAAGAACAGCCTCTCAGAGGAGGTGGCATCGAATGAGAAGCAGAGCTAGACCAGGGCACAACAAGGGAGGGAGGCAGAGCCATTGCAAAGGGGAAGGGCCGTGCAAAGACGCAGCCACAGGAAGAAGCGCGGTGGGTTCTGGCTGCAGAAAGGAGGGGAAGTGGCAGAACATGAAGAAAGGGGTTAAAAATGAAGGCTTGTGTCTCTTTCGCGAAATCTCTTAAAGTTTTCAAAGCCCACAGAGGCCCCATCTCCTTCTTGAACCACCGCTGACAAAGAAGAGACTCCCTTCTCCTCGGGACCACACTTTGCCAGGTGGGCACATCCTGTACCGAACTTATCTCCTTTCACCCTCTGAGTCAGTGCCTCTCAACCTTCCTCATGCCGCCACCCTTTCATACAGTTCCTCATGTGGTGACCCCCAACCATAACATTATTTTTGTTGCTACTTCATAACTGTCATTTTGCTACTGCTATGAATCGTCATGTAAATCTGCTAGGCAGGATGTATTGTCATTGTTACAAATTGAACATAATTAAAACATAGTGATGACTCATAAAAACAATATGTAATTATATATTGTGAAACATTTATTTCTAATGACAAATACGTAAATGAAATCTTGTCTAGAAGCATGGTGTAGCATGGTTAACAGTCTTCACGCCTGGAGACAGATAGGGGAGCCGTGTCTAAGAGTCTGGTCCTAAGACCATTGGAAATACGAGTTTTCTGATGGTCTTAGGCAACCCCCAAAGGGGTCTTGACCCACACGTTGAGAACTGCTGCTCTAATTACTTTCTTGTCGTCTTTGTGAGCCTTCTCAGCTGCGTCTGGTCTTTGAGAGCCGCTTGTCACAAAAGCCTTCATGCCAACAGACTTCCCTGCTGTGCAAACACACCGTCTCCCTCCCAGAGTCCCTGAGAGACTAGGGGGACCCACCGGGAAAGGCCAATTTTGGGGGGTCCCAAACCATCAAATATGAGCAATTGCATACGTTTAGCTCCTTTTTACAACATCATTTTTAATCACCCTAGGGCTCACATCTGCCGCGGACTACCCAACTGCATCAGCCATGGCTCCCGGAGAATCCCCTCTGTGGGGCCTATGCCCACAGAGGAAATGTTATCTTGTAGTGAAGCTAGCCCCTGAGGTCATCTGCCTGACCCCTACTTTAATTATGGGCAGGAGATGATTTTTTTTAAAACACACACCATGCACCGTAGCCTTTGAATGTAGGCTTGGAAACGGTTTTTGAACTTGACACATGTGGTTAGTTTTCAGTAGTATGATTTGGGCAGCGGCCTGGGGTGTTAGTGCATGTGTGACCTCGTCCAGAAACTCCTGGCCACTCCCTATAGAGCTGAGGCTCTTTGCCTCCCCTCCACTTCTCACTCGGGCTCGGCCCAGAGTGGGGAGAACTGTCAGCTGCCAAGGCAAGAGGTCCTCTGCTTGAATGTGTCTGGAGGAATCTCCGAGTGGCACAGATGGTGAGGGCTCTCAGCTGCTAACCACAGGCTGGCACTGAAGTCCACCTAGAGGTGTCTTGGAAGAAAGGCCTGGTGGTCAATGTCTGAAAACCTCGCCTCTGAGCCCAATTCCCCTGTGACACACACGGGGTTGCCAGCAGTCAGAATTGGCTTGACGGTAATGTTTAGAGGCAGTGATGTGGACATAGAACTTACTTTTGTTTCAGGAGTCTGCGTTCTTTGTGTAATGACACCTGCTTCTGGATTAATCATTTATTTTCCAACTACGTAGATTAGAGCACTTGTGTGACTCTTTGCATCTCAAGTTGTTTTCAAGGACCCGTGTTAAATGATTTTAAGGTCATTTTCAGCTAAACACCAAATGGTTGGCTAATGATTTGTCATTAATGTTAATGCACTGTATATTTACAAGAAGGCTTCCAAAAGCCCATGGAAAAATCCCATTACCTTTCATTCCATTTTTCCATTAATTTTTGGAAGTTCTCTGTGTGTGTGTGTTCATTCCTTATTTACCGACCTAGTTACGTTCCAAAGACCAGGTTGTTATATGAAAACTGACATCGGGAAAAATGGAGGATGACCACATCAGATCACAAAATGGCAAATACCTGCAATTTTACATAACTGCCAAATTACACCAATTCACATCTGCAAGTCCCTGAGAATCATGGTCCAGGCTAGTTGGCATCTCACCTTCATCGCAGCCAGCTCACTCTCACCACGTCTCGTGTGTTCATCACTGACACACATATGTTGTCAGTGCAAAAAAAAAAAGTTGGAGTTGCTTTTTGTTTATTATTGTTCTATGAAATGTTGGATAATGAGATAGTTGATAACTGAGGAGTAGGTGCATATGTGTGCTTATATGGATTTATATATGTATATAGACTTATTCATAATTCTGATTTTGATCCTAATTTCCCATGGGGCATTTCCATGCAATTTTTCCTTTACGAGTGGAAATAAATCTTCCTATGAGCAATACACATTTTGTGAACAACTTCATTACAGCTCTGCAAAATTCTCTCTAAGGTGCCAAAGGCATTCCAAGGGACAACTGAGGAGTTCTGAAGAAAGCAGTTTGCACTGGGGGGGGAGGGGGGGAGGCCCGGATAGTCAAAAAGTGTCTGGGTAATTTCGTAAGTGGTGAAGTTCCCATTTTTGCCCTTTTTTCTTGAGGTTTAAAAATAGCCTAAATGGAATTTTACTCAACTTTCTCCAAGAAAACAGAGCTTTAGGCTGAGCGACAGCATTAGAAATTTCATCCCCAAGAATTATTTTTCGGGGGTGGGGGTGTCGGGTGGAGTTAGAAGGGCCTGAAGAAAGAAGTTTCTAATTAAATTGCCCTCTCAACCAGAACTGCGGCGTATACACTGTAATCACCACAATTCGGTTTAAATCTGGGACAGAATGATAATTGTGTTAGATCAGAGGTTTTTAAACGATGGTTCATAACGGCCGGAGCCTTTCCAATGACTTTCCCGAGTTCTGCCAGGCGTGTGTGTTTGCTGGGGGGCCAGGGACTCTCAGTAAATGAACGAATAAGGAAGATTTCACGGTCTCCGGAAGTTTAACTAGGTCTCCGATGGTCAAGAAGTGCTGTCGTTGTCTGCCGGGCTTTGCAGATGACAACAAGCCCAGAACGAATGATGAGGGAGGAAGGTTGGAGGGCTTTCCCTCCCAGGGGGTCGGCTGTGCACTCACTCACCTGCACTCTGCATCCCAGTTCACCTGCAGCGCACCTGGTTGGGACCCCAAGCTGATGGCGGGCATGAATGGAGGAAGGGCGGGCTGGGGTAAGTGCGCGCCATGACATTGGCCTCCGCCCTGCCATCTAACCAACTCAGCTAACCCGCCATAGGTGAAACAAATCGCTCATTGAGTGACTTATTCAATAACACTGAGTGCTATGTGTTAGGTAAAGTGTTAGGGGATACTGAGGCAGGACAGGCAGACAGGGAGTAGAAGCTTACATTCTTAGAGGAGCAAGCGTTCATGGGTAAGCACTAGGATGGTACTAAGAGCCCTGGTGGGGTAGCGGTTAAGCACTTGGTTGCCAACCATAAGGTCAGTGGTTCGCCCTCACAAGTCACTCCACAGGAGAAAGGATGTGGCCCTCAGCTTCCGTGAAGATTTCTAGCCTCGGCTTCCCTGCAGGAGGCAGTTCAACTCCTAAAAACATCCATTGCCAGAGTCTATCCCATCCCATTGCGATCCTACAGGATGGTGTAGAAGTGCCCCTTTGGATTTCCAAGACTGTGAATGCTCCCAGAAATCGCTTTATCTTTCTCCCTCAAACAGCTGGTGGTTTCAAACCATTAACCTCATGGTTAGCAGCTCAACGCCTGGCCACCAGGGCGCTTATGTTAACGCAGGGCAACAGAGAGTCTTGGGCGCTAGGATGGAAATGTCAAGGTTTACTCAAGGACAGTGTGTTGGTTACATAATGTCCTGCCAACTTGAGAGAAGTGGTGGATTCTAGCCTCTCAATCAGGCCGCAGCTTGATGACCTAATTTGGAGGTGTGAAGGAGATAAATAGCTCACTGGAGGGCAGAGACACTCTCTCCCTGTGAGACATTCCTGTTGACAAGCCACATGGAGCCATGCTGATGGCAACCAGAACCTTGGAGCTGGAGGAGCCACATGGAGACCCATACCAGAGCCAAGATGCTTCCACCCCCACTGGATCCACAAGACTGTCCACCCACTGGCCTGTGATCTTCCTGCCCTTGACATCATTGCATGTGTTACGTGAGTCTGAAGAGGAATTTATGGACTAATATTAGACATATGGGCTAATATCAGACTTAGGGACCTGATCAGAAAACATTGGGGATGTTTTCTTAATCTACAATTACTCTTTGATATAAAGTCCTCTATTACTCACATATGAGTGTCTATGAACTTGTTTCTCTAGTCCACCCGGAGTAACACAGACAGCTAACAACCGCAAAAACAAGGTGAACGCCCAGAACACAATGAGCCCAGTGTGGGCAGGGAGTGCAGGCAAAGCTCCCTCCAGAAAGAGACAGGTGAACTGGAATGTGCAGCTGGAGGGGCAGCGCAGCCCAAGTCACGTGTGCTGCGCCAGCTTTCCGGTTGGAAGGATCGGCAGGTGCAACAGCCGTAAGGGGTAGGAAGGAGCTGGGTCCTTCTGAGCAATTTGAAAAAATAAACAAACCCAGTTTGTCCAGAGTAGTGGGTCTCAAAGTGTGGTTCACAGAGCCCTGGGGAGCCCCAAGACTCTTTCAGGAGGTCAGCAAGGTCAAAACTCCATTCTTGGCAACACTCAGACGTTAGGTGCTGTTTTCACTGTGCTGATAGAGCCCCTGGCTAGTTCAAATCACTCGCGGGCTCACCAAGAGATTTGGAGGTTCAAGTTCACCCGGAGGCACTGCGGAAGAAAGGCCTGGGCCTCTGTGTCTGAGAAACAGCTACAGAGCACGGATCCACCCTAACACAAGAGCTCGTCCTGAGTCGGATTCAGCTCGATACCAACTGGAAAAAAAGATTCCGCTGACATCTACAGTCACGGTTCAGGCGCTGCGGTGAGTCAAACTGCTGACCCTTCTAATCGAGGCAGTGGCGCCAAGCTATGGGGGAGTCACTGTATTTTTTTCATCACTGTACCCTCAACTGCCCGCCCCCCCAGTGGTGCTTTATTTAAGAATGCTCTTGATGACACAATAAGAAATGTTTAGCTTGAGAAACTCTCAACCCTTGTATGTGTATCTTTTGAATATTCCGTGTTGCTCATTGGGAAGCTTCCATAAAACACTTCTACTCAGACCACAGGGAGCCCAGGTGATGTATGGGGCTATGCGCCGGGCTGCTAATCACAAGGTCAGAGGTTCAGACCCACCAGCAGCTCCCAGAGAGAAAGATAAGGCTTTCTGCTCCCATGAAGATTTACATCCTGGGAAGCCCACAGGGCCGGTTCCACTCTGTCCCATGGGTGTCTCTGCGTGAGAAGTGACTGTGGCAGGGAGTCTGGGCAGTGTGCGCATGGCAGACCTCAGGAAGAAGCTGTCCAAGGAGCCACATTTGTGCAACTGAGTTTCTGGGTGCACCAGCCCCCGCTTTTCACAGGTTTCCAGGAAAGGGCCATGGGCAAACGCTGGCTACTCAGGTTGGGGTAAATGGCACACACTTCCCTGAGGGGAATGAAGGATGCCTGTTGCTTCAAGGATGCTGCTGACAGTATTTGTTGCTGGTGAGACGAGTCAAACTTTCGATTAAAGAGAAAATTTCGAATTCCAGAAAACTTGTATCTGCTCTCACGAACTCCCTCACCTTCCCGATGTTTAAAAATACCTTTTTAGTGAGATTGAGGTTGTTAACATTCCAGGTAACTGTCAGACAATATACTCCTTAATTCTGCAAGTAAAACCTTCAAAAGATCCCCTTTGTGAAGTGGCATCTTCTAAAGGTCAATGTAAAGGGCCCGGGGGTGCCTTGGTTGAGCCCTTGATTGCTAACCCAAAGGTGGGCAGTTCAGTCCACCAGTGAGCCCTCAGGAGAACAGACTTGGCCTAAACAAGTATACCTCAGAAACACTCTGGGCAGTCCGACGCCATCACACGGGGTCACTATGCATTGGGAGTGACTGCGTGGTGATACTTAGAGGCACGAAAGTAATACATTGACTAGCTTCAAACACCGTATCGATAAACTAGGTAGGAGTTATTCCACAAGAGCGATAAACTAGGTAGAAGTTATTCCACGAATGCAAATGTGCCCCAATATCAGGAAATTTATCAAAATTTTATTATTTCAACACATTAAAGCAGAAGCTTAATAGGATTTTGTTAATAGGTACATAAAAGATATTTACATCTTTATAGTAGCCATTTCTAATAAGACTCTAAGTAAAATATGGCTTTAAGGAAAACACGTAAATACAACAAACATACTTTTGGAACTAAAACTATATGTCAAACCCTCTATCAAATATATACTAATGGTTAAAAATGGTGAAAAAAAGATGGAGACAGGAAAGGCTGCTGGGGCCTTACGACTTAACTTTGTCCTGAGAGAGCCAGTGAGTACAACGTGAAAAAGAAAATCCACCACTGGAGTAAACACTTCAACAAAGAAGAGACGCTGTCTAATAGAGAAGGAACTTAACGACATTGTGCAATGACCTGTGTTAATCACAAAAAAGACAAACCTTGAATGACTTCCCTAAAATTAAAATTATAAATCTCAGGAAAAGGCAGAGAGAAAACCTAGCAATATATTTAATCAAGAAATTAAAACTAGATGGGGGCGGGGGAAGAGGAGCTGATAGCAAGGCCTCAAGTAGGAAGAAATAGTTTTGGAAAGGTTGATGGCAACATATGTACAAGTGTGCGTAATACTATCGAATGATGGATTGTTATAAGATTTGTAAGAACCCCCCAATAAAATGGTTAATTAAAATATATATATTTTAAAAATAAATGAAAACTAAACCCAAACCCAAATGCATTGCCATCAAGTCACAGCAGACTCACAGTGACCCCTCTATGAGAGTGTGGGTCTTTATGGAGCCGACAAGCGTAGCTTTCTCCCAAGGGGCAACTGGTGGGTTTGAACGGCCGACTTTGTGGCTAGCAGTCCAATCATGAAGGCACATCTACACGAAGGAAACAAGATCCTCCTAGGGCCACAAGATGAGCTCTGAAATGAAACGATATGCCACACTCTTGAGTGAGAGGATGCAACAGCACAGCATAGATGGGTCTCCCAAAAGAACTATGCAAACTGAATGCAGTTAGACTTGCACAGGCTTTGAGGCTGCGGCTGGGGGAGGTCGAGATAAAGCTATTTAAGCTTCATATGGAAGAATAAACGCCAGGAAAAGAGTGAAAAAGAACACCCCCCCAAAAAAGAACAGTACCTAGCATGGCCTTGGCAGACATCAGAGCATATTATAAAGCTGTCATGAAATAAATAAGGCCTTGGTAAAAGGGGAAGAAGCAGATCAGTGGAAAAGCAAAGAGAATTCAGAAAGAGTCTTGTGTACACACCGTGTATATCAAATAAGGTTGTTCAATTTAGCGGGGAAATTAAAAACCACTTTGAAAATGCGAACAGTGTAACTGGGTATCCATCTGACATATGAAAAATGAAAGTCTTGTTTTACACAGTGTAGAAAAGTGTCTACTCTCCCGTTTAACATTTAACTGTTAAAACCCAAAACAAAGTATTGCCACAGCAACTGGGAGACGTTGTGTATAATCTCGGGACAAAGAAACCTGAGCAAGCCTGGAAAACACAAAGGTGGGGGGGGGGGGCGCACAGGGGGAAAGCTACAAGTATTTGACTACCTTAAAATAGGTAGACTTTTTATTGTAAATAAATTCAGGATACAAAGGCTGGTTTGGGGACAATGTTGGTTACCAAATGATAAGGCATTCATTTACATACTCAGAAAAGTGATTGTATAAATTGACATCCCAGTAATGAATGATCAAGATAGTACAAGGCAATTGACCGAAGCCCCCATCCAGAGGGGTTGGCAAATGGACCAAAGAGATGCTTGCATTTGAGAGAGACCAGGCTGATCGGACTAGCAGAGACTGTTGAAACCCTGAAGGCCCTTCGCCACCCTTCAGGTCTGGAAATGAACTTACTCCTTTGGCTGCACTTTCAGTCAAGCAATCGACAGGTATACAGGGGACAATAACACTCGGGCGGTCTGCACATCTTAGAATCATCAAATATTATTTTAGATCCAAGGGGCAATAGTTACCCAAGGACAAAGTTCAGAAAGTTTAGGAATGGAGACCTCCCTGGAAGCCAAGGGAGGAAGTGGGATAAATGGTGTTACGTTGACAGGATTGCAATCGATGACATGAAACAAAATGTGCAGGAATTCTCGAGTGGGAAACAGATGATGTGAGCTCTGCCAACCTTTACCCAATTCACAATAAAAAACACACACACAAACAAACAAACAAACAATTTTTTCTAACGCGGCTTGAATTCACCATAGCCTGGGAAACACAAGTGAACGTCTCCGTGAGATATCCTGTCATTCTGTTCTCATCAGACCAGCACAGCGAAAACCAGCCGCACCATCCGTCACTGGTGGAACGGAAAACTTCACAATATTTTGAGAAAGAAATCTGTCAGTCCCCATTAAAATTAGAAGTCTATATATCAGAAGCGTAGATGAGCAAACTGGCACAGGCCTGCCCCGCCCGGAGTGCCACTCAGCAATAAAGAGGAAAGGATTGCTCTGTGTCAGAGACGTTGCCTTGGTGAAATAAACTGGATCCCGAAGTCTATACTGGGTGATTACCAGGTGCATGATGTTCTAGAACAGCACAACAAATGTGCAGTTTTGGAACATCTTCATTTTTTAAAATAAAACCCTCACTGACTCATAGTGCTCTGACAGGGCAGGGCAGAACTGCCTCTGTGGGTTTCTGAGACTGTCACTTGTCATGGGAGTAGAAAGCCTGGTCTTTCTCCAACGCACAAGAGCCCGCTGCGCCATCAGGGCTACTCAAAGAACAGCAAGCTGGCTGCCGTCAAGTCGGTGCAGGAGTGAGAACATTCGCCTCACACGAGCAGTCTTTATCATCGCGGTTTCTCACGGTGGCAGATGCGAGCAGCGTGCCCAGTGCACTGACCAGCAAACCGAGCCTCAGCGGTTTGCTTCATTTCATGTGGTGACCAAGCAGTGGCAACAAAGCAGGCTGGGTCCCAGGCAAGGTAACGAGGAACTGGCCACAGGCAAGCATTGGAGCGGAATCAAAACTGGAAGGCTATTGCAATGTCATATTTTTAAAGTAAAAATGAAGGCAAAAAAAGTCCACACTAAACAAAATGCCAGTTTTTAGCTTAAAAACAAATAGGGCTGAGGAAATGATTATTCGGGTCCAATTTCCTGGTGATAGAAGCCAATCATGTCTTTGCAATGTCATTACGGAGCACACATATAAATACACCATTCTGACAGCTCTGATTGGTGCTGGGAGTTAAGGTCGACTCCCAGCAAGCCCAGATGACAGAGTAGAACTGCCTCACTGAGTTGCATAGGTCATACTCTTTACGGGAGCAGATGGTAAGATCTTACTCCCTTGGAGAATTGAGTGGGTTTGAACCAACTACCTTTCCCAGTTAGCATCAAAGGAGTTCATTCTTTTGCCACCAACGAAGCCAACTACACAGGGGCCGTGGAGCTGGTTCAGACTCGGAGAAACTCGTACAGGGTCTCAGAGACGCTGCATGGTGATGGCAGCCAATCGCCTCACCTGCCCCTCGTGTGACGGCTACTGGTCACACTGCTGACATGGAGTCAGCAGTCCAAGACCTAACCCCCGGTGCCACCAGGGCTTTTACATTTCAAAATGGGTAGAGGGTAGTGATTGGTTTTTAATGCAAAAATGGGGGAAAAATCTTGCAAAATGAGTTGAAATGCTGAAACGTTATTAAAGATAAAAGGTCAACCCAACAGTTATTTTTCGTGGATTTTAAATGTCACTTGAACCCAGGGAGGCAGGGGTGGAGAGGCAGGGTGGGGAGGCAGGGGCAGGGACTGTCATTACATTGAGGAGATTTCGGCCAACGGAAACAAAATCTATCCAAGTTGTTGAACAGAAAATGAAATTCCTCTGTAAACTTTCACCCAAAACATAATCACAATTATAGGAACAATAAAATGGATTTTTACAATATGATTTAGAGGTACAAAACAAATAAACTTTAGCAAATTTTAAGTAAATCTGTGTGAGATCAGATGCCGACCGCCACCTGAGAGAGGAGGCGGAAATCTTGGGTGGCAGGGAGTTTTCTTTAGCAGGGGACGCGGAATTCAGACCAGGAGCAAGAGAAAGGACTTGAACTTCATCATCGATGTCACCGAAGTGGACGTGCGGGAGCTTAAAATGTGTCTGTTCTCCCGGCAATATTCCCAACCACCACAAACTAATGAAAAGGAAAGCTTCTCTCGTGAAAATGAATTCCTTCCAACCCACCGGAGCACAGGGGTTACTCGTTGGGCTGCTAACCACAAGGTCAGCAGTTTGAAACCCCCAGGTGCTTTCTGAGTGGAAAATGAGGCTTTCTACTCCTGTAAAGAGTTACAGTCTCGGAAACCCACAGGGGGCAGTTCTACCTTATCCTACAGAGCTGCTAGGAACTTGACCACACTGTTTTGAGTGAGACTTGACATTGTCCCCACACACTTGGCCTGGAAAATTCCTGCAATTCTTACATTCTTGGATATTTCTGAGCAGGTTCTTTGTTGGGCTGGCTGCTTGGCAGTAGCGTCTCCCTGCCCACAGTCATGGTCTCCCCCCAACAGGCTCCCCAGGAGACAATCCCTCCTCCCAAGAGCACACTTACTTCAAACACATCGAGGCGCAGTCGGTCTGGGGGCAGCATGAGGGTGTGCATCCGTCACAAGCTCTCCTGCGGCTGACGCTCAGGGAGGAGCGACTGGGCAGGACACGCAACAGCACTGTCAGAACCAAAACACAAGCACGCAAACCAGCGGCAGCTGAGTAGAACCACGCACCCTGGGGTTTTCAGCGATTGGCTTCTCAAAAGCATATCGGCAGACCATGCTTCTGAGGCACCTCCGGGTAGACCCTCGCCCTGAACAGCCAAGCTCAACAACTATTTCCACCACCCAGAGACTCCTCATGGGCCAAGGTGGGGGCACGCTGGCATATGCCAAGCCGGCCGGCTGCCTGCCAGCCATCACCGTGAACACCAGGATTCTGCAAGATTCCCGAGAGATCACTTCCGTGATGGGGAAGCCCGCCAGCCAAAAGCCACCAGGAGCGCCCCTCTAGTCAAACCAGGCCAGAGGTCGTCGCCCTATGGCCCGTGTCAAGGAACTGTGGACTGTCTCCACAACACAGGCCCGTTCGGGACTGACTGTAGGGTTAGCCTTGCGCTGGGAGTGTCTAATACGAGCTGAAGGTTTCGGGGCCCAGTTTTGGACTTTGTGTGACCCAGGAATGGGGGCAATCGATACCTGGGTGTCTTGGTCGTTTTTTATCAAGAACGGTGGAGAACGACCAACTGGCATCGATGAAGAAGCAGCAGCCTGTCAGGTAGCTGGAAGAGTGGAATGCGCCTTATCTTTGGGTCTCCGGGTCCTTACCTTGGCTTTGTGACACACAAGGTCCTTAGTGGTCTGCCTCTAGTTTGTTCCCACACCGCTGTGCAGTGACCATGACCGGTCATTGCTTTTTATTCTGTGCCTTGTTTATGTTCCTTTGGGAACACCCCAAGCAGCACTTGCATTAGCCGTGAGTGAGTAGCACCTGCCCACTGGAGGAAGTATCTCACACCCCGTCCATGCCTGGCCAGAGCGGGCAGTGCCATCTGGTGAGGTGCTCTGATCTTGGGCTGGAAGCTTCATGGGCCCTGGGCCCTATCTCTCCCCTTGGCCACCTCTCTGCGTCTCTCCCCTGAGCAGAGGGTCAGCATGGGGTCCCAAAGACTCACATCTCTGAGGTCACCCTGGGCTCTGGCACTGGGACCCTTGAAGAACAGCCCATTCCTATTGTTTCGAGATAATTCCTCTCTTGTCGTGTCTTTTGCAAGACCATGTGAGACAGAGCTGCCAGTACCGTGCTGACATGCTGACCTGGAGTGATTCATGTTGTTTGTATAGATGGAGTCCTGCACAATATATTTGCCTGGGGCCATGCACACCCAGGAGATGGCCTGGCTCCCAGCGCAGCTGGCCAGGGCTATTTTTCACTTTCTCAATTATTGTCATTAGTTGCCGTTGAAGCGATGCTACCGCATGGCAAAGCCACGTCCAGCAGAATGAAGCCCTGCTCGGTGCTGCACCATCTTCCTGATGACTGGTCTGCTCGGCTCCTTCCTGGAGCCGCTGTGTGTGCCCACCTAGGGCTCATCTTCCAGCCCAGCGATCCAGCTTCCACTGGGACCCATAGCGCTTTCGTGGATTAATTTTCAGAGGTCAACCTGCAGCACTTTCTTCCTCATCTGTCTTCATCTGAGACTGGTCCACCCTGGAAGACCCTGCTGGCATGTGAGAGACGAGGCTCACAGCTTCTGGCATGAGAGCAGCATGCAAGCCACCAGAGCACAGCAAGCAGAGAGAGGCGGGTAATGGTCTCAGTATATGACCGGTATCCAGGAACAGGGGTGGGAGTAGCAATACTAGAAGGGCAGGGGGCAGGTGGGGAGAGGGGGGAAGAGGGAACCCATCGTGATGATACATAACTGCACCCCGCCCCCACCCCCTGCCAGGGGAACAAACAACAGAAACCATGTGGGAAGGGAGACATGTAAGATATGAGAATAATAATTCATAGTTTATCAAGGAGGCACAAGGGTGGGGGGAGGAGGAGGGAAAAAAGAGGAGCTGGCATCAAGGGCTCAAGAGAAACGAACTGTCTAGAAAATAATGATGGCAACCTGTGTACCCATGTGCTTGATACAATTGATGTATGGATTGTTACAAGAGCTGTAAGAGCCCCCAATAAAACGCTTGAACAGATAGGAATCGTAATGACGACCGATATTGCAGGTGGCGATTGCTGAAAGGGCCATGGACCGCCAGAAGAACGAGCAAATCTGTCTTGGGAGAAGCACAGCCAGAGTGCTGCTGCTGCTGAGAACCGAGGGCCGAGCCGTTGTCTCGTGTGCTTTGGCCCTGCTGTCAGGAGAACGCAGCCCCTGGAGAAAGACCTCACGCTTGGTAAGGTGGAAGGGCAGCGGAAAGGGGGCACACGGTCAAGGAGATGGATGGGCGCAGTGGCCGCAACAGGGGACTCAGTGGTCAAACAACGATGGGTTTGCTGCAGGACTGGTCTGATGTTCTGTTGCACATCCAGTTGCTATGGGGCGAGACCACCTCAACAGCACAACAACAACAACAACATGGTACGGAAGAAGAAGTGGAGGCTCAACCACTCGGGAGTCATGCCACTGCTGGAAGGTGGTGAAGAGATGCAAACTCAGGTGGGCATGCTCCTGAGAGCGTGCTCAAACTCACCTTGTGCTCCATCCCTGCGCCTCGCTAATGCCACAGACGGGCTCCCTAGAGTGCCCCAGCCTTGCAGCTTCTTCTCCATACTCTGCCCACAATCAAAACGGCTCCCAGTGTGCTAACTGCTCACACAGGTTTTTTGTTTCTTTTTCCCTTTCAAGGCTCTGCATGATACTTGAAAATCTCCAGAGAGTGGCTTTCTTTGCCACTTCCTGCCTCCTACCCTCCCACCCCCATCGCCACTGTCCTTGGCCAGGATGGATACGACTCTGGAGCTGCGGTGTTTGTTCCAAGCGAGGCACAGCCCAGGTTTGTCCCAAGGCTGTGGGAACACTCAGAGCTTCCACTTGGCTTGTGAGTGAGCGCCAGGGACTGGGGGGGCTAAGAATGCTTTCTCCAATGGCGCGGGGCTGTCCAGATTGCTGGGGGTGGTGCTGAGGTTAGCTGTGAGGAGGAGGTGCTGCGTTGGAGGGGGGCGGGGGGGGGGCAGGAAAGTGGAATGTGCAATAGCTTCTATTATGGGGTCAGCCCACCGATGGTGGGAACCCTCCGATGAGCTGATGTCAGAAACTTGAGGCAGAGGGAAGCGGGGCCATGACTAAGGAGCTGACTCTCCTCCTAACAGCGAGAGGTGGGCCAGTTTTAGTGCGATGAGGCCCCTTCTGCTTGACAGGATTATTCTAGCACACGGAAGGTGTGGGCAGCCTTGTCTGGCTGAGTGCAGCGGGCAGTCCCCCACAAACCCTGGTTTTGGAGTCTAACGACCTGGGCCAGAAGCTCTGGCCTGGTCTCTGCTCCATCACTGGCTCTGCGACTCTGCAGAGGTTTGTTCAGCCATTGGGGCATCCGTGTCCTCATCAGAAGAGTGAGGAGAATCGTTCCTTCCTCAAACGGTTGCCGTGAGAATGGAATAAGACGATGTCAATCCAGGGCCAGGGACAGAAACCACGTGGCTATTGTCCCTCTTTCCTTCGCCGTAGACTGTCTCGTCTCCCAGGTATTACTTTAGAAAGTAGAAAGAGATCTACTACGTAGAGCTCGTTTGTTTCCAATAACCAGTTGCAAGAACAAGGAGGCGGCCTCGTACTGCCGCACATCAAAGCTTACTCTGCAGCCAGCGTCCTCAGAACCAGCTACTACTGGTGCAGCAACAGGCCAACAGAGCAGAACCCAGAACCCAGACGCACATGCCTCCACCTGGGACAAAGCGGCACAGTCCATTCGGTGGGGAGGCAGCAGTCCCTTTCACACGTGGTGTTGGCAAGAGAGGCATCCTCCCAACTGGACCCCCAGACAGCCCGATGCGAGAGGAAGCGGTCAAGAACGTCATTAGACTCAGATTCACAGTCCACACACACGGGAGCAGCCATTGAGGAATCAAATGACATGTTGTATTGGGCAGACGTGCTGCAGAAGCCCTCTTTAAAGTGTAAAAGCACAAAGGTGTTCTTTTACGGCCTTAGGGGCACCTGACCCAAGCCACGGTATTTCAATGGCCTCGCACGCAGGGCAAAGATGAAGATGAACAAGGCACCAGGAAGACCACGGACGAATGACCGCATGTGACTTCCGGTGCGGGCAGAGAATCTCGAAGGGACCAGGGGCTGCCAGAAGAACTAGCCAGTCTGTCTTGGAAGAAGTGCAGCCAGAAGACCCCTTGGAAGTGAGACTGGCAAGACATCTTCTCAAGTCCTTTGGCCACGTTATCTGGAGGGGCAGTCCCTGGCGGAAGGCATCAGGCTGGAGAAAGTCGAGAGCCAGTGAAAAAGGAGATTCTCAACAAGACAGGTGGGCACACGGGCTGCACCAACGAGCTCCAACACGGCAGTGTTTGGAGGGCAGACTGGCACTTCAGTTTGTGGACTACGGGGTAGGGATGAGTTGGCCCCTAGCAACAAACGAAGAACAACCATTTACAAAGACAAGGTTCTAGATCCTGGTTTGCTGAGCAGTGTCTGCGGTCTTACAAAGTTTTCGAGAGATACAAACAACGAAGGTAGAACTATGGCCTCTGCTCATATGAAGCAAAAGATAACGAAGAAAATCCAGGAGGAAACTGGTCCAGGGGACTAACACAGCCCACATACACTCCAGTTTCTTCCAACTGGAGACCAGAGAACCAGAGGATGCCAAGTTCTCACTGTCAACTGCTCATACAAGGAGCACAATAGAAGGTCTTGGGTGGGAATGGGAGAGAAATATGGAGCAAAAGTCAATTCCTAAAGAGGAAAAAAAATCTTAAAAAGATCAGACCTCCTAGAGTGATAGAGACTAGAACTCCCAAGATTATTGCCACCAGATACCCCTGAATGTAGAAGCTATTTCTGCAGGAAATTTGGACTTGAAGTTATTTTATCTTTCAGCTGAGTATGAGGTTGGCTTTTAAAACCCACACTCTAATGTGCTCTCTTAAACAATTAACAGTAACAGACTGGACTTTTTGAAGCCAAGATGAGAAGAAGGTGGGGGGTGAGGGGTGGGGCAAGAGAGGCTAGATCAAGGGCAACAGAGCAAGCATAATGGAAATAATATGAATACTGACACACGCTGTAGAATTGGGATCAATGGCATGGAACGATTTGTATAAAATTTTTACCTCTCCATTATCGCTTATGCAGTATTTTGCATTTATGGCAGTATTGAAAATCCTACTCCCTGGCTGTTTTGCTCATAAACAACGTATGTCTGGCAGTCAGGAGTGCCAAGGTGGGAGGCAAGTGCCCCATTGGCCTGGATGGGCCATAAAGACTGGGGGTAGCCATTGACCCAGTGCTGGGAAGGGCTCTGGCAGGGCAGCTGCGGGGCAAGAGCCGGGTGGACAGAAGTGCCGCAGCTCTTGATGACTGCCTGCAGTGAATGGTAAACCACAGCCTCCTCTCCCCTTGTCTGAACTACTGCCCACTCCCTGGTCACCGAGTCTCTGGCGTCCCTACATTATCCCATTTGCCTATGACTGCCAACTTCTCACTCACCCTCGATGGTTGCTTTTAGGTGCTGTCTTTCGGTCCTCTGCAAAATGTTGCTTCAGATTGCACTTAGAGCCCTGCAGAGAAAAGCCTCAAGGAGCCCCGCTGATACAATGACTAGGCACTCGCTGCTCAGAGACAGGTTGAGGATTCTAACACACCCAGCCACTCTGCAGGAGAAAACTCCGGAGATCTGATTTCATATTATCACAGCCAAGAACACCCTCTGGAGGTAGGTCTCCTCCATCACAGGGGCTTGTGATGAGTTGGAATCCACAGCACCTAACAGCACTCAACCGGTGACCTCACCATTCCCTCCTACAAACGTCTGAGGCCTGGGCAGACATCTGGAGATACTACCCAGATTGCCACCCAGCCCACAGCCTTAGGGAGCTCTCTCTCAAGTTGACAGGGTGTGTGGTACCAGCCCCAGAATACAAGGGGGTGGGGATCCCCAGGAGGAGTAGATCCCAGAGAACCAGAGGTCTGAGCTGTGTCTTACAGTGTGAACAGGACCTGTTCAGAGCCACTGAAGTCAGAGGATGTGAGTCGTCCAGCAGAGAAAAACAAAACAAAACAAACACAACAAAGGGAGGTGATGAGAGGACCCAGCATTCGGAGGCAAAGAAATGCAGAGTGGCCTCAGCATCGGCTGTAAATGGGGCGGTGGGAGGGGACGCCGGCAAGTCTGGCTGCGGCCAGATGGTGCAGGCTCCGGAGGCCAGGCCACGGGCTTTGGATCTGATCCCGTAGGCTGTGGGAGGTTATTGCACATTTTTAAGCAAGGCTGTAACAACATATCATTTCTCAAGAAAATATCAGTTTAGTGGTTGTAGAAAGGGTTTCACAGTCAATGAGGAAGAACGGGAAAGATGTAGAAAAAGAAAGGCGCGAAGCAGGGAATAAAAATTCTGTGACCCTTAGATACACATCAACACGGATAGCACTATTCTGTCTATTTTGGCCTTCCCTGCTCCTCTCTCTCATGGCTAGCATGTAGTCAGTGCTTATCGTGTGCCAGAGGAGCCCTGGTGGCACAGTGGTTACCGGGGCTGCCAGCTAGAAGGTCAGCAGTTCGAAACCACCAGTCACTCCCTGGAAGAAAGACAGGGCTTTGACGCCTGTACAGAATTACAGTCTCAGAAATGCACAGGGGAAGTTCTGCCCTGTCCTAGAGGGTCACTGTCAGTTGGCATCAACGCGATGGCAGTGAGCTCGGGTTTCTTGGTGCGACGTGCCAGGCCCTGTTACAAGGGTTTTACGCAATCTCCACACAACATGGTGAAGTGAGGTCAAGTTTGAGGCCCATGTACAGATGAGAAGATGTTAAGAAGCTTCTGTAGGGCACACAGTTGGTAAGTGAGGAGTCCCAGAGACGAGTGGGCTCGTGAGCTTTCCCCCCAGCCCCTATTTCTGCCAGGTGAATCTCTCCTCTGTCTCTGATAGTCATGCCAACATGTTTAGCTCTGGTTCATGTCATTGGCCAGGGGTGCCTCCCGTGTCTCGTAAAGTCTACCTGAACTGTCATCTCACACGGCAAGCCTTTCCGACTGGCTCCCCCAGGGCTGGAGCCATCCAACCCGTTTGGTTCCCCATCACCATTTACCTTGTTTCTCTCAAGACACCCAGTATCTGAGGTCAGGGGTCAGGCCTACCTGATCGATCATACCACCACGCCTGTTCTGCTCGTTTCGAACCCGCAGTGTGGGGCACATTGTTTCACTGAACATAATTTGGGTTGTTGTTGTCTTTTTAATTTTTGTTCCTTATACCATAAGGTCTTCTGCCCTTTTCCCCGCAGTCACCGCTTTGTGAATCCTTCCCATGGCAGATTGCGCCCTAGTGAGTTGGCATTTGGCTCTCTGAATGCTCTATGGGCCAGCCTGAAGGCTGTGGCATCTCCCGCCTGCTTTTCTGTTTCCATTTCTCCCGTGATCTCAGTCGCCATATTCCCAAAGCCCCTGTCCCCAGTTCATGACCACCTCCTCCTGAGATCCAGGTGCCTTCCTCCAGGGGTGCCATGTTTGCCTAACTCTTTGTAGGTCCTCAGGAGCCTGATGGGATCAGGACGGGGCTCCACGTCCCTTCATTCATCAGACTTTCCATCAGTGTCCCTTGTAAGTGGCATGGCCCTCGTCCAACTGCACTGCGTGCACAGCTCCATCAAGACCTGTGGGATCCTGTTAGATAGAAAGGGTCCCCATTCATCTGCCTGTGCATGTATGTATGTCTAGGAAGATCACCACAACACTTGTCATAATAATGGCACAGATGATGGCTGCCACATTTGACACTTACAGGCCTGGAACTGGACAAAGAGCGTGCCAGACACGGCCTCATTTCGCCCTCCCTTGCCCACCGTTGTAGGAGCCCTGGTAGCAGAGTGGTTATGCCGTTCGGGGACAATCCGCAGGTTGGCAGTTTGAAACCACAAGGTGCTCCTCGGGAGAAAGAGCTTTCTACGCCTTTAAGAATGGATGGTCTTGGAAACCCACCGGGGCAACCCTACTCTGTTCTAGAGGGTCGCCATGAGTGGGCATCAACAAGCTGGCAGGGAGTTGGGTTTGGTCGCCCACACGCCACTCTTCTGTGGTGTCTGGGGTCACTCTGAGCTCACAGTAGTGCTGGATGGGGGTGCTCAACCCACACTTGTTCCAGGCGAAGGATGGAAGCTTTGGAGGAAACACGTGGCCCCAGCAGTGGCGAGACACCTAGTCCTTCCTCCGGCCTCCCTCTCATCACCACTCCATGAGAGGGAGCGGCGGGCTGCATGCCAAAGCCCAGCGTGGGGAAGCCACGCACTCTCCTTGCCCCGAGATCCAGTGACTTGGGGGCATGCATCTGCCACGCTATTTCATTAAATAAGGAATGAATGGTGCAGTGCTCACTAAATTTTAGGAGGAAGACAGACTTTAGAAGGAAATATTTCCTTAAGAAGCATAAACCACCTTCCCAATCTTGATTGTTACATGTCCCTTCCCGCTGAGGGCTAGGCCCCTGTTCACTGGGAAGTGGAAGGACACCCACCGGTCTCCTCCCTATTTCCCTGCCAGGTTGGAAGAAATAACAAGAGGGGGGAGGTGGGGGAGGGGTAAGAAGTTCAACCAAGAAGATTCAGGGATGATCAGAGAGCAAGTTTGGTGTTAAAGGTCAGTTACATGGCTTGAAACGTTGGAAGATTTTGGGGGTTCTGATCCCAGGAGATGATAAGCAAGAAACATTTCAGAACACCTCCCTCTTGGGTCTTGCAGGGCTGTCCTCATTTGAAAAGGCCCAGGAGCAAACCCCAAAGAAACCAGAGGGCAGCAGGGGGCAGGAGGGAGTGCCGAAGAGGCTCTGACTGTGTGGTGGCAGAGAGGGAGTGGAAGCGCGATGCACGGGAGGGCTGCGTGAGGATGAAGCCGGGTTTCATTGTGTGATGGCTGCAGAAAGAAGGCAAAGGAATGAGGAAGGACAAGACACGGAAGAAGGAAAGAAAGAAGAGGAAGGACTAGTGGATGGGATTATTGCTGTCAGAGAGCTGATTTTTTTAATCAGGAGGCAAGTTTTAACTGATAAATAGGAACAGGAATTTGAGAAGCGTGATTCAGAATCAGGGGCATGGATTGTTCACTGGTCGAATCGTGCCTTTCATGAGAGAGAGCTAGGTACCATTCCCAGCCAGTGTGCCACACCCACACTCGGCGGGGCTTTCACGTGGCTTTGAGACCCCATGGAGCTTCCAGACTGTGCAAGACAGAGTTGGAAGAAAGGGTTGGTGATAGGCTTCTGGCAATCAGCCCATGAAAGCCCTGCAGATCACAAAAGTCCAATCTATAACGGAGCCACCACGCCACCAGGGCGCCACCCTCTGTAAGATGACAGCCACTGACAACCATCGGGAGCAGGTCTCCATTATAACACACGGTGCTGCCGTGAGTCACAATCCACTCCACAGCGAGGGGGAGGGTGGTGGTGGAGGAACTTGAGAGGCGCCTGACCAGCGTGTTTTCACAAGCTCTGCAAACGAGCCCTGGTGGCACAGTGGATTATTTATCTGGCCAGTCGTTCAGACCCACCAGGAGCTTGAGCCCCCTCTGTGGGAGAACGGTGAGCTTTCTGTTCCCCTAAAGTTTTACAGCCATGGAAACACCCAGGGGCAGTTTCTAGTCTGTCTGATAGGGTCCTTATGCGTCGGAATCAACTCGATGGCATTAAGGTTGGGCTCAAGGATTCTGATGTATGATAAGTTTGAGAGACACTGGCCAGAAAATACATGGGGTAAGACGGATTCTGACTAATATTTGAGAAAGAATGTATTTGTTGTTCTAAAAACGGATTGTGGTGATGATTGTGCAACTCTTCTTGGTGTGACCGAACTGTTGAATTCTATGGCATGTGAATTATATGCCAATAAGGCTGTTGGAGATAAAAACAAAAGGAATGTATTTGTTGTGGGGTTGGCTAAATCACTCGTGTTGATTTCGAAGTCACGTAGTGTGACAGAGGAAGTTGGAATAGAGAAGAAAAATGTAAGGATTGTGCAAATCGAGGTCACACAGTTTAAGTGCACAGTCATTTTAGACTATTAACAAAAATGATCTCGGGCTGACTATTCCTTGGGACTTATTCCTACTGGCGCATCCCTGGGAGGATGACTGAAGAGCCGATGCCTTTCCAAAACGCTTCATGAGAAGAGAAGAGAAAGAATAAGAGATTTAATATCCACTTCCTTTCTTTTGCTTTCTGCACCCTCTGAGAAAATGACCAAAGGCGAATGATGAAGTCAAAAGGTAGCCAGCAGTCCGCAGGATAAAGAAAAGATGGAGTCCATGCAAACCGTTATCACTAATTCTTCGATAATTCAAAGCGGGCTCTGCTCTGTGTCTGTGTGCGCCTCCAGGCCTATGGGTGGCACAAAGGATTTGTGCCAGACTACCAAGTGACCTGTTTATGGTTCAGGTTCACACTCACCCAGCAGGGCTGGGGAACGAATAGACTGGTTATTTGCAAAGAACTTTATCACCCGATCCACTTAGAGGTATATTTCTCATTTCTACATGAAATCATTATTGGGGGAGCACCTGAATTCATCAGACGATCATTTTCAGGCTTTTAAAAATATAATAAATGTATCTGTCCATGCTTACCAGATATGCGGAATTTGCAGAAGAGTTGCCCAAAGTAATGCAGGCATGTGTCAACGGTAATGCGGGCATTCACAAAGAGAAAACGAGAAGGAAAATTCTGGGGGATATGTTTCCAAAAGTAAAAGTCTGATAGAAGTTTAACATTCGAGTGCCTTGTTTGACTCTGAATTTTCTTTTAAGGGGGGGGGGAGACCCCTTGAGCACTTCTGCATAGATAAAATAAAAATAACATTGTGCTATTCAGTGTTTTAACCAGAAATAGTCATTTTGACATAAAGACATACTAGAAATGAAAGAATAACATTGAGCAAAGATCTGCATAAGCACAAAGGCTTAATTAGGTGGGGCGGGGTGGGTGGGGAGGTTGGCTGAGAAATGGCCCTGCACTGTTAAGCACTGTTCAGTTGGAGGAGCTTCCATGGTGGCTCCCTTACTCAGCCCTGGCTCATCTACCAGCAATGTCCAGGCCCAGCAGACACCTCTGTACTCCCTGCTCATGAACCCGTGTCTGCATCTACTTCTACTGGTCTGCAGGTGGGTCTCGACCAAGACCTGCTTATCCTATGGAAGACCACTTGCAATTCCTATAGAGCTAATTTTAATATTCAACTTGTTAAAAAATATCGACTATATATTTTAAATATCAACTATATATATACACATACATACATGTATCTACACGTATACCTATGTACACACAGATTACATATAACATACATGTATCTACATGTACATGTATGCACACACACATTATATATATCTATTTAGGTGCCATTCGTCCATTCCGAGCCAGCGCGTCCCGGTGCACAAGACAAAGCCCTGCCTGGTCTGGTGCGTCCTCACAGCCGCTCCGTGTCACTCCATCACCTTGAGGGCTTTCTTCTTTATTGCTGCCCCTCGACTTTAGCCACCATGATGTCCTTCTCCAGGGGTTTAGCGCTCCTGACAACATGTCCAAAGTCTGTGAGATGAAGTCTCGCCACCTCCTGCCTCTCAGGAGCATTCTGGCCGCACTTCTCCCGAGACAGACTTGTTTGTTCTTTTGGCAGTCCTTGGCATTTTCGATGTTCTTGGCCAGCACCATAATTCAAATGCATCGATTCTTCTTCGGTCTTCCTCATTTATTGTTCGACTTTCATGTGCACATGACGCAATGGAAAATACCATGGCTTGGGCCAGGTGTACCTTAGTCCTCAAAGTGAACATCCCTGCTTTCCAACACTCGAAAGATATCTTATGCAGTATATATGTGTAGATACATAGATGCAGTATATATGTGTAGGTACATAGCTAGGATATATAGTGTATTTAAGCAAAAATGTTTTTAAAGCGAATTAGTTTCACCCACACACAAAAAATTGCACAGACTATACAGAAATTTCCTATCTATCCTCTTTAGCCTGCATACCGTTTGTCCTATTATTAACATTCTGCATTCCTGAGGTGCTTATTGGCTAAAATCAATACGCTGATATTACTGATGAAGGACCAAGTAGTGTTTTCTTCCATTGCACATAAGCTCTCTACGAGTCTTCCGACTCGATGGCACCTAGCAATCATTATTATCAATGCATTCTGATCATTGCAAGTTCATAGTGTACTCTGGACTCAGGTGAAATGACTAAGGTGCTACAAACGACAAGGTTGGAAGTTCAAGTCCACTCAGAAGTGCCTCGGCAGAATGGCCTGACAACCTACTTCTGAAAACTCAGCCACTGACATCCCTACAGAGCCAAGGGTCTCTGGGGAATGGCAAGGCAGTGTGGCACGTGCCCTGGGCACCACTCGAAAGGGGTGCGGGAATCCCCGAGCAGTTTCTAATAGTCATCGCCATTTCCATCCCCACCTGTGCACGATCATTTGGCAAATTACAGTGGTGCTTTCCTATTTGAGAGTGCCCACCTGTCAAGGCAGACCAGGTGATCTTGTTCTGCTGAGTGTAAGAAGAGAAGACGCTGAAAGAAAACAAAATGATTCAGAGCAAATCATAGTTATTTTAATTAGTGAAAGCAAAGAAAGTGCGGAAGTAATTTTCAAGTGGTGCCATAGTGTGTTAAGTAAAGGGTGAACATGCTTGTCTGTGGAGCTGGCCTTGTGGTGCAGTTATTTAAAAGGTGGGTGCCAGCTATTTGCAGGAGGCACAATTTCAGTGCTTGCCATAAAAACTCAAAAAACTATTTAAACTCACTGCCATTGAGTTCATTCCAACTCATGTGACCCTGTTGGATGGGTAGAACTGGCCCTGAGGGTTTCCAAGACTGTAAATCCTTATGAGAGTAGAAAGCCTCCTCTTTCTCCTGTGGAGCAGCTGGTGGCTTTGAACTGCTGACCTTGCAGTTAGCAGCCCAACATGTCACTCACGAGGCCACTGGGGCACAGATGTACTTTTCTACAGCTCTGTCTCTGTATGGAACACAGGGAATCAACTCTGAATTGGAGCTGACTGTATGGACACAGGTTTTTATAGTTTTCAGTAGGGTTTACTCTGTGTGTTATAAGGTCCTAAAATATCATATAGCCACCCTTAGAGCACCATGCAAAAACCGTTTCACTGTCCTAGGATACACCTTGCCTTGTGCAACTTTTTAATGATTCGTTTTTCAATCACTTTGGATCTGAGGGGTGCATTACGCTCAGCCATTGAGAATGGCAGTTCATCTGAAATGGTGGCCTCATTTAGAGTTAGTTGTCTGTTCTACAAGAACTCAGTTGGTGAATTATAGGAAGTAGGGTCCAAGGTCTCTAGACTCTAGATTCCAAATGTCTGTCCCAGACTTGGAATGACATCTCTAGTCCCAGAGAGGCTGCATTATTCAAAGTGCAGGTGGATTTCTTTCGCCGTTGGGAGGTCTGGAACTCACAGAGCTGACCCCTGTGTGTGAGAGGAAGCTGACGGTCATTTGTCAAGATCAGCTGGATCTCCCTCCCACGTCCTCCTAAAATAAAGAGCACTGACGACGGAAAAGAAAGCAGTGATACATTGAAGTGGCGTTCTTCGGAATTGTTTCTGTTCTTAAAAATACTTTAGGTTTAGTCTTAAACTTGGGAAAATGTATAAACATATGTATAAACATACACAAGGAGGAAGATACTATTTCCCTGTATACTATGAATCCCTGTATAGCTTTTGCCCAGATTTAATGATGATCAGAATTTGCCACACATGCATTTGCCTCCACCCCTGGTGAACCGAAGGGAAGTTTACAGAGCAGGTCATCAGTTTTACATTCAGTAATTCACACATATTTTGTTTCATCTCTTGATTGTAGGATAGCATCATTTCTCCCCTGTGTTTCAAGTTCCCCTTCCTCCTCCTTTCCTAATCACCTAAACTTGATCTTGGATTCCATGTTGCCCTTCTGAGCTCAGATGAATGTTCTACAGTGTGTGCACCTCACTAGTGTTACTGTTTCCCTTCCAACCTGGTCCATTGTTTGGCTGAACCCCGAGCCATTGTTTGGCTGAACCCCGAGCCATGGGAATGGCACATTCCCAGACCTGAAGGGCAATCGTCTTGAGGGTCCCACCAGTCTCTAGTCGGCCAGAAAGTCTGCTAATCTGAGTTTTTGCAGGACATTCACTATTTCTAAATATGGCTGTAAGGGTATAAATATCAAAGTGTCGGTCTGTGTTACCTCACGCTGCTTTAATGGAAATACCACAAGTGAGTGGCTTCAGCAAACCCCTCAATGGATATTCTGCCAATTCCCAAAGGCTTACTTTTTGTCAATGTCTTCTGTGCTGTTTGGACTCCTCCCTTCAGAAACATCGGTCCTTGGTCATCTGCTGCCTCCTGAAATGGTTGGATGACGACTAATTCTCTTTATGCATTCCTTCCATCTTCTCTGGATGCTTCCCATGCCATAATTTGCCCACAGAATCCTTCTGGATGGTCATTCGAGACCTGAATTTATATTCAGGTCTCGCTCCATCCAGATCTTTGCACATTTCATTATAATGTCTCACTTTGCTTTTCCAAGCCCACTTTGAAATCTTCTATGCATCTCATTTCTTTGTCACTTTAGCTACTCTGTGTTCAACAGCAAAATTCAGAGCCTCTTCTGAAACATTGGTCTTTTCTTCTTGTGCCGTCATTTTTATGAGCTTGGGGTTTCCTCGTGTATCATGCTTCTGACGTCACCCCACAGCCTGTCTGGTCTCCAGTCATTAGTGTTCACCACATCAAATTTCTTTTGAGACGGTCTCTAAATTCAAGTGGGATAGACTCGCAGGTGCACTTCAGCTCTTGTGGACTGGGTTTTAGGGTTCTTCAGCTTCAGTTTAAACCGGCATGAAAGCAATTGCTGGCGTGTTCTGCAGCCAGCCCTCGACTTTATGGATATGGGTCTTCTCCTTCGTTTCTTCTCATTGATATAGTAAATCTGACGCCTGTGTGTTCTATCTCACAGGGTCACAGTTTATGTTGCTGAGGGGAAAGGTCCTTTAGTCTCGACAGACTCATCATGCAGTCTCTGGCTTTCCTTCTATTACTAAGGCCACATTTTCTAACTAATGATCCTTTATTTCCAACTTTCACATCCTAATTATCAGTAAATATGAATGCATCTTGATCACACATTTGATTAATTTCAGGCTACAGAAGTTGGTAAAAAAAATCTGCATTATAGGGGTTAGGATTTGCAATACATATTTGTGTGTGTAGAGGGTGTCACAATTCAGTCTATAATGGGGTTCCTGATGGAAATTTTTTCATAGCCTTATATGAGTCTCTTGTTTCTAAATTCCTGCATCCTAATTATATCAAGGACATGGCAGTTACAGAGGAACCCACCATTTAGAACTTTAGTGTCCCACAATTAAATTTGTTCTCCTGTGCCCAAGTGTAAGTTTAGAACAAAAATATAGATACGATTTTTAAACCACCTTATTGTGCCTCTTGGCGACCCTCATGATCACAACCAGTTCGTATTAGACTACCAACTGAAAAGGCTGGCGATTGGAACGCACCCACCAGGATGCCAGAGAAACAGCTCTGGGGATGGCTTCCCTGAGGGTGACCACTAAGACCCCCTCCGGAGCAGTTCTGCTCTAGGACACAAGATCCTTAAGAGTCCGCGGGAGCTCAGAAGGGTAGCATTCAATCGAAGACAAAGTTTAGACGGTTAGAAAAGGGGGAGGAAGGGAAAGAGGAAACAGAAAAGTGGGATAAAGGATGGCACACTGCAATCAAGGAGATGAAACAAAACATGTATGAATTGCTGAATGTAAAACTGATGATCTGCTCTGTAAACTTTCCTTCAATAAACACAAAATGGGGGGGGGTGTTGAATGCATGTGTGGCAACCCCCCCCCCCATCCCATTTATTAAAGAAACAGGACAAAGGTACAAGGCAGGAAAGACACCATCCGTCCTTCACATCAGGCTGAACAAAAGCACAGTGATTTTCTCCCTTCTGCCCCACCCACGCCCCAGATGTGGGGCAAGTTTTGATAATCATTCAATCTGGGTGAAAAGTATATGGGGATTCACTGTTATGGAAAGCGTTTGATAATTATTAGTTATGAGTAACTATCATTATAAAGAGCCCTCATGGCATCGCAGTTAAGTGCTTGGCTGCTAACAGGCAGGTCAGTTGTTTGAACCCACCGGCCACTCCGCAGGGGAAAAAACTGTGTCTGTCTGCTTCAGTAACAGTTTACAGCCTTGGAAACTCGATGGAGAAGTGCTACCTTGTCCTGTAGGGTAGCTATGAGTTGGAATTGACTCTGTGGCACGGGGCCGGAAGGAACCATCATTATTAATAAGGTAAATCCTGGAGCCCGGGTGGTGTACACAGGTAAGCTTTAGGTCAGCAGTTCAAAACCACCAGCCACTCCACAGGAGAAAGATGAGCCTTTCTACTCCCGTAAGGATTTAGTCTCAGAAACCCACAAGAGCAGTTCTATTCCATCCTACAAAGCTGTTCTGAGTTGGAAGAGACTCAGTGGCAGTGAGTTTGGTTTGGCTGGAGTTTCCTGTATCCATATCCCTGGGTGACGCAAATGGTTAAGCAATTGGCTATAAGCTGTGAGGTTGGCAGTTTGAACCCACCCAGAGACACCTCAGAAGGCAGGTCTCACGAGTTGCCTCTGATGGGTGGCAGTCTTGAACACCTTATGATACCTTATGAAGCCGTTCTTCCTTGCTTAGATCTATCCAATCAGTGAGCCTAGAGGCGGAATCTCGACTCGCTGGCACGGGGCTAGAGCAACAACAAAGCCCTTGGGGAATCACTTTATATTGGTGTTGTATACTGAATTCTAAGATGATTTTACTCCTCAGGACCAGTGGTGAGATTGGTGATACCAGGAGGGTGGAGGGAAGGTGGGGTAGAAAAGGGGAACCGATTATGAGGGTCTACTTATAACCTCCTCCCTGGGGGATGGACAACAGTAAAGTGGGTGAAGAGAGACGTCGGGCAGTGTAAGATATGATAAAATAATAATAATTTATAAATTATCAAGGGTTCATGAGGGAGGGGGTGGGTGGGGAAGGAGGGGAAAAAAAGAAAAAAACGAGGAGCTGATTCCAAGTGGAAAGCAAATGTTTTGAGAATGATGAGGGCAACGAATGTACAAATGTTAACGCAATGGGTGTATATATGGATTACGATAAGAGTTGTACGAGCCCCCAATAAAATGGTTTTTTAAAAAAGATGATTTTCATTACCTCTGGACAGAGAATAAAGCCAAAGCTTAGGCTCACGCAGGTAACCGAGCTTCCTAACTCAAAGCACGAGGAAGACCACATCCATTTCACTACTCCATAGAGAAGTCTGGAAGTTGCTCTTCAGAAGCACATGACCCCTGTTCCAATTCGTCCCAGGCAGCACATGCCTGCCCCAAGTGGGCTATCATCTTTTCTAGTATTTTCTGGTTACTAACTGGTCCTGAGTGATTTCAACCCAGAGCATGCAGAGATGACAGAGCCTGGTCGTGGATAAAACTGTTTTCTGTTGATTGGATTAAATGCACAGGAAAGCAGACCTCTTACCCTTAGTATCTCCGGAAACGGACAGTAATTGGGTTCTGACAGATAAGGAGGCTCGTGTTCCCTTTCCCCTGCCCCAGAGCAGTAGAAAAAGCAGGCCATGCTGAGGTGTGGAATCTTCCAGCTGCCCACCCTTTGAGCCTCAGTCGTTCTTCCCAAGAAAAGGCACCTTTTTCAACGCTAGCCCTGCCTCTCTTTCCCACGGAGGGTGGCCAATGGCATGTGAGAACCAGAGAGCCAGAAAAGACCAAAGGCTATTCCAATCATGTTTGCGAATGTATATCGCTGCCATCTGCTGGATGGAACGGGTACCAGCCCTGCCCCGGTGCCGGCGTGTCTGCTCTAAGGAGCAAACGCGGGTTTCCCAGGAGGGCTCGGAACTGGCTGGTGTGTTTGCCTCCTTCAAGGCGTTCACAGATGTTGCCAATTCCGTCGCCACCTCGATCACAACTAATCAAGAAGGTAAAACTGATGTCCATCTTCGAACCGATGCCCTGCTTAGTATCAACAGCCGCCCGGCGGTCACTTTTGGCCTGTTCCCAGATGGATGCTGTAATTGCTTTGGAAAAGCCCGTCCCAGCACCAGGAGCAAGGGCATGTGGGGCGCTGGAGGAGCCTCTCGCCCAGGTGAAGACCGGCTTGCACGGAAGTGAAAGTGCATCTGAAATGCTGGGTCCGATCAGCCGGCCGCATGTACTCAGCATGCGCCCGGTGCGCTGAGCACTGTGGATTCCACGTGTGGGAAGCCATGGCGGACGCATAAGGACAACCAATCCCTACTCTTGATGGCAGCATGACTCGGTTGCTTCCTGTGCGCCGGACACAGGACGAGTACCTTGTCCATCTCGTTGACTCCTCAGGACACCCCGGGGAACTGTTATCATCTCATTTACAGGGATCGCATATTGCTGTCAGAAAACTGGCTCGCAGAGATGAAGTAATTTAGCCAAAATAATAGAGCTAGAAAGCTAGACGGGGGATTTGCATTGGGGGTGGGAAAGAAGGCAGGAGACAAGTGTGGGCACGGGGACTGGTGCAGGATGGACGCTTTATTCACGCCGAGATCCTTGTGTCTGCCACACGTCCTTTGTCCTGTGAGCTACAAATTTCCCACTACGCTAAAGTGCTACAGAAACAGTAACTGAGGATGGCAGAAGATGCTCTGAGAAAGACTTATCAGGAAGACTAGCCCTTCCTCCAGCAAGCATCTGAGATCTATCTAGTCAACATTCCCTTCAGTCCAGAACGCTTCTTCCTAATAGCAGCCTGGGTATCGGCAGCAAAATCGCCGGAGCATTGTCCGTTCTCATTGGATAAACAAAACGAACCTTCTGCTGGGCGGGACAGCGAGTAACTGATGTGGTCAGTCATTGCTGGCGAGCCATCCAGATGGGCTGGCCACCACCGCCTTACACCGTTTCCTTCGCTTCCTCTTTTCTTTCCTGGTCCAAGCGCCAGGGTGGGGGCCCCATCGGGGACCGTGCCCTTGGCCGGGTTCTGGAGCTCACAGGTGAACTGGTGGGAGTGGGGGTGGGGTGAGGTAGGGATGAGTGCTACCTGGTGACAGGGAAGGAAAGCATTCTGCCGCGTGTCTGTGACAGCTGCTCACAGGGTGAGTGTCTCCTGGGCAGAGAACCCTAGCGCTGGGGCAGAGGAGCAGCCCTCGGCAGGTGTGGAGTCAGACCGCCTGGGTTAGAATCCAAGCTCTGTCGGCTAGGCTAGTGTTTGCCTTTAGGCAAATCACATAGCTGCTCTAATCTTGACTTGTTGTTTTTCCACCTATAAAAGGTGGTGGAGGCTGTTAATGGTGATCCTTGCCTCGAAGGGTTGTTCTGTTGGCTCAGACTGGTTGACGGTGCTGGCTCCCTAAGTCTCAGCCATAGCTAGTAGAGGCGTCTCAGGAGTTCAAGGAAGCCAGGCAGTGTGGGACAGACCCACACAGTTGTTGCCGTGGTTAACTGTCATCAAGTTGGCCCCCAACTCATGGCGGGCACCGTCTCCAAGGTTGGTTGCAGGTCAGATCTTTGTGACCCATTGGGTTTTCACTGGCTGGCTTTGAGAAGCTGACCTCGCCAGGCCTTTCTTCCTACCCTTCATCTGGGGAGCTCCTTTGAAACCCGGCCACCATCATCACCGGTACACTGGCCCGAAAATGAAGCTGCATCTCCTGTTTGGAAGGCAAGAATCCGGACATGGACCCCCCACTTCCTTAGGACACAGAGAGTGGGAGCCAGAGGGGAGTGCCTCCTGCAGAGAAGCTACCTTTTACGCTTGCTTGGTGGTACCTCAGTGCACATGACTTTGACTTTGGGCATCATCTTAATCTTATAAGCACATTACATAGATTATCATCCTCTTTGCATAGAAGTAATGGATTCTTGGGTGTGCCTTAGTTAAAATGATGCCTCCCCAATCCAAAACACACACGCATGCGAACCACTCATGAGAGCATCTCATAGAATTACAATCGTGTATCAAATCTCTACTTCGAGAGAGCTATTAATTATTCCTAGAAATAACAGACACCCAGATTTCCCAGAATGAACATTTCTCTTACACTGAATTTGTCTTCCTTATGAATCAAAACAAACTCACTGCCAAGGAGTCGATGCTGACTAATAGCGACCATTGAGGACGGGGCAGAACTGCCCCTGTGGGCTTCTGAGACTGTCACTCTTTATGGGAGCAGAAAGCCTGGAGTTTCCCCCTAGGAGCAGCTGGTAGTTTCAAACTGTTGACCTTGCGAAATGTCCTAATTTGAGATTATTTTTTAAATGCATCAACTCATCAATCAGTGGAATTTCGGTGGGGAAAAACACACTTTCCTGATCTTTATGTGTGAGTTTTAGAAAAAATGAAAACAAGCAGAAAGATGGGTGATAGAAGTACAAAAAAAATGGCCCACTTAAGAGAAGTATGAAAATGTTGCACTGAGATAAGAACCAATAGAAAAAATCAGACACACATAGAATCAAGTCTAACATAGAATCAAGTCTAACATAGAATCAAGTCTAACATAGAATCAACTCTGAGCACCCAGCTCAGAATACACTCAAATCAGACCAACAAACTTTATTGGGGGAAGACCTTAAAATGCTTTTCAAAACATGGTTTGCAGTAAGTATGTCCATCATTTACACACACACACACACACACACACTTTTGGAGTCACAATGGGTAGTGGTCAAGGAGAGGCTGGCAGCTGGAGTGCCTTGAAAGAAAGGCCAGGCGATCTCTTGCTGACATCGGGCCAGTCTTGAAAACCTCATGGAGTGCACAGAGGGAGTCTGCACGAGTCAAAAAGCACTCGATGGCAAGTGGTTTAGGTTTGGGTTTCTTATAGACACTTGACCAGTTTTCATTTTTATAACTACTGAATATGTTGGGGGGGACTCCAAGGCACGGTGACCCCTGTACAACAGAATGAAGTAGGTCCCGTCTGGGCCAGCCTCACAATGGTGCGCCTATTGGAGGCCAGGGTTGCAGCCACTGTGTCCATCCAGCCTGTCATTTCACATAAAAGTATCATTTATATGCTATGCATCATTTACATAATGAATAATATACTACAGGTGTAGGATATTTTAACATGATGTACTCGTTCTCGAAGGTGCAGACTTAATTTTTGTGTCAGAAAGTCAAACATAGACCAATCCAAGTCAATGAATGATGAAGTCCGATTTAGCTGGGCTTGGGAAAACAAGACAGAGCCCATTGCATAAAGGAAAAGGCACCTGACAAAGAAGAGCGAAGAGATGGTGCAGACACATTTCAGATCCTGGGATCACCTTTGTAACTGCATGGGGAGAGGGGGGTGGTTACTGGCAGGTCGACTCACGTGTACAGCCGAAGGAAATGCTGCTTCGTCCTGGGCCAGCTGAACCATCACTGTACATGCGGAGGCCACTGTTTGGGTTACTGTGTTCATCCATTTCATTGGGGGGTTTGTGTCCATTTTTGCTGACTCTAATTAGTAAACATTTAACCTACTGTAATTAAAAACCACTAACAATTCTTTTTTTTTTAAATTTTTTTATTTTCTATACATTGAAAGCTGTCAAGGCAAATTTAATGACCAAATTAATATAGCTAAAAACTCATTCTTTTTTTTTTTCTTTTTTAACATTTTATTAGGGGCTCATACAGTTATCCCAATCCATACACTCATCAATTGTGTAAAGCACATTTGTACATCGTTTCTCAAAACATTTTCTCTCCATTTAAACCCCCGACATTAGGTCCTCATTTTTCCCCTCCCTCCCCGCTCCCCCCTCCAGCATGAGCCCTTGATCAATTCATTTTTTTATGACCAGTACATTTCTAAACTTCTGTCAATTCGATATAAGATGTGGGGATGCTGTAGTATTACTACCCAATCTGGCTACTAGATATGATGTGAAAGGTCTAAAACCTACCCAGTCATCCAAATCCAGAGGCCATTAGGTTAATGTGTTTGACACCTCTCTCTCCTTGTCTGCCCATAACCAATGCCCCCATGTTCTCCTGCATGACCAGCCAAATGGACCTTGACTCCTTCCATCCCTGTTCCTCACCGCCAACCAACTTACACTTAACCCATCTACTCTTGTTTTGTCTAGACAAACGTAACAGCCCTGCAAGGGCAACACTGCATCGACTGTGGACTCTGTCACCCACTTCCCACAGTGCTGACAGTGTTACCCTCTCAAAACACAAACTGGATGATGTCAGGGTTTCCAGCTCCCAGCCCTCCCTTCCATGCCTCTCACAGCTCATTGGATTTAAGCCCCACTGCCTTGCTGCCTGCTCACCCATCCCTGCCTCTTCCCTCTCGCTGCTGCAGCCAGTCAACCTCCAGTCCCTCCCTCTTGCTGGACCACTCCAGGCTTGGCAAATATGGTTCCCTCTTCTCCCTGCCTGGAACTTTCTTTCTCTTGTTCATGCCCACTGAGAACCTGCTCCACTCTTGTTTCTAGCACTTCGTCAAGCACTCTGACCAGATTCCTGTCCAGTCCACTCCTTTCTGGCTAAAGCTACCAGACCCCCCCATGTTCTTTTCCCTTCCAGCCACTCATCTCCGTTTGTCGCTTGTCCAATTATTTGATTAACCTCTGTGTCCCGGTCTGGATCACACACACTGGGAGATTCTGACTCTGAATGCTTTTGGTCCTCACCACCATGTGTCCAGCGTGAAGCACACAGGGTCTTGCACCCAGCAGGCACTCAGTGTTTGATGAATGGATGGATGAACTTAATAAATAGAGGCTTGTTATTGTTCAGGGGTGATCTCTCAGTTTTCCTTTCTGCTCCGGTATTTCAAACCAAACACATCAGCAAGCTAAGCATTATTTACATCTAGTATGGTTTTATGAGTGAAATGAGAAGCGTGCTCGTACCGACCTAGGAAAACGGGGTGGTTTCTTACTTTTGCATGAGCAGGCGATTCACATAAGCCTGTATGCTTGCATCCAAATGTTCATATTTATCCCCAGAAGGCTAAGTTCATCTTGGAGGCAGAGGAGATCAGTGTTCTATGCCTTTAGAAAATCATAAATTGTAGGCTCCCCCCACCTTCCGCCCCCCCCACCAAAAGGGGTTCGGTATGCGGTTTAAGATTCAACTGAAAAAAATGCCTTGGCCAACTGAAAAGTCACCAACAGGCATCCTTTGAATGAAAACCCAAAAGAAGACGCAAATAGGAAAAGCTTCGGCTCACACAGCCCATTTCAGAAGCAGAGAGCAATCCTTCTGATTTGAGAACTGCCAAGGCAAGCCAGCTCACGAGGAGGTGGCAGAAGTTTCCATTTTCAGAAAGTTCTCTCCGACAGATACAGTGCATCTTCAGTCATTATTCCGACACACGAAAACAAAGGGCTTTGGGTAAATAAGTGTATGCCAAAAGGCTTATGATGCCAGCCGGCAGACGGAATAATACGTTTTCATCATCATCCAGCCGAAGTCTTACTGCAGTTACTTTGCGAGCACTTAGGTAGCATAATTTGTGCAATAATTACTGAGCGCCCTCAAACAAATAGCTCACAGCTGAGTAATCTCAACGGTCAGTACATCACGATTACTGAAATAAGTATCAACCAAGCTATTCACGCACACCCCGACTCCTCAAGCACATGCGAGACATTAGAAATGTGGAAATCTTATAGCTGGAAGAGAGACCTCTAGTGTGTGTTTGAGAACTTTATACTGTGCCTCAGGCAGAATTAATACAGCAAAATCACTGCAGTCATTTTGAATCCTATGGTGGGAGGTTTTTTGCCAACTATCATTCACCCTCGATTCATTTCAAAGCTTCTTCCCGGCAAACAAACGTATGAGGTTTTTGCCCAATTAATCATTTTCTTTTTCATAAACACATTCCCTAACCCAATGAAGTTTTCACCCAGACACAAAGTTTTAAGACTCTGTGGTCACCTTTGCCACCTAATTAGCAGACAGCCAGCTAACCTCCTGCGATCACAACCATCGCTAGCCATTCTCTAGGAGAGCAGCCGGAGGAGTCCAGAGCCAAGTGTCAGCACGCAGCCTCCGGAACCCCAGTCCTTTCCACCAAGCCAAATGCCACACGGATACCAACACGAGGAAGTTGTGGGCAGACTGCCCATTCTCCAGGAAACAAATGGTTCCACCACTATTTTAAATCCACCAAGCGGCTTCCCTCTAAGTGCCCACTGGCTCCCAAATAGGCAGGTACATTTCCTAGATGGAGAATCAAATTTAATGAATCATTCGATGGCATCAGTCTCAGCCTTTTAAAATCCTTTATTCCCCCCCTTTTCACATTAAAAACGCATTTGAGATACACACCGAAATATGTTCCACTAACACACACAGACACACACAGACACACAGACACACACACACACACACACACACACACACACGAGGTCTCTTAAGGAGTCTACTGCTGAGAAGGTAAAAGCATTTTGCTCATTTTTAATTTGCTAAAACAATCCAAGCATGCTTGGTACCCAGAGGGTATTCTCAAATAAACTTGTATCTCTAGCTGCCAGCTTAGTTGATTGAAAACAGAAGGCAAACGTTTCTTAAAGAATGAGTATGTTAAACGGTTATGTCTCTCACCTCCCCACCAAGAACACACACACACACACACACACACACACACACACACACACACACACACACGGCTTTGCTCGAAAGAAACCGGTCCTCTGATCTGAAAGGTAATGCCGAATTTGTACCAAATTACTTCTGCCTACTACTGTGATGCATCTCTGAGCCAGGACGCCAACGCCACGGGATATTGGACAGTTCCGGTGCCGTCCTCCCCGCACAAAGGCGACGGCCCCATTTGCAACTTTGTTAACTTAGTTGGCGCCCGCCCCGCCGGCCCCGAAGGGAAGCCCAGTCCCCGTGCAAACGTTTGGAGCCCGGAAAATCATTTCCACGGCAGTGCCGGGGTTCGCCAGCACAAAGCAGGCACGGCGGACCGCGATGCTAGGAAGTGGCGGTGTGCTGGGTCGCGGGGCGGCCGTGCGGAGGTAAGGGCTCCCCGCCCCGCACCCCCGAAGGGTCGCCGACCTCCGGGCTGTTGGGGTGGGGGGCTCCACGTCACTTTTGCCACCGATCCGCCAGAAGACGCCCCTCCACCGCTTTCTTTGCTTTTCTTTTTGTGAGGTGGGGGGGAACCAGCAGGCGCGGACTCTATTTTCCTGCCAGGTCCCTCTGGGGGGCGGGAGAGG
>NW_022111300.1:12816958-12824930 GCF_000313985.2 Echinops telfairi
CGGGCCGTGTGTGTGCGAGCGTGCCGCGCTCTCGCCCCATGCCTGGCACATGCGTAAAAGCGAGTTGCGCCCAAAGTCCCAGCCATACCCTCCTTAGCAAATAATAACAAACCCAAACCGTCAGATCTTACCTGAAACATTGAAGCACAAAGTCTCTCTCCAAGTCCCCTTTTCCTTTTCCTCTCCCCCCTTTCCCGATTTCTCTCCCAGCGATCTGCTCGGCTCGCCACACCACAGAGAAATGCAATAGCTTGGCTAAGGTAGACAGAACAAAATACAGAGAAGACTTGCTCCAGGGCTTTGAAACCCCTCAAGGCAAGGATCAGGATACAATTAGCTCGTGCCTCTACCTCCAGTCTGAATCAATCTCCAAAATAAAACTTAAATCAGATTAACTGATCACAGGGCAGACAATTGATCTGCCTCAAAAAGAAAGCTCTACGTATATATGTATAGATACATATAAAGAAGAATTTTTTACCAGATTTTTTTGGGGTGGAAAAACAGTCTCATTCCAGCCTCCAACTTGCTTTTTACCCTCCTCTTGCACAGAAAAGCTGATTTTAATCGTTGTGATTAGTTTTGATGTAACGTTTCCGCGGGCGATTTCTGCAAATGGATGGAGTGTTTCTTTGCCAAAAGAGGGAAAAGCAGCAGATGATGATAATTATAAGGATTGTTGGTTGTTTCTTTTTATTTGTGTTTGGGGCTCACTTTCTCAAGTTGACCTGACATTGCCGTCCCTGTAAGGTCGCACAACTTGTTGGCGAAGATCACCGCCCAGTCTGATCAAAGGATAGGTGATAATTTGGCAATAGAGCAGCACATTTTTGGTTCCTTTGGCGACCCAACGTCCCCAATGACGTGTATAAAAATAAGCACATGCAGTCTGCTTTGCCCCAATCAAGTCTGAATCAGCGCCTGAGGGGGATACACAAACTCATTTCAAATGTTCAACCATGCAGAATTGCAAAAAGATTGAAGGAGTTACACCGCATTTTTTTTTTGAAATAGCAAAATTAAAAGAAAACCTACATTAGGGATAGCCAAGGACCTATCGTTTAGATTTATTTGCGCAACCCTCTGAACACGCCACTCCTCCCTCCTCTTAGTCCCCTTCACCTGGTATCTTTTATAGCAGGGTTTGTATAATTCCATCGTTTTGACGGAAGTGCTGTACCAAGCTAAAGTAACTCCAGCGTAAACACATTTCCCACATTGCTACTCCAGCTCTGACCTCCCCGCCCCCCCCCTCCCCCGCCCTCCCGGGGTCTTTGTTCAAAGACATTGTGCCCAAGCCAGTGGTTATCTTAATTCTTTTTAGTTAGGCTAGGGTGTTTGGTAATAAACTCAAGGGTCCCCTCTGGTTAGCGTTATGCCTTTGCAGGATACTTTTTGATAATGGTATGTTTTTGAGCACTTCACAGTTCATGAATTCAACAACTTTGCTGACATTTCTCATGAAAAAGACCAGGCTGTAAAGCCCCGGATACTTAAAAAAGGAAAGAAAAAAAAAAACAACCCTTCCCCAAACCTCTAAATGGAACCAGACTTAGGCTACAAATACCTGCATTGGCAGCAGTTCACAGGAAGTGTGTGTGTGTGTGTGTGTGTGTTTAAGTCATTTAATCTTTAAGGTAAGCAGTTATCAGCAGACAGAACCAAACTTTTCAAAAATAATAGTTAATAAGACCAGCACTTAACATGAAAGATGACTGTCATAATGACAATTAGGTGTTGGTAGATCTTTTACATAATGTAACTAGTTTGTGTAACAGAGGTGTCCAGTTTGGGAAAATCAGTGCCATATTAAGAAGAATGAATGGCTCAGAAAGCCAAAAGAAATCAAATTATTATTCACAATTCTTCTCTTTCTCATCACACCCTGGGCAACTATATCCCTTGATTTGCAATAAAATAAAATGTTTCCATAAAAAACTTAAATTCATTGAATCAAAACTTTGGTTTTGTCCCCAGATGGTCTAAACACGAATGTAGGAGAATGTGTAAAGGGAAAAGTCTACCCCAATCATTGATATGATGACATAATAAATTCCTGATAGGGCCTTCAGCAACTTCATTTATTTATTTATTTAACCAAAATCAGAGAACCTTGTGTTTGCATCATTGACCTAGAATTGGAATGCTGCCAAGAGACCTTTGCAGGCATGGGGCTCCCCATGCATTTTCCCCAAGGTCAAGACAGACTAGGCCCCAGAGACAGCACTAGAAGGAAGAGGAGGGTGCCAGTGAGCAGGCTCACTTTGAGAAGCTGGGGACACCGTTCGAAATTGTGCTGTCAAGGCCTGAGACAGCCTTCCTGAATTCTCTCTCCAATCTTCCCCCAAGTTTACATAGCACATTCTTTTAGATATCTCTGATGGCTGCAGATCACTGTCCTTTGATAATTAAACTTTGGAAACACCCTCTTACCAACTCCCAACCCCCCACCCCCCATCCCCGAAAAAAATTTGGAACCAGATCTGGGGACTAAGTCGATAATGAAGATGAGCTGTACTGGGTAGTGTCCAAAAAAGAAAGCATATATGAGTAAAACCAGTGAGGTCACTTGTCTTCCAGTGATGCTTAACCTGACTAAAGACCATACTCAAGATATTTTAAGCAATGGGATCATCATTAGAAAAAGGGATGTGCTTTCCAAGAGAGCTATTTTGAAGGAAAATAGTACCAGTTTGAATGTAACCTTCATTTCATGTTACATAATATGTTCATTTTTATTTTAGAAATTAAGGTGCAGTATAGCACCGATGAAACATACAACTTTCCTCTAGTTCTTTAATGCTTCCTACCCCCCACTATCATGACCCCAATTTTACCTTACAAATCCAGCGAGAACAGAGCATGTAGACTGTTACAGATAAGAGCTGGAAACACAGGGAATCCAGGACAGATAAGCCCCTGAGGACCAATAATGACAGTAGTGATACCAGGAAAGTAAGGGTAAGATGGGGGGAGAAAAGGGGAACTGATCGCAGTGATCTACCCATAACCCCCTCCCAGGGGGACGGGCAACAAAAGTGGGTGAAGGGAGACGGAGCAGTGTGAGACATGAAAAATAATAATAATTTATAAATTACCAAGGGTTCGATACCAAGGGCTCAAGTAGACAGAAAATGTTTTGAAAATGATGATAGCAACAAATGTACAAATGTGCTTGACACGTAACAATGATGAGAAATACAACTTTCCTCTAGTTCCTAAATGCTTCCTCCCCGCTCCCACTACCATGACTCCAATTCAACCTTGCAAGTCTGGCTAGACCAGAGGATGTACACTGGTACAGATAGGAACTAAAAACAAGGGAATCCAGGGTGGATGAGCCCTACAGGACCAGTGGTGTGAGTGGTGATACTGGGAAGGTAAAGGGAGAATGGGTAGGAAAGAGGGAACCGATTACAAGGAACTATATGTGACCTCCTCCCGGGGGGACAGACAACCGAAAAGTGGGTGAAGGGAGATGTCGGACAGGGCAAGATATGACAAAATACCAATTTATAAACTATCAAGGGCTCATGAGGGAGGGGGGAGCGGGGAGGGAGGGGAAAAATGAGGACCTAATATCAGGGGTTTAAGTGGAGAGAAAATGTTTTGAGAATGATGTACAAATGCGCTTTACACAATTGATGTGTGTATGGATTGTGATAACAGTTGTATGAGCCCCTAATAAAATGTTTCAAAACAAAACAAAACAAAAAATGTGCTTGACACAATGAATGGATGGATGGATTGTGATAAGAGCTTTAAGAGCCCCAATAAAATGATTGAAAACAAGAAAGAAAGATCTTTCACTTAGTCAGATGGACGTGACTACTGGTGATGCTCTTCTCAAACGGTAGGTCCCTGATGGTCCAAAAGGGTCCAGCCTATTCATTTGATCCTGAGTTTGAGTAGATTGGTCCTAGGGGCGTTATAAACCGCAGAGTGAGTTCTCTATTTATTGTAGAGAGGATCTTTAATTGTCTTGGGTTCATAACGAGAGTCAAGGCGAGGGAGGCGGTGGGAATTCAGAGCCGGAGATTATAGTCTAGAACACAGTTGATGAAAAAGTCTAACAATTATCTTGAAAACTCAGTTGAGATGAATGTGACAGCAAACCTGCCAGTCAAGGAAGATGACGACTTAGACTTATTTTATCCTTTCAAAGGAATCGTTCGTTGAATGGCAGGTGAAAAATCATGTCTGTATTTTGCCAAGTGCTGAACAAGAGCTTGATGCGCTCAGGTAACAAGCTTGGCTGCTGAT
This sequence comes from Echinops telfairi, assembly GCF_000313985.2. NCBI lineage: Eukaryota > Metazoa > Chordata > Mammalia > Afrosoricida > Tenrecidae > Echinops > Echinops telfairi. Next base: position 12,821,222 of record NW_022111300.1, read on the forward strand.
AGCACAGGTGGAGGCTTGGGGTCTCAGAGAAACACCTTGGGAGAAAAGGGTGGGCCTTTGAAACCTGTAATGAACTGCAGTTTTGCTCTGACACGCCTGGGGGCTCTGTGAGTCTGAATCCTCGGGACAGCCAGTGTGAGAGACAAACGGACACGACTTTACTGCCTGGTACCCACCCGTGTCATCACAAAGGTACCTCAGAGTACTTTGTACCGAACAAATACGCATCTCTATTTTGTAGTTTTTAGAGAGAGAGGTTCCCATCATTAAGGGATTTAGAAAAGGGGTAAAAATAAGTTAAATCCCACCAGCAACCTCACAACCATTGGGTACAGGGAAGACAATGACAATACAGCTGTTAGAAACCAATCCAGAAGAAAACCCAGACTCTTCTTCTCTCCCCCCACCCCCACCCCCTTCTGCCTTTCCCGGGTCACACCAGCAACATGCCTTCCCTCTGTTGGTAAAGGCATAACAATAATGATAGGCTATTTTGAATTGAAATCAGGAGCTCGATTGAAACAAGATTAGCGCAACGGCTGTTCGGAAAGAGCACACGGAACATTTGACGGCGAGCAGGAGCCCTGTTCCAACGTTAACGTGGCCACAGCCCATTTGGTAGAGCTGCAGTCTCTGAACCCTCAGATGGCAGTTCTCACAGAACATCACAGCTTTGTCCAGGGGTAGCCCTCCAGGACATCCTTGGTGGCAATTTGACAAGATGTGAACATTAGTGGCTGAGATGAAATGTGAAATTGAAGAGCCCGCCACTGGAGCAGCCGGATGCTCAGATCCAAGTAAAACAAGTCCCTGCACTTTCCGTAAGCGCTACAGTCTTGGAAACCCACAGGGGCAGTTTGGGCCTGTCCTCTCAGGTTGCTATGAGTAGCATCGACTCAGTGAGCTCCAGGAGGGAGGCAAGAGAAGCCTGGTGCTCCAGGCCACCCTCCACTGTGCGGTGCCGGGGTGTGCGTGGGTGACCGTGGCCAGACAGCCACACTTGTCTCCCTACCTGGTCACTCACTAAATGGTTGTTCTGGAAAGATCCAGTTGTCCCTACCACGAGCCACCAGGCACCAGTGGAAAAAAGGCAAAGCACCTTGTTACGACGTTTTATCTGTGAGCAGGGACAAATCACCTGGTTTTTATCAGCCAACCTGAGACTCCCTATAATGCTCTGGAATGTGCACATGTTCCTGTAGTTGAATCGAAGCATTAATGAGCTCGAGCAGAATGAGTCTGTGAGGCCTAGAGGTTGGCTGTAGACACCACCTGTTTATAATTAGTCTCTGGAAAATAGACGAGTTTTCTAGATCCTGGTCAACGCTGGGTTTGTAAGGCTTCATTCTCTGGGAAGGTAAATGCTCGAACAATGGCAGACGGGTAGACGGGCATCGTTTTCAGTTTGCCTCTATTCTGGATAGAAATAGATACCAAGCCCTTCAGTCTGTTTGGTCTGTGAGCAAAATTTCTTCTGTCATTGTTCAGTGACGTATTGCACTGGTTATGATCTTGCATTATAAAACAATTCAGAGTTGAATGAAGAGATCAAGTGTTCATGTTCGTATTCTTATACAATAAAGGGCCCTGGTGCTGTAGGGGGTTACACAGGGAGCTGCTAACCACAATGTCAGCAGTTTGAAACCCATGTGGTAAAAGATGCAGCTGTCTGCTCCTGTCAAGAGTTACAGTCTGGGAAACCCACAAGGGCGGCTTCGACGCTGTCCTACAGGCTCACTATGAGTTGGAATCGACTCAGTGGTAGTGGGTTTGGGTTGGTGGTTTGTTCAGTTGAGAAATACAGAAGTCGGCACGAAAATAGAGATATGAAGAAAGAGTTATCAATGTGAAAATCTGTATTTCTTACTGCCGTTAGCTCCTGGGCTAGACATTCATGCTGTATATTGTGAATAAATAATCTCAAGTATGTTTTATGACCCTTGAGTTACAATCACACCTCTGCCACCGTTGCAGTGTGACCCAATGAGATATGAATTAAAACTACTATCTTGAAGGGTTATTTTGAGATGAAGTGTGTGGGAAGTATGTAGAACTATGGTTTACATACAGTAGGTTCTCAGTAAATGATAGCAAATATTACGGTTATTTATAGTAGTGGTTGAATAGCAGAACGTTACTGTTCATAGCACACCAATGAGGTGCGATTGTGTAGATTTGGTCTCATTGTGATGCCGTGTGTGAAGCGCACGACCACACCCACCATACGCTTTTTTCAAGCTGTGACTTTATAGAAACAGATGGTCACATCTTTATTTTGAGGCACCTCTGGGTAGGCTTCAACCACCAATCTTCTTGATGCCGACTGAATGAGAGGACCTGCTGTTGGTGTCAGGGGCTGTGAGCTCTTCTCTGACCATTAGCAACCTCCGGGGCAGCAGAATGGCACACTACCTGCTCCCGCACCAAGAATCACAGTCGTTCTGTTTGCCCCCACCTCGGCAGCCTCTGCTTTGCTGACGCCCTACTGTACGGAGCAGGATGTCCTTTTCCTGGGGCTCGGCTCTTCTGCTAACGCGCCCCAAGCACAGGAGACCAGTCTCACCAGCCTGGCTTCTAAGGAGCATTCTGGTTGTACTTCCAAGACCTGCCGCAAGGTTCCTTAGCTGTTTGTCCCATGTGAGATAGCTAGTTTCTCCACATTTCTGTGGTTGATATAGTTTTTAAGATAACGAAACCTCATTTTAGCATTTCATCCCCCAAATCACACGGCCATCTCACTTTTTTCATATGTAAAAATAAAAACCCAAACCCAAATCATTGCCCGCAAGTCAATTCGGACTCACAGCTCTCCTACAGGACAGCGCAGAACCTCCCCACGGTTTCCAGAGCCGTCGTCCGCAGAGAAGCGGGCTGCAACCTCTTAGGTCCCACCAGCGACCTTTCAGTTAGCAACGGGCCACATCACCAACAAACCAAAACACCGCATTCGCTGCCATCCAGTCTATGCCGACCCATCTGACCCTGTAGGACAGGGTCGGGTCACAGAGAATCGCCCCTGTGCGTTTCTGGGACTGTCACTCTTTCCGGGAGTAGAAACCCTGTCTTTTTCCCTTGGAGCGGCAGGTGGTTTCAAACTGCTGACCTTACAGACCATAGCCTAATGTGTAACCACCATCCCACCCGGTTCCCTAAATAATATAAGGTGGGAGGTTTCTCCAAGGTAAATTCTAGGGATGACAAACCATGTGTCTGTGTTAGTGCTTACTGGGGAACACGGTGCTTGTCCCTTTGAGGGTCTTTGATTTTGACAAGAATGCCTCACACATATAAAACAATTAATTAAGCCTTTTGTGTAATTGGCTTGTATGAAAAGTGAGACTTGACTAGAATTCTGCCTTGAACCGCTGTCTTCCTAATTATTTGCTTTTTGTGTTTCAGGCACTATAGAAGCCGTTCAAGCAGGTGCTTCGAAGAAGAAAGGAAAATGCTGTTTTGAGAATCAGAAGAAATGAACTTCAGGGCTGGTCCAATCTGTAAGAAGAGTGCAATCAGTCAGGCATCGGGTGTCCTCCGTGCTCTGTGCCGTGTGTGTGTGTGTGTGTGTGTGTGTGTGTGTGTGTGTGTCACTCCGTGTCCTCCGTGCTCTGTGCCGTGTGTGTGAGTGTCACTCCGTGTCCTCCGTGCTCTGTGCCGTGTGTGAGTGTCACTCCGTGTCCTCCGTGCTCTGTGCCGTGTGTGAGTGTCACCC
>NW_022111300.1:12825358-12841001 GCF_000313985.2 Echinops telfairi
GTGTCACTCCGTGTCCTCTGTGCTCTGTCTGTGCCGTGTGTGTGTCACTCCGTGTCCTCTGTGCTCTGTGCCGTGTGTGAGTGTCACTCCATGTCCTCCGTGCTCTGTGCCGTGTGTGCTCCTTCCCTCAGCTGAAGACCGTGTCCTTTCCATATTGTTCCATGTCATCTGTTAGGCCGTCCACTGCAAAACGAGGCAGTGGCTATCTTAAAGGGCCATTTTTAATAAGTAAACTTTTCATCTGGTATTTTGGACCGTTTCATATGTCAGTGCTTCATCGTGAACTAGCTGGCGGTGGAAAGGACTTCTCTTCGCAGTGTAATGTGCCCCGTTACTAGCCCAGCCAGCGTAGAACCACTTAGCTCTGCTTCATTGTTCCACGGTCTGAACCAAGGTTGTTCATGAGAAACCCCCTAATACAACTGAGGCACCTCCGGGGCACCATATACATTTATGTAAGTTATCTCTTCTGCATCCTCTGGTGTCAGAGCCTCTCAGCTTTGCTAACCATAAAAAATCTGCCTTGAGCACATTACTAACTTTAAAACCCTAATGATATGGATGTCATATTTCAATTTTAAAAAAACCTTTCCCTGCTCCACCTCCCTGGGGAGGGGAGGGGTGAAGCCTGTAAAACTTATCCAGTGGAATCATGCTGTCGTTAGAAGCATAAAATTTATTAAGAGTTACGAAAGGCTAACAAAACAATCCACCCAACCCAAGAACAAATGAAAGGAAACCAGGATACTTGGTTCTAAAAAATCAAAAAGGAAACCCACTCTTTACTCTTCAAACTCTTCTAAGAACCACTGAATATAAACTGTTGCCTCGGTGGGATTCTGTCATTTCTAACAGATTAACTAGAAAGAAAGCAATTTCTGATCAGTTAAAGTGGACATGGCGAGGTGGGGAGGAAATGGATGGGGGATTATTCAAGGAGAGCACTTGAAGGGTTTCACCATCCATTTTACCAACAACATTTATAATAGTGAGAAACAATTATGCATGGTGGAGATGGGGGCTGTCATTGCATAAGCACCATCTGGCTATGAGAAGCAGACATGAAATCCAAAAGCCAAATCTTCAATCTGGCCCTTTGAGGTTGCTTTGTAGATAACAGATACCCTAATTTTTTAAAAGGCAGAGGGGGGAACCCCATAGCCCTTGTACCCGACCTAAGTAAAGTCTGTGTGTCTTCAACTAATTGTTGATATCCCCATGTCAGATCAGGATAAGAATGCCTTGGCCTTTTTATTTTAGGTCAGCACTTTTCGATAGGTGCATGTGTGAATGCAGTCCCCTTACTCACTCTTAGCCCGAGTGTGAGGCTGGGAGACTCTCCCCAGGTCCCCATCCCACAGTAGACAACACTTAGGGGGTGCGGGGAAGAAGGATGTGAAGGTCCTGAGCATTTGGTCTGCACAAGTTCAGCATGGCAAGCTTGTCTTTGTGAACTACAGAGAAAGACCAGGAGCAAGCCTCTAACTCAGGACCTGCCTGCTCAGTGTGGATAGATACCTATGCTTTCAGGTTTATGCATCACACTTCGTTGTTGTGTGCTCTTAAGTCAATTCCGTGTTACAGTGATCTTATGGGAACTCCATGGGACAGAGCAGAAATGCCCCAGAGGGCTTTTCTTACGATATACTTACTATACACCCTTTCTTCTGTAAATCTTTATCAGCTCCTTCCTTCCCTCCCTCCCTCTTTCACTCACTCACTCACTCACTGCCATCAAGCCAGTCCCCACTCACAGCCACCCTACAGCACAGAGTAGAATTGACCCAGTGGATTTCTGAGACTGTAATTCTCTACCGTTGTAGAAATCCCAGTCTTTCTCCCCTATGGGAGCAGATAACCTTGTCTTCTGCCAGCACAGTGTCAGGAGGGCTTCAGCCACCAGCATTTTGGTTAGCAGTGAGCAGTGAGCACTTCACCATTGTGCCCTGACGCCTCCTGGCACTGGGTGTGGTTATTTCTAATGCTCAGCTCCTCCCATCACATCCAGAGGAGCCCTGCGGGTGCAGTGGGTTAAGCATTGGGCCGATAATCTCAAGGTCAGCGGTTTAAACCCAGCAGGAGAAAGAGGAATCTGTCGGCTCCCATAAAGATTTACAGTCTTGGCAACCCTAAGGAGCAGTTCTACTCTGTTCTATAGGGTTGCCATAGGTCAGTATCAGCTCAATGGCAGGGAGTGGACCATTGTGGTTATGCTGTGGTTATGCGGCAAGCCACGGTCAAGTCAGCCTCCAATTCATGGTGCAATGGAAGTATGCCTGCAGGCCTTTCTGAACCCTAGCGGCCCTAAACAGGGTGTCAGAGGCTGTGGATCTTTATGGGATAAGACAGCCTCAGCATTCTGTGTGGCTGATGTGTAGGGACTGCTGACCGTACAGTTAGTAGTACAAGACGTCTCAGACAGTGCCACCAGGAAGCGCCATTGAAATCCATCTAACCATCCTCCTTGCTGCCATCGAATCAATTCTGACGCATAGTAACCCTACAGGGCTGTGGAGAACTACACCTGTGGGTTTCTGAGACTGACTCTCATGGGAGTGAAGGCCCCGTCTTTCTCCCTTGGAGCCGCCGGTGATGTTTTTGAGCTGCTGACCTAATGATTAGGCCAATTGGTAACCACAATATCACAGGGCTCCTGTCTACCAACAGAGCCACGTACAAGTCTCCCCTGACAGATAAGGGGTGACTGTATGAGGTGTACTGGCCAGATATCAGACGCTGGCCCACGACTATCAGCTCTCTCCAGATCAAGGGCATGGCGCTAGGTGGGTGAAGTCGGGAGGGGTGTACAGTGTGTTTAAGACAAGGCTTCTTGTTGACCTTCCTCACTACTGTTAGATCCATAACCAGCTGGGCCTCGTAGAGGCGACCTGTAAGACAAGCGGCAGAAAGCCCGATGCTCTAGGTTCTCTAAGCGTCACATTTCCGAGCTTAACCAGAGTGATCTTGCGCAGACCCCTCACCGCTGTGTCCAGCGGAGCTAAGAGTCAGTCCCTTCATTGGAGATGGCTCCATCAGGAGATGAGAGTTCGAATAATTGAGCCAGATCCAAAGTTTGGAAACACCCAAATTGTGAGTCTGGATACTTGGAGTTACAGAGGCAAATAAGCCTGGTGTTTGACAGCGACTCTATTTCAGACACATCCAATATGTGTCTGAAGGAGCTCTGGTGTCGTCGTGGTTACATGATGGGCAGCTAACCACAAAGTCAGAGACGAGCCAGTCAGGGTGCGATGTAACAACGATGACAAATACAACTTTCCTCTAGTTCCTAAATGTTTCCTCCCCGCTCCCACTACCATGACTAGAATTTGACCTTGCAAGTCTGGCCAGACCAGAGGAGGTACACTGGTACAGATAAGAACTGAAAATACAGAGAATCCAGGGCAGATAAGCCCTACAGGACCAGTGGTGTGAGTGGCGAACCAGGGAGGGTGGAGGGAGAGTGGGTAGGAAGGAGGGAACTGATTACAAGGGACTATATGTGACCTCCTCCCTGGGGGACAGACAACAGGAAAGGGGGTGAGGGGAGATGTCAGACAGGGCAAGATATGACAAAATACCCATTTATAAACTATCAAGGGCTCATGAGGGAGGGGGGAGCGGGGAGGGAGGGGAAAAATGAGGACCTAATGCTGGGGGTTTAAGTGGAGAGCAAATGTTTTGAGAATGAAGTACAAATGCGCTTTACACAATTGATGTGTGTATGGATTGCGATAAGAGTTATATGAGCCCCTAATAAAATGTTAAAAAAAAAATTAAAAAAAAAAAAAAGTCAGCAGTTTGAAACCTCCAGCAGCTCCTCGGGAGAAAGGCGGGGCTTCCTACTCTCATAAAGAGCTACAGGTCTACCCTGTGCTATCGGGTCGCTATGAGTCAGCATCGGCTCTGTGGCAGTGAGTTTGAGAATGTAATTGTTATTGTGTGGATGTGGTCCTGTCCCCCAAACACCAAACTTAAAACAGTTCTTTCTCTCTCTTTCTCACACACACAATGATGTAATTAACTTAATTGGTTATTCAGATTCATGAAAATAAAAATCTCTGGTTTTTACTTTCTAATTTCTTTTCGATGTTTGGGTTGAGTTAATGGGCCCTTTATAGCCATCGCCTGTATCTACGCATGCAGACCAAAGACCCACTCCTCTGTGACTTGTCACAGTTTAATCGGTACCCTTCCATTTCCCAGAACCAGACATGATCTTCCTTCTGGAAGCAATACCAAGAGTGACATTTAGATGTAAAAGCTGTATCAAGGTATGTGTTCAACCTGGGTCCTGATTCTTTGGTTGCCTGAGATGTCTTTGTCAGGAATGTTGGGACGGATGGGAGACTGACCTGTAGCCCTCACATGGAGAGACCGGCCTTGCTGAGCTATTGGAAGACAGTCAACGTCCCACCGTTGGAGCTTCTCTCTCAGAAGCAAGTAGGAGAATTCTGAAATGGACTGAGACGTTTCGTCCTTGTGCTTGATCTAGGAAGAAGTTTGACTCTGGTAGAGACAAAGAAAAACATTTAAAGAGCAGCTGATGTGAAGGGGTCAAATAGAAAGTAAATGTTTAAAAAAGGATGATGGCTTGATACAATGGATGGATGGCATAAGAGCTGGAAGAGCTTCCAATAAAATTTTTTTTTTAAATGTAAATTTTCATGAATAAATTAAAGGCTAAGCCTAGCTCAAAGCCGCCTGTACCCTGCAGGTTTAGGGGACTCCTAAGATTGGGGTTGGGGTGATAGAGAAAGCCTAAACTTACTTCTCCCCCTCCTTTGGGTGCACGAGTTCTCACCTTCACTCCTTGAAGAGCCAGAAGGAGACAATTAGGAAGATACCATTAATCTCTCGGTTTCGGCAGTGTGTTTACTTTCAACGCATCTTGACGCATATTTGAGCCTATATTTTAATTTATGAGGGATGTAGCCTTAGTTAGGTGACACGATTTCACCTACTCCTGTTGTTTCCTAATATAGATTTCCTTTTGCCCACTTTTCTTATTTAGACTTACACAACTTGAAGAGCTATATTTGTACAATTTGTAAAACACCTCCATTATTGAATTCAGTTCCCTTGCCCAGGATTATCACTGTACCAATTGTACTAAAGGCTAGGAAGGAGAGGCCTGGGAAGGTGAAGTGACTCCCCGGGAGCAGAATAACAAGAGGAAGAATCTCCTTCTGACTCTGAGTCTGGGCCTCTTTCCATCATGTGACCAGCCCATTTGCTGTCCATCCTGGCTATTCTGTGCCCACTGTTGGTGCCTCAACAACACCTGGGCTCGGGTAGGAAGTGTGTCCTATAGACACAGAAATAGCGAATGAACTTTCCCCAAGCAAGCAATCTGTGGAAGCTAGAACCTGTGGAAGGCAGAAACCTCTCAGAGAAGGAAAGTTCAAATAATTCAGATAATGGTTAAAAAAAAAAAAGTGGCAAGGCTGTACCCTCTCAAAGGAGAAATTTAGGACCTCAAAACAAAACAAAGGCAGTACGGTCAAATTCTGGTGTGCCCAGGGTTCACTGTGAGGATTTCCATGACACAGGATCCTACGAGAAAGCAGGCCTTGAGCCACTGATTTCCTTCTTTTAAACAAATTTTCACATATATGTCACCTATCATAAATTCAATTCACTAGTTCGGTCACATCAAGGAAAGTCAGACAATCATTGCCACGGTTTCTTAGTTCCTGTACCCATCATTCTTCTTCTCCCATTTCCCTTGAAGAACCTCAGAGGAGCCAGTAATCCATACCGTCTCTACAGATTTAACTCTCCTGGCATAATGGATGACATATATGTACATGTCTACATATATACACATATGTACACACGTGTGTGCATACATATATAGGCACATACATATGAGGGGGTTACCCCCATAAAAGGAAAGAAGCTCCGCGGGGCGGAGCTTTCATAGTACACATTTTCTATGCTAGGTGAGCATCTGGCTTGCTCTGCACTAGTGCACCCAGTGGCGTCACCTGGGAAGGTTCTCGCTGGTCACAGTGAATGTTTCATAAAAGCAGATTCACTGGAACCTCGGTTAGGGATGGCCAATTTAAGAGAACAGCATGCAGCTCTGAAATTTTGTTTCCTGCTCTGGAAAAATGCTGCCAAAGCTGGTTTGATGTTGAACACAGCTTACAAGGACAGCATTGTCAGAAAAACTCAAGTGTACAAGTGGTTTTCTAATTTCCAAAAAGGTGAAATGTCAATTGATGACAAACTTTGTTCTGAATATCTGTCAACTTCCTGAACCAATGAAAATGTTGACTCGTAGTGCATTTGGACTTTGTTCTGCTTGGTCAGACTGCTAATCAAGCTTTCTATTTAGAAGTTCTGAAAAGATAGTGTAATAGTGTGTGACAAAAAAGACCTGATTTCCCCCAGGACCAGTGGGGAGAGATTCATAGAGGCCAGCAGACAGACCTGGAAATATGTATGTTTCCCCCTGCCCTCCCCCCCTCCCCCCAATCTCTCTCTCCTTTTCTTTTTTCAACCTGTTGTTTTTCCTATTGTTTGGATTAGGACATTGCTGGTTTTCCTACTCATCTAAGACAGACATGGGAAGCAAGCTTGGGGAGAAAGCAATGGGACCAATGGTCCTGGAGGGTCTTGCAGGGAGAAGTGTGTGTGGGAGAAGAGTGTGGTGAGCAAACAACGCCATAGACAGGGGAACAACGAGGGAATTAAAGCCAACATCTAGGAGGGTGTAGAGATCCTGTGGGTATTAGACCAACACCAATCTAGCTGAGAGGAAGTACTAAGAGGTGGAAGAAGGGGTGGTGATGGTGGGGCAGGAGGAGGCAAAAGGAAACAGGAAAATTCTAGGAAGCAAAGCTATAGATAGAGGTCTTAACAGAGGTGTGTACTTATGTAAATACATTAATCCATAAAAACAGGTGTTGGTCTATGTCCATATATTTATAAGGCAATAGTACACTGAGACTGCAGGCGGGCCTTGGGCCTCAGCTCATACCCTCCTTCAATACAAGAACACTTTGTTCTGACAAATTGGCATTTGGTGATGCTCACCTCCCCAACTCCTACCCCGACATGATCACTGAAGACAAAATGGGTGCACAAGCAGATGCGGTGAAGACAGTGGATGGTGCCCAGCTATTAAAAGATATAGTGTCTGGGGTCTTAAAAGTTTGAAGTTAAACAAGCAGCCATCCAACAGTGAAGCAACAAGCCCACAAGGAAGAAGTACACCAGCCGGTGAGATCATGAGGTGTCATCAGGACTGGGTAGCAGGCATCAGAAGATTCATAAAAAACAACAAACAAACAAAAATGCGTTGGTGAGAATGAGGGGGATTGGAGCGGAGACCTAAAATCCACCTGTAGACAATGGAACATCCCACCACAGAGGGGTCACAGGGAAGGGATGAGTCTGGTTCCTTGAGGCTTCCTCACTCCCCACTATCATGACCCCAGTGCTACTTCCCACTCTGGACTGAACAGGAGCATGCACATAGGTATAGGCAAGTGATAAAGCTCAGGACACACGGAACCCAGGAACAAGAATGGGAGTAACTATATCAAAAGGGTAGGGGGCAGTGGGGGAGAGGTGGGGAAGAGGGGGCTCCTGATCACAATGAATGGCACATACCACACACACCCTTCTAGGGGGAAGAACAACAGAAACCAGAGGGGAAGGGAGACAGTGGTCGTGTGAGATATGAAAATAATAACAATCTATAATCTATCAAAGGGCCATGCGGGTTGGTGGGAGGGAAAAATGAGCTGATCCCAAGGGCTCAATAGAACGTAAATTTCTAGAAAGAATGATGGCAATACATGTACTAGTATGTCTGATGCAATTGAAGTCTGGATTGTGACAAGAGGTGTAAGAGACCTCAATAAAATGAACAAAACAAAACTAAACAAAAGGCCTGATTTGTGGCAGACTGGGGGCTGGCTTTACCACCAAGACCTGCTCACACAGCTATCTCTGTGTGCCAGTTTTTGGCAAAAAACAGCCTGCCTCTCTAGCCCCGTGTACCTGACTCACCTGACCTCTTTCCTTGTGACTTCTTTTTGTGTCTGTGAATGAAGTGGGACATGAAAGGACAGTGATTTGACAACATGGAAGAGGTGAAGAACATGCTGTTAGCCATTCAAACAGATGAGTCTGAAAAATGTTTCTAAGAATAGAATTGCAGATTTAACAAATGTCTTCAGTCTAATGGAGAGTACATTAAAGGTGTTCAGGTTGTTTGTTAAAAAAAATTAAATACCTAACTTTGACAAAAAATTTCAGTTTATTTGGGTGGGGAGGAGATACCCTTTGGATACATAATTTTATTAGGACACGATCCAGACATTGTACAATTCAATAACTCAGTCAACGAATGCCTTTATCCATAGGATTCCATGCTCCTAAGTCAAATGGTCAAACCTTCCTCCCTTCCTCTCTTCCTCCTCCTCCAGGCTCTTTCCCATTTCTCTGACGACTGTAATGTGTGAAGTTGCCCTGTCAATGCCCAGTCACCCGAGACTCTAATCCTGGCTCCAGGGAGGAGCTAACCTGCTCAGAGGCTTTGGGGGGTTAGTCAAACCGACAGCACAGCATCTCCACAGTAGAGGCAACTGTCTTTGGAAACCTCAATAAGACCTTGCTCTTCTGTGAGTAGGAGCCCTGGTAGTTTAGTGGTTACTCATCAGGCTGCTAGTCGCAAGGTCAGTAGTTGAAAACTACCAGCTGCTCCGCAAGAGAGAGATGGTGTTCTCTACTCCCATAAAGAGTGTCAGTGTTGGAAACGCACAGGGGCAGTTCTACCCTGTCCTGAAGGGTGGCTACGAGTTGGCATTGACTCGATGGCTGTGAGTTTGTTTTTCTTAATTAGGAAATGATGGCTTTTTCTCTGGTGTTAGAGTAAATAAGAACCATGAGCTTGAGTTTTTTCTATTGTCCAACCCCATCCCTATTTTGGGGAACCTGGAAGGAGGGAGGCAGGCGGGCAGCATTTTCCCGTGTTCCCACGTGGATAGATAACCCTGCAACATGTCATAGCCCATAGACCGAAGCTTAGCTCTCGGGGACCAATTCAAGGAGAGAACTGGAGACAATGTGGACATAGATGGGACATGAGAGAGCAAAATATGAAGTCTCCATTCTTGGAATGACCCCATTCCTACTCTTTCTCACTAAAAACAAAAAGAAACAAGCACACACTTATATAACCAGGGCCTCATTTGTCGGCTCTTCAGCACCTCCCCACGACAAAGGAAAAGGTGCTCTCCAACCAAATCAAGTGCTGGAGGGATATGGCCACAGCCTGATTAGCTGGCTCTTAATTCTGGAGAAACTTGACTGTGTATGTTTCCTAATTAGATTAGGAAAACCTAATGGCAATGCTGATACCTGACCGCCTCCCCCAGGCAAGCTGTGTACAAAACCCAGCCACTATCCTAAGGAAACCACGTGCCCTTTCTCTTTGCAATGACTTGATCAAACTTTGGGTTCAGTTCAATGCGAGGCTTGGTCCGAGATGCCCATGTAAGGCGTCACATGTGTCAAATCGGGGGTGGGGTGGGTGGAATCTTACCGAGGTCTAAGTTGAATGCCTTACAGCTACAAGACTCTCTAGCGCTCTCTGCCTCCTCCATCTGTGCTGGCAATTCCAAATGAATCCCCGAGACGGATATGTTCGTTTCCTTCTGAAGAAAGAAGAGGAAATTGTTTCTGCCAGTAAAAACAAATCTCATTACTTTTTCAAAGAACGAATCTAAGACTTCCCCATCTGAACCAGACCCTGATCTAGGTGGTCAGGTTCCCTGTCAGAGAGCCCTATGTCATGTATCAGGGCAACGGCGAGGAGCGCCCGGCTCACAGAAAGACATCATACCACTCGATATGCCAGAGGAAACGTGCAGCCGAGCCCCAGGGGTTCTGATAAGCTGAAGCAACAGAACGGATTGCCCTTGGATGCTTGATCCCAAACGTCCATGGGAGTCAACGAAAAGAGCTGGAAATTCCGAACTCTACAGCCATCAGTGCTAAAGGAGTAGTTGTCCAGACAATAAAAAGAGATGTTTGGAAAGAATAGGAATCTGAGCCAGCAACTCCCAGTATGGAAAGCAAGCTGGTCAAGAGTTGTCCCTCTGGCCTGTGTGGTCACACCGGACACGGGCCTGCACAGTGCCGAGAGACAGAGATCCTTGCTCAGGCTTCTGCAGGCCTGTCTTTCTGAAGACTCACACCAACAAACCTCTTCTCTGCTCTTGGGGGAAAGATCAGACTCTCTCACGCTGGATCTGGCCCCATTTCCCTCTGTGCCCTCGGGGCATTAGCGAGGCGGCCTCGTTCTTCTTAGAAGGCTCTTCTCTTACTATACCCTTGTTACTCCTGCTGACGGCAGTGACTACGGTCATCTACTCCCCATGACTAAAGGCTTTCCTCCTCTCCGGACCAGCTCGCGGCTCTCTTACAAACACCCATTGCTCCCTTGGCTTTTTCTTTAGAATCCTGATCAGGTCACAATTATGCCCGTGTGGATTATCTGACTACCATCTGCTTCCATAAGGTCGGGCTTCTCTGTGCTGTTCTTTATATGGTGTCCCCAGGGCCTGAGAACACTTGACGTGTAATTGGTGCCCAGTGAATATTTAAGTATTTGTTGTGGGATGAATATAATGGGGAAGACCCATTATTAGAGCAACAGTTGAAAGGGAAAGGAAGACAGAGGTGGCAACAGGCACCCGGAAGGGGAGGGTACCGAGTTTCCTTTCTTGGGACACCCCAGAGAGTTGGTGGATTTATGAGCTTGGTTAGGATTTTGTCTGTCATATATTCCTAAAGCTTCAGGGAATTTATGCTACAACACCAGACCCCTTTAACTAAGGTGACCAGACGTCCCGCTTTTGGCGGGACAGTCCCAATTTTTGGCATTTTTTAAAAGTCCCAATTTTTGGAAAGAATGCAGACAAGCTAGGCAACGGTCTATTTGATCCATATAGACCAAATTTTTAATCAAGAACCCCTACCCCACCCCCGCCTCCAGTCAATGGTGTCCCCCTTTAAATCTGGTTCTCTTACCTTTAAGCCTAGAGTACATTTGCTTAAAACAAAGACCCATTATTTCTGTCTGATTCTGTTTAAAAGACCCCTGTTTGCCATGCTTCATTTTTTTCTTTTGTTTTAAAAACATCTGATTCTTCCCCTTTACTCTCAAAGGGTTTTAGGAAGTATCGAGAGAGCGTGGTACGTGATTTTCCTTAGAGGGGAAATACCCAAGAATAATGTCAAGGTCATTCGGCAGGGTGTAGCACCTCTGACGTAGTTCATTTATTGTGCCAGCCTGGTTGATAAACACATGTGGGGTTAGTTGAGAGGCAGAGGGATAAGTGGCTCAGTGAGTCTCACCTTTCTAGTTCTTGGGTCCCTTGCTTTCTGCACGGACCAGCGTGCAGCTGCCTTAGTCAGCTCCCTGCTTTAGCTGGCAAGGTTCACTTCCTGCAAGACATCCCTGAGGAGAAGCCACATGGTCCTACCCCAATGCAGCCCTACGTGCTGGAACAGCCGTGTGGAGACTGCTGCCAGCGCTGAGATGTGTACACATTCACTGACTCGGCTTTTCTCCTGCAGTCGGCGTCATTGCATCTGTTTTGTGAGATAGGAGGAGGACTTTGAGGACCTGTGTTGGACATATGGGTTAATGTTGGACTTGTGGGTTTGGACAGCGTTGGGTTGGGATGTTTTCTTAATGCTCACTTAACCTTTATATAAAACTCTCTCTTATACATGAGTTTCTGCGGATTTGTTTCTCTAAAGTATCCAGACTAACACAACCTCCCAATCAAAACTTAGCCCTAAAGTTGGACCCCATGTATACTTGCATATTGCAGCCGCTTCTGAATCGCAGACATTTCTAGAAGAAATGAATACAGCCCTTTTAAAAAATTTCTTGTGAAGTTGTATGTTTAATTAGTTCTCAGGTTCCATCTAAATATGACCTCACAGATAAAGAGGGTGGCAAAGACAGTGATTGGCGTTGAAAGCCAAGTCAAGATTTCCCTTGGGATTATACACAGTGATGGATAGGCGGCATAGAAGACTACTAATCGGTGGGTTAAAAAAACAAAACAAAACTTATAAATTCCCAGCGTTCCAGCCCTAGAAGCGCTCATGCAGCTGAGCCTCCTCGATCACGGGAGACATTGCTTTACAGTGCTCAGTCCCTTCGAGCATGAACCTTTAGTGAGTGCCTCCCAGCCCTCTCAGTAGTGCAAGTGTCCTCTGTTGGGTCACTTGTAAGCGGTAAGGAGAAGGCCATGAGATGGCCCTTAGTTGGGATCCAACCCTCTGGGGAAGACACTTCTCCCCATCTACATTTCGGTTCTTAACGAAGGGTCAGTCTTTGTCAGATTTTAGGGGGCTACTGATTCTATTGAAAACTCAAGGGAATTGCAAACCCTCTCCCTTCCATTGTGAATGCACAAATGTTTGGCACACCCTCCAGGGCATTCTTGTTCCCCATGAAGCTCACCTGTAGACCCCAAATCTTGTCCTGCTTCTCAGCCTGGCCCTTTCAGAGAGGCCTCATTGAAAGGCCTCTATGAATCTATGAATCACATAAGTTTCATGTTTAAAGAGGACTTTAGGGATCATGTAATTCAATCAAATCTTTTTCCTTTTTCTTTTTAAGTAGAAGAAACAGGGGCCCAGGGAGATTAAGTGACTAATGTCACACTGGATTACAACCAAGCTGTCTAGGTTTAATTGAAGGTTCTTTCAATAATATTCATTCAAAGTCATCTAGAAGATGTAACTAATGAGAATATGATCAAGCAGACTCCATTTTAACTTGTGACATCTATTAATTTTTTTCCTCCCTCAGACAGTTTGTTCGCAAGCCTTTTGGAATCTATTGTAGCTGAGCATATTTTTAAGAGTTTTTAAAAATATATAGCATCCAGTCCTAGTGCATCATTTCAAACCTCTAAGCCCCAGGCCCATGAATTCAAACAGCAGCACCTGCTCCTTAGCCCTGAATGCTTCCCTGCAAATTCTCACTTTCTGAGCAGGAAAGTTGGGGAGTCGATGGTGGTAATCAAGATCAGATAACACGGTGCCGGTCTGTGGGGGAGCGGGTGGTAGTAACCACGGAGTAGATGCTGACAGCTGAGGAAAGGACAGACTCGTGGGACCCATGGCCAAGTTCGATGGTCTCCTGGGATATCTAGTGTGGTTCAGTGAATAGAATAGCAGGTTCAAGACAAAGTGGGGCCTGTCATTTACCAGCTGGGTGACTTTGCTCCATCGAACCTTTCTGATATCACCTTGCATAGGTATAACATAGGGATAATTAATGCTTTGTGGTGTTGAGAAAGATCAGAAAGAATCGATATAAAGGCCCTGGCATAGAATACACATGCAAAAATGCACATGTGTATGTGTGCATGTGTGTACAATTTTGGATCTTATAGAAAAGTCAAATTGTGTATCATTCTTTCTTTGGTAAAGCTTGCACAAACAAGAAATTTCACCTCGAAAAAAAATTTGTGGTGATGACAGGAGTTTGCAGGCGAGCGTTGTCACAATCTTGCCCCTCTTTTTTCACTCAAGCATCTTGTAAACAGCTGTAACAGAAGTTCGGCCTTGAACGGACACCCGCCCCCCCACCTTTCAGGAAAACAGAACCTGAACATGTCAAACTCTCAAAAAGTCCGTCAAGCCATTAAGTGCTTTTTAACGATTTCATTTCCCCAGTACAAAATGGAGGGCAGATCGTCCCAGCCAAACAGTGTCGACTGTCTCCTTGAGCAACCAATACCTTATCCAGGAAGCAATCAGAGAGCAAGATAAGGTGGTAGGCACCCCATTACTAGCTCATATTTCAGAGCAAGAAATGATCAGTCAGGACTAGAATTAGTTTAGAAAAATCCCTGGGGGTAGTATTTGGAGGCAGACAGACAGAGGTGAGTCCTTGATCCACCGCTGGTATTCTTTTTACTCAATAAATTCAGACCCTTGATGATCTCATTTGCATAGGGATATCGATATCTAATTTTCAAGGTGCTGTAAAGATTAAACAGGATACCATGCTAGATTACTTCACATAGATTCTGACATATAGTAAAAAGACCAACACATTGTGTATCTGTGTAGGTTTCTGGTTAAAAGTGAACCATTGACTCTAACAAGTGATGGTGAAGATGTGCAGAAATTGGGATTTTGGCGCATTGATAATGAAAATTTAAACCGAAACAGCTACTTTGGAAAACCAGCAGTTTTCTGACAGCTTCTTAAAATTCTACACATCACATAAGCGATTCCACCTGTAGGTATATGTCCACCTGTAGGTATATGAAAGTATAGACACAAAATATGTACATGAATGCTTATAGCAGCATGATTCATAATAGCCCCAAAGTAGAAGCAGCCCAAGTGTCCATGAACAATAAGCACAAATACCAAATGTGATAGATCTCTGTAGTGGAGCAGTATCATTGATATCATAAGCAAGTAACGTTTTGTTGAAGATCTTCCAACAATGATTGGAGTCATACATTGAGAGGGAGCTGCCGGAGGTTCAAGTTGAATTCAGAAGAGGCCATGGAACAAGGGGTGTCAATGCTGATGTCAGAGCCATCTCGACTGAAAATAGAGCTTATCACAAAGAGGTTTACTTGGGTTTCCTTGGCAATGTGAAGGCATTCCACTGTGTGGACCACGGCAAAGGATTATAGCACACTTCCTTGTCCATGGAGCAAGAGGCAGCTGTGCAAGTACAAGGTGATATTTCCCGGTTTAAAATCAGGAAACGTGTGTGTCAGTCATATCCTCTCACCGTACTTGTTTGTTCAATCTGTATGTTGAGCAGATCATCAGAGAAGTGGGATTCTATGAAGAAGAATTTGGCAATAAGCAGGGGCTTATTAATAACCTGAGATGCAGATGACACAACCTTGCTTGTTGAAAGTGAGGAGGAGTTGAAGCGCTTCCTGCTGAAGAGCAAGGTTTGCCGTCCTGGGAATGGATTACAGCTCAGTGTGAAGAAACAAGTCCTAACTGGACAAGTGGGTCACCTCATGAAAGATGGAGGAAAGGTTGAAGTTGTCAAGGATTTCATCTTGCGTGGATCCACAAGCCAGGCTCATGGAAGCAACAGTCAGGAGATCACATGATGCGTTGCATTTGTTAGATCTGCTGCACAAGATCCCTTTAAAGTGTCGGAAAGCAAAGATGTTACTTGAGGACTATGGTGTGCCTAACGTAAGTATGCCGTGGTATTTTTCAATCGCCTTATATGCATGTGCAAGTTGGACACTGAGTAAGGAAAGTCAAAGAAAAATCGATGCATTTGAATTATGGTGCTGGCGAAGCATATTGAAAGTACCATGGTGGACCAACAGAACAAAAAGATCTGTCATGGAAGAAGTACAGCCAGGATGCTCCTGAGAGACAGTGATGGTAAGATTTCATCTCACAGACTTTGGACATATTATTAGGGGAGACTAGTCCCTGGAGAAGGGCATCAGGCTTAGTAAATAGAGGGGCAGCGAAAGACAGGAAGGCCCCTGATGAAGCGGACGGGCACAGTGGCCGCCTCAGTGGGCTCAGACATGACAATTGTGAGGATGGTGCCAGGCCGGGCGGGGTTTCCTTTTGCTGTATGTAAGGTCAC
>NW_022111300.1:12841642-12855487 GCF_000313985.2 Echinops telfairi
CACCACTACCACCTCCACCACCACCACCTCCACCACCACCAACACCTCCACCACCAAAGAGAATGAAGATTTATAAGACAGCATTAATAGCCTGACAACAATGATAAATGAAAGTTACCCGTCACAAAACACAACCCACTGTATGATTCCATTTCAATGAAATGTCCAGAATGGAGAAGTCACCTGCAAAGACAGAGCAGCCATGCTCTCCTGCGGTGGACATGGGTGGTGTGGTTCGTGGGAGAAGAGAGAGTAACCACGACTGGATGTAGATTTTCTTTGGGGCCAGAGTGAACTGGCTCCGGAAGTTATGATGGTCGCACATCTCTGTGAATGTGCTCAAGATCTTTGAATTGTGCACTTCAAACGGGTAAACCAAACAGCACATGAACTCTAACCCCATGAAACGGGAAAGATAAATACAAATGAATGTAAGTTTGCTTTATCATTTCATCTTCCTTTGGATCCACTTGAAATTTGTTCTAGATCTTAGTATTTTCTGTTTTCTTTTCTTTTCAGTTGTATTAGTCCTGCGTCCACCTGTCAGACAATTCAATCATATCAAGAAGAGTTGTACAATTACCACCACATTCAATTCTAGAATTTATTCTTCTTCCTTGTAATCATTGTTACTCGTGTACTTATTTTTTTCTAATTGTGGCAGACATATAAACAAAACTTTCTCCAGTTCCACAACTTCTACATGTATAATTCAGTATATTGATTGTACTCTTCATGTGGTACAACTAGTATTGATATTCTTTTCCACATTATTCCACCCCCGCCTTCTTTTCTATCGAGGTTTTTAATCTGTTTTAGTTTGTTGTTGTTGTTAGTTTTATGTTGTTATTGCTTATGTTTTTAATGTTTTCCTGTATATGAAATCCACGACAGACTAATCTATAGAATCAATAACCGGATTCATGGTACCATGGGGATATGGTAGGGAAGGTCGGGGGGACATGGGGAATTAAGGAGTGCAAAAATGAAGAAAATGTTCTGAAATTGTGAAGGTGTGTACACCTCTTCTTGGTGTGATTGGATTATTGAATTGTATGATATGTGGATTATCTGTCCAAAGAGCCAAAACCAAACCAAACATACTGCGTGGACTTCACGCTGACTCACAGCGATCCCTGTCGGTTTCTGAGGCTGAAACTGCTTATGTGAGCAGAGCCCAGTCTTGCCTCCGCAGAGCTCCTGGTGGCTTGGAACTGCCCAATAGAACTGTTTGTTTGTTTGTAAAGAACACATGTTTGAAGACAAGTACTAGTTGGTAGAAAAGAGCAGGGGTGGGGGAGCAGAGAAAAAAGGACTGTGTGCCCCAAGAACAGTGACCAGGGGTTGGAAGGAATGGAGTCATTTTAGAGACTAGTATTTGCTGTGAAGAATTGGGGGGATGGGGATGGGGCACCAAAGTGGGTCATTTAATATTGTATCGCCCAGGCCAAAGGCCACCTTGGGGGCAGTCCGAGGCCTCTCTGGGGAGCGGGGTGGATGGGGATCTAGCGCCCCAGCTTGTCTGTGTAGCACGAACTCTCGGCCGATGGTGGGGTCTGAGAAAACAGGGATGGGGGTGGAGGGGGTGGCGCCTGCAGGCCTATGGAGCCTCGGGACATAAAGGAGGCTTTTCCAGCGTGGGCTGTGACTTGGCTGGGCCTCGGGCTCAGGCGTTTTGCCTGGCACGAAGGACGTTGCCAGACACTGCTGGGTCTCTTCCTAGGGGTCACGTGGGCGCTGGAGGTCTGGGTTGCACTGCCACGGTGGAGGGTCACACAGACCCGCGTGGGGGGGTAACACAGGCCCACGTGGGGGGGGGGACACAGGCCCATGTGGGTGGTCACAACTGAGCAGAGATGCCCATCCCACCCCGCCCCCCACCCCACCGCCACACACTTCCACTGTCTGTGCAAATTGTCCTTGGGGTAGGAAGATCCTCATTTTCCGGAGAGAACAAACACAAATCCGATATTTCATATCTTCTCTGCCATTTCACCCTTCCCTGTAATTGGAAACTCTCGCCCTCAGTCTTGCCGCCTTCAGACGGAGAATTTTCTTCTCTTCGCCAACCCCTCCCTGCCCTATTTTTTTATTTTTCGTCGTCTTCAAATTTTCCGAGCCTTCCTGGTTTCGGGTTGTGCGTGTGTTTATTTATTTTTGTTTTTTCCCAGTCGTTTTGATCGGTGGTGGTAAAGGCAGGGGAGGGGACGGTTCTCCTGTTTCATTAGGTTCTGATAGATTGTGCTGTTTTCCCAGGCTGCTTTCATAAACCGACGTCTTTTTCTGTTGTAACCGTCCGCAATTTCCCTCCTTCCGGACGTGGGTTTCGGCGCTCAGAGGCACAAAGGCCTCGCGCACCTCGGCGTGGTGTCTGAACGCTGCCGCTGCCGGCGGATTCTGCGGCTGAGCCGCTTTCTCCGTGCCCTTCAGCCTGCTGGTAACCATTTTCTTCTGGTCCCCAGAGCGTGCCCCTCTCCCTCAGGTTCACTGTCACAGAACTGCTCTTGGGGGTCACCTTCAAGGACCACATCGAACCTGCCACTGTGATGACCCTCTGCCCCTGCCTCTCCTCTTGCCCGCAGGCGGCCTGACACCCTCCTGTTACCAAGGGCCAGAGGGAGTCTCGCTGCCCACAGCAGCATTAAGGACAAGCTGCGTTAAGAATGAGTTGTTTACAAGGCAGTAGGCCATCACCTCCCCTGATGGCACCTAGGGTCATTTATGGTAAAGGGCCAGGACTAGATGGTTATTCTAATTACTATGATTGTTTTAAAATCTTCCAACCGGCTCAGCAGCTGCTAGAAATGACTACCCAACGGATGGCAGCCGCATCTCAAACAGAACCAAATATTGCCTGCTGTTGCCCCATGGTCATGGTCTTTGCCGTTTTCATGACCGTTGGCATGCTAGAGCCTATAGTTGTCACTGCTGTGTAGTGTCGCTCAGCCCTGGTGGCATAGGGTTTGATACATTGTTCTGCCCACTATAAGGTGAGTACTTTGAAACCACTGGTGGCTCCACCGGAGAAAGACTCCACTTTCTACTTCTGCAAACGGTCAGTCTCAGGCACCCACAGGGGCAGTTCTACCTTGTCCTATAGGGTCACTGTGAGTTGACATCGATTAGATGGCAAGAGCTTTTTTGTTTGTTTGTTTGTTTGTTTGTTTCTCAACCCAGGCACCTCAGTTCTCAGCACCATATCAGACAATATTCTGTGGTGTGCTATAGATATTTCACTGGCTGACTTTAAAACATACATCAATCAGGCCTTTCTTCCTAGTAGCTTCCTTGGTCTGGACCCTCCTTTGAAACCTGTCCACCCTAAATGAGTGTGTTGTTATTTGAAACATCACAGGCATAGCTTCCAGCATCATAGCAACAAGCAGGTCACCGTGGTATGACAGTCACGATGTCAGTGGACAGATAGGGCATGGTCTTAGTGACTTAGTGAGGTAGTTAGTTTATTGTGCCAACCTGGCCAATAAACACATGTGGGGTTAATTGAAGGGTGGAGAGATAAATGGCTCGGTGAGCCTTGCCTTTCTAGTTCTTGGGTCTCTTGCTTTCTGATGGTCAGACCAGGGTGCAGCTGCCTTAGCTAGTTCCTGCTTCAGGCTTGCAAGGCTCACTTCCTGCAAGACATCCCTGAGGAGAAGCCACATGGACCTACCCCGATGCAGCCCTGGGTGCTGGAGCACCCATGTGGAGACCCCTGCCAGCGCTGAGATGCTTACACATTCACTGACTCAGCTTTCCTCCTGCTGTCAGCATCATTCCGTCTGTTTTGTGAGATGGAGGAGAACTTTGTGGATTGGTGTTGGGCCTATGGGTTAATGCGTTGATGTTGGACTTGTGGGCTTGGGCAACACTGGGTTGGGATGTTTTCTTGATGCACACTTAACTTCTATATAAAACTCTCTCTTAAACATGAGTTTCTGTGGATTTGTTTCTCCCTAGGTACATATATAAATTCAAAGGGAAGTATTTTGGGTGATTGGGCTTTGAGTCCCAATGGCTTTGCCGTGATTGTTGTGGGCTATTCCCTCCCAGGGTGCTGACGTTGGGGAAGAAGCTGGGGCAGGGTCTTCTAGGTGCTTAGTGTCGAGAAGCAAAGGTCACCGGAAGTTGCTAACTAGACTTCTTGGACATTCCTTTTCATTTATGGAGGAGAGGGTACCAAGTTTTGTTTCCTTCCTTCAATCTTTCTCTCTCCCCTCATTTCTTCCTCGTTCCTTCTCTCCTCTTTCTTTTCTTTCATTTTACTTCTCAGGAGCCTAAACGTAGCTTCTCATTTTCTTTCCCCTGGAATCGTATGGGTGCGTTTGCATTGTCTCCTCCCACTGCATCCACACTTGACTCACCCTATTCACCAAGGTAGACTTACAATTGCCTCTGAGTCTTCACAAAGGTCACTCTTTCTTCCAGGCCTGCGTATAACCGCCCATTGGTCCTAGCCCCTAGACACCTCCAAGCTCCCCCCTCCCCCATCTTTCTGTCTGTGTCTCATCAAGATCTATACAAACTATTCAGGTCCACCTGAATTCTTAGGGCTTAACAATATTCTAGGAATTTTAATTTTTACTATTCAGGCGCAAGACATAATTGGAGCTTGGAGCCTTGTCTCTGTCCCTCCACTGAAAAGGCAGTCAGAGGTTCCTGTATTCCCAGAACACAGACCACAAACAGCCTTCCCTAAACTGGCTCTGGTCCTGGACTTCTGGGGCTTTGAGAGCATTACTGCTTATTTTCATCCATCCATCTGTCCATCCATGCATCCATTCATTCTTGGCCCACAAGTGTCAGAGAAAGCCATATCAGGGGCTGTGAAGACAAAACAAAACAATACACTAAATCAGGATTGCTGGTGATCCGTGTGTGTCAGAGTAGAACTGTGCTCCGTAGGCTTCAATGCTGTTTCAAGAGTGAACTGAGACCTCCGATCTTTCAGTTAGCCGAAAAGCCTGTTACCCATTGTACCACCCAGGGCCTCTAGAGAACTCTGAGGGGTTTAGGTATAAAGACCTGAGCCATTGTCCCAGAAAATTGTCTTCTGAAATTTATCAGGATAGGTCTCCTACCCCTAGAACCTTCTTGACACCATCAGGAAAGAGACCCCAGGCTCGAGGGAAAGGAAAAAGTGCACATTTAGGCTGAATAGAATGGCCGTATCAAAAAACAACAATGATTCTGTTTACATAGCTATTGTCAACCATGTGCTGGTTTAACTGCAAGCTTGATTAGAGACCTTGGTGTTAGGAAGCCACCTTTATGCTTTGGTTCTTTAGTAGGAAATGATCACTAGTTCAGGGATGTCTTCTTTGCCCAAAGATATATACAGAATCATACACAATCCAGAATCTCCCACCCACACCTTCTGGGTGAAAGATGAATGTCTCTAGTGACTACCCTCATCCTTATGGGTCCATCTGACCTCACCCTGCCCCTGCAGGCTCCCATGGTCATCGGGTACATCAGTCAGGGTAGATCTCCCACCCCAGGAGCCCCCCTGACAACAAACCCAAAGTCTTAGGAATGTCTTGTACTTTGGTCCCCCAAACACTCTTCTGGCTTGTGAAGGGAGCTCTTTGAGGCTTTCAGTAGGAACCAGGTTTTGTTCATACTGGTTTGTAACAAAGCTCTCGATAATATGTCATGAATCCTGCCAATTTTTTATGCTGGGCAAGGAGCATGGGACAGGAGGGGGAAGGGCGGGGAGGACAGGAATGCTACTAATTAAACTGGATCCATCACTATTTAGAAGATGCTCCTGATTATAGTGCTGTCAATATGTGAAACCCTGACACACATCTCCAAATCAATGAACGATGGTCCCACTGTGGCTGCACGCAGCGGGTGCTTGAGTTTGCACCTCTGCCCTGTTATTGAATGTTTGACCTTGGGGGCAAGCCATGTACCTCCTCTGTGACTCAACTTCTCACCTGTTGAATAAGATTAGGAATGGTATGATACCCTAAAAAGACAGTTGGGAGAATTTATGTAGAAAACACCATAGTACTTGGAGTACAAGAAAAACACGCTGCTATCGAGTTGATTCCAACTCAGTGTGACCCCATAGGACAGAGCAGGATGGTTCCTTGTAGAGGACAGTAACTCTACCTGTGTCATGCACAAAACATGGCATTTGAGACGAGTCTAGAAAGGGGAAGGGGCCGGATTTGGGCAGAATGAAGAGGGTGGGAAACATCTAGGCCAAGGGGTTGCTGTGTGTACAAATCTGCAGGGCAGAAGGGCCTGACTTCAGTGAACGGGTCTGAAGAATGAGACTGGCCATAGGATGGGGGGTGGGGGTGGGGTGGAGGTGGGGAATAAGTGCTGATAGACTGGAAGGGAGCGAATGTCATTGCATGAGTGTCCTGTGGTGTTGTGGTAATAAAGTACCAAAAACTCGGTAAATAGTTTAAAGCAACACACCGATCAATTCTGGAGGCCAGCAGTCTAAACTCCAGGCCAGGCTGCACCCTGTAGAAAGGGTTGACAAGGAGAACCTCTTTCCTCGCTCTTTTCAACGTGTAGAGGCCGGGGGTAGCCTGTGGTCGCTCTTCACCTCACTTTACCCGCTTGCCTTATGGTCACACCTACTGCTCACTGCTCCTTCGGCTTCCCTCCAATGACGCCGCTTCTTCTCACACTGGGCCCAGCCGACGAGTCCAGGAAATAAATCTCTTCATTTCAAAATCTTTAACTCCATTATTTCTGAGAAGTCCTTTTTTACTGTGTCGAGTGAGGTATTTCCAGGTTCTGGGATGTATTAGTCTGGGTACTTTAGAGAAACAAATCCACAAAAACTCATGTATAAGAAAGAGTTTTATATAAAGGGTAAGTGCACATCAAGAAAACATCCCTACCCAGTGCTTAACCCATTAACCCATATGTCTGACACCAATCCACAAAGTCCTCCTCCATCTCACAAAACAGATGCAATGACACCGACTGCAGGAGAAAAGCCGAGTCAGTGAATGTGTAAGCATCTCAGTGCTGGCAGGGTCTCCACGCGGCTGCCCCAGCACCCAGGGCTGCATCGGGGTAGGTCCATGTGGCTTCTCCTCAGGGATGTCTTGCAGGAAGTCAGTCTTGCCAGCTGAAGCAGGGAACTGGCTAAGGCAGCTGCACCCTGGTCCTACCATCAGAAACCAAGAGACCCGAGAACCCAAAAGACGAGGCTCACCGAGCCATTTAACCCTCTGTCCTTCAATTAACCCCACATGTGTTTATTGGCCAGGTTGGCACAATAAACTAGCTATCGTGTGGGGATTGCAAGTGGATATTTAAGTGAGGGGCATTGGGTGTCATTGTTCAGGTCTGCCGAGTTGGTTCTGACTCCTAGTGACCCGTTGTATACAACAAAACAATGCCTGCTCCCACGCCTTCCTCTCCATTGTTATGTTTGAGCCTATCATAGCAGCCACGGTGTCCATCTGTCTCATCCAGGGTCTTCCTCTTTTCCACTGCCCCATCCACTCCACCACAATCATCATGTTCCTTTCCAGGAACTGGTCTCTCCAGAGTACCAGGGTCAGAGAAAGAAGCCAGCTCCTGAAAACTTCCAAAAATTTAACTGCCTTTCATGAGAACAGTTTAGGTGAGGTTGTGAGCGAGGAGTCCCACACCACCTTGATTCACTTCTGAGTAAACTCTCATCCCTCGCTGCCATGGACTTGATTCGGACTTATAGTGACCCTGCCGGACAGAATAAAGCCGCCCCTGGGGGTGTCTGTGGCTGTCAATCTTTCCTGGAGCAGAAAGCTTCCACTTTTGCCTGCAAAGCAGCTCTGGGTTTCAATCGGTAACCTTGCGGTTAGCATCCCAACGAGTAACCTAGGCGACCATGCTACCAAGGTCCCTTGAGTAAACTCTGGGCAGCTGTATTAATGTGAAACTGCGGGGCCAGCTCGGTGGTGCTGGGCAGAGTCCAAGGAACACCCCACCTCCAGCAGCTGCGCTGTGTACTTGGGGCACGAAGCCACGTGGTCCCAGCTTAGGGCCGTGGTCTAGGCTTTAGGTGAGCCACAATGGCATGAGCTTTGGTTGGGACACACACGATGTTTATTTGCAAAGATACACAACAGCAAACAGTCTGAAATAATGGGTTTTGTGAATTTTCTGCAACCGCAAGACAATCCCCAGAGGCCTACTTTCATTGACTAAAGGAAGAACATTTTAAGGTAAAGACTAATAGCGCTGACTTATTGCTTAATCAATTCGCTTGTCCATGGGTCTGTAATACATATATCTTTTACACTTATTCTGATTATGTAAATGCAATTTTTTCTACCTGCCCCCTCCTGAGCATTAGAACTGTTGTTTTCTTTGTTTGAGGTGCACCCTGGCCTGAAGTGACCAGATTATAGCCCTGCAGTAAGATACCATGCATCTAAGAAGGCACTGCTATTGCCCGGTTGTCCTTGTACTGTCCATTTTTATTTCTCTCTTTCTCTCTGGCCAGCTATTTTGCTTTTCAGGAGGGCAAGGCTGTGCATCTCTTAAGGCATAAATTGTCTACCTCATCCTCTTCTGCATCATGATGCCACTCCCTCAACCGGGCAGAAGGGAGATTTCCACACCATCCTGGTGAGGAGTTGGGCAGGGAAAGACTTATAAGGGGCAGGCAACCAGCACTGCTGGAAGCCTGCAGGTAGTTTGTTTCACCACTGACCAAAAAGGAAAAATCAAATCAAAGGCAAGCTATTTTAAGGATCTTTTAGTTGAGATTAGAGGTTGTCCATTTCCCTTTTTAAAAAAAATTTAAAGAAAGGCTTCTGGAATTGAGCAAAAAGAACTCTTGGGTGGGTCATCTTTTAATTTTAGAACATGTCAACATTTTAGCTCATTTCTGATGATCAAAAGGGTCTTTAAAACTATTGTCTTTATAGGTTTAGTATTAATGCAGCAGATGGGCATGGGACCTCCACTCAAGCACTTATTCAATGCAAGAACACATTGTTCTATTAAATTGGCGTTCCAGGATGTACACCTTCCTGACACGATTGCTGAAGACAAATGGGTGCATAAGCAAATGTGGTTAAGAAAGCTGATGGTGCCCGGCTAAGATATAACGTCTGGGGTCTTAAAGGCTTGAAGATAAACAAGTGGCCATCTAGCTGAGAAGCATCAAAGCCCACATGGAAGAAGCACACCAGCCTGTCTGACCACGAGGTGTAGAAGGGACCAGTTATCAGACATCAAAGAACTAAAAATCATATCAGTGGGTGCCCACCTTCCTGATACGATCACTGAAGACAAGCGTGTACATAAGCAAATGTGGGAAAGAAAGCTGATGGTGCCCGGCTATCAAAAGATATAGCGTCTGGGGTCTTAAAGGCTTGAAGATAAACAAGCAACCATCTAATTGAGAAGCAACAAAGCCCACAGGGACGAAGCACACCAGCCTGTGTGACCACGAGCTGTTGAAGGGATCAGGTATCAAGCATCAAAGAACAAAAAATCATATCATTGTAAATGTGGGTGAGTGCAGAGTGGAGATTCAAAGCCCATTGGTAGGCAATGGGACACCCCCTTACTGAAGGGTTGTGGGGAGGAGATGAGCCAGTCAGGATGCAGGGTAGCAACGATGAAACATATAACTTTGCTCTATTTCTTGAATGCTTCCTCTCCCCCCCTCCCCCCACTATCATTATCCCAATTCTACCTTGCAAATCTGGCTGGACCAGAGGATGTACATTGGTACAGATAGCAGCTGGAAACACAGGGAATCAAGGACAGATGACCCCTTCGGGACCAGTGGTGAGAATGGCGATACCTGGAGGGTGGAGGGAGTGTGGGGTAGAAAGGGGGAACCGACTACAAGAATCTACATATAGCCTCCTCCCTGGGGGATAGACAGCAGAAAAGAGGGCAGGGGGAGACGTCAGACAGTGTAACATATGACAAAATAATAATAATTTATGAATTATGAAGGGTTCATGAGGGAAGGGGGAGTGGAGAGGGAGGGGGGAAAATGAGCAGCTGACGTTACGGTCTCAAGTATAAGGCAAATGTTTTGAGAATGATGATGGCAACAAATGTACATAAGTGCTTGACACAATGGATGTATGTCGGGATTGTGATAAGAATTGTACGAGCCCCCAATAAAATGATTTAAAAAAATATTATCACCTTAGGAGAAAAATTGTCCACAAGGCTGCTAACTGCAGAGTCTGGTGCAAACCCACCATTAGGGGAGCTCTCTGCTCCCCTGAAGAGTCAACGCCGGGGCAGTTCTACCATGTCCTGTGGAGTCACTAGGAGTCGGTTGGAATTGACTTCATGTCAAGTGGGAGTGGGAGGCTAGTCTACTGTTGTACAATTGGTGTCAACTCACAGAGCCCTAGCACAGGCTGGGAGCGCGCCTCAGGGCTTCTGAGGTTGTGAGTCTGCATTGAAGCTGACGGGCTCATCTTGCTCCACACCTCCCCAATCCCCGCCCTCCCACCCTGGTCACCCCATGCTCCTGCCTCCCCATCATCCCGCAGAGTGGCTGGTCGCTTTGGACCACTGACCTGTCGGTTAAGAACCCAATGCTTAGCCCACAGTGCCACCAGGGCTACTTCTCTCAAGAACTCAGGCATTCTTTCCTCGTCTTGTGGAGTGGCAGTTGATGGAAAGAATAGTTGATGCCACTCTTCTGTCCTGAGTACAACGCTAGACGCAACTCAGCATTGCAGGGTGTCCGCTTCGCCGATGGTCACCCACAGCTCCACTGGCTTTCAGCTCCTTCTTCCTGGTTTGTTTTGGTTCGGTGGTCCCTCTACTGTGGCTTTGCTGTGGGCTGGCGTTGACGTGATGGCAGTGGGTTTGGATAGTGTGGAATTGGCCAGATTATTAAAGTCGGTCAGCAACTAGAGCACGAGAGTGACTCCCATTGGCTGAGACCAGGTGTGTGCAGCACCCGCTTCTGTGAACTCCCGGTGCTTGCTCCGTCAGCGCCCATCTCCCTGGAAAACGCAAACCCACATGCACTGCCATCGAGTCAGTGGTGACTCATAACAGCCTGTAGGAGAGGGTAGAACTGCCCCTGTGGGTTCCTGAGACGGGAGCTCTTTCCAGGACTAGGAAGCCTTGTCTTTCTTCTGTGGGGCTACTGGTGGTTTCAACCTGCTGACCTTTTGGATTGCAGCCCGAAGCGTAACCACTCTATGGAAGGTGGGCCGACTAGTCCCTCTTTTCCGAAGGGAAAACTGAGGCTCAGAGTGGTTAATTAAACCATTCCATGTCATGCAAAGGTCGTTGTTCATGGAACTCTAGACTCTACATAGTTCAAGGCTTTAGGTAGCATTCAAGAAGATTACATTCCCACAGTGTTTGTTGTTGTGTTGTTGTTAGATGCCTTCCAGTTGGTTCTGATGTACATGTACTGTATGTACAACAGCACAAAACACTGCTCCGTTCTGTACCATCGTCATAATGATCATGCTTGAGCCCACTGTGGCAGCCACTGAGCCAATCCGTCTAGTGAGGGTCGTTTTTAACCATCACCTCCATTTACCAGGCACGATGTCCTTTCTCTGGGATTGGTCTTTTCGGATAATGTGTCTGAAGAATGCCAGATGAAGTCTTGCCATTCTTGATCTCAAGAACCCTCTGGCTGTAATTCTTTCAAGACAGGTTTGTTTGTCCTTCTGGCTGCCGTGGTACTTTCACGACAATCAAGCCAGCACCCTAATCAAGTGCATCCAGGCTTGTCCAGCGTCCTCATTCGGGGTCCAGGCTTCACATCCATGAGGTGCCTGAAGATGACACGGGTGCACCTTCGGGCCTATCACATTTTAGAGAGGGCTGGTGCTGCAGATCCATCCAGTGCAAGGTGTCATTGATTTTTGACTGCTGCTTCCATGAGCACTGATCGTGGCTGACAAGTGGCATGAGATCCCTGACAATTTCAGTCTTTTCTCTACTTATGAAGATGCTGTCTATCGGTCCAGTTATGAGGATCCCGCAATTTGTAGCAAAGGGATTTCTTTATTGCATGCATCGCAGAGATCTTTAACTTAATTTGGCATTGATTATTTTCAGGTATACCGTGTGTGTGTATGTAAAAAGCCTATCAATGAAACAATGGTTTCAGTGGTTAAGGTACTTGTGCATCTTCAGGTTCAGCGTCTGACTCTTTGTTCAGAATCTTCAGTGCTCCTGTTTTGCTGCAGAGACTCGCCTGCTCTGCCATAGAGCGCTGTTGAGGTAGCACTGCTCCACAGTTGCTCCACTGTTATCTCCAGCACCTTCCTTTCTGAGCCATCCCCCTCAGGGGATGCCTGTGTAGCCTTGCTGTCAGCTACTGTCAAGTTGGTCCTTAGTGTATGTCGACCCCATGCGCAGTGGAATGAAACTCTCTCATCCTGCACCCCCTAGAATTCCTGGGAATTAGAGTATTGTGATAAGTGGCGTTCTCATTGTTTGATCTATTTTTAGTGGTAGAGGGACCAACAGGATCTCCCTGCTCTCCCCTCCACCCCTACCCCCACCCCCGCCACCTGCTCTTTGTCTTCCGTTGGAAGCTCTTTGGAAACACGCTCAGCATCACAGCAACAGAAAGACCTCCACACCCAGATGGGCGGTGGCTGCTCCTGCCAGGTGCTGGCCTGGAACTGAACCCTGTTTCCTCCCGGGAGGGTGAGATGCTGCCACTGAACCCCGCTGCCTTCGACCACGCAGGCACTGTCTGTGCCACACTGTGCCGTGACACTCTGGCCAAGCGCTCCTGACCCCGGTCATGGCAAGGTGCATTCTGATTTCAGAACTTAAATGGCAACTCATGAAATGAAAATGAGCATGTCTGAGATCCAAATTCCCATGTGTTAGCTCTTCACTTGGACACATAGGTGGCTTTGGTCACTTGCTTGCTGAGGTTGATTCCTGTACACTGAAAGAGTGGAGTCAGTGCCCGATTTTGTCTGTGCTTTGTGAGTTTCTGGATCTCCCACACAGCTGCTCGTGTTTCCCATCTTCCCTTTCAAACCTCTGATGAAGGCAGCTTGCTGATTTCTTTCTTTTAGCAAAAAGGAAAATTAAACCAATGCTAGAACCGGCTCTGATCTTTGCTGCTGACATACTCCCTGATTCTTGCAGGGAAAACAAAATCAAACATCCTGCGGTTGAGCTGAGGGACCCTACAGCACCGGGGTAGAGCTCCCCCTGTGAGTTTCTGTGAGTGTACCTCTTTATGGGAGCAGCAAGCCTCCTCTTTCTCCTGCAGAGTTTTAAACTGCTGACCTTGCGGTTAACAGCCCAAGGAGTAACCGCTATGCCACCCAGGCTCCTGAAGGCTCTCTGGAGCTCACAGCTCTACAAACATGAGAATCGACTGTGCTCGGGTGGATTCACCAGAGTGTGACTTCCTGCCGTTCAATGCTGTGCCAGGGGATGGGGTAAGAAGGTCATGCAGGATCCCAGATGCAGGCGAGAGGGCCCCCGCACAACTGACAGCTCTGAGTTTCCTTGGGAGGCTGGTCTCTAATTGCGGCATCCATAACCCACGTGCTTGTAGCTGGGCCAGGTTGAAAAATACCACAATCTCTTATGGCAAAAAGCTCCAGTGTCTGGTGGTTTTAGAAGGGACACTTTATCATCATAATTCAATCTTGACACATAATGCAATCTGCCAGGATAAAGGACCACTTGGCCTGGCACTAAGGAAGGTTGACTAAGATGCTTATGTTTTTATGCATGAAAATGCATCTGTAGATGTTTCCAATTTCTTCCCTTTCCGCCGTCTTCTCCGGAGTGCAGAAGTTGTTTTTTTTTTATTGTTTTCTATTATGGGATCCAGGGACCGAGGCATATCTTTCTGTTTGTTTCTCCAACTCTTTTTACAGTTTGACCAACTCCCCC
>NW_022111300.1:12856077-12894330 GCF_000313985.2 Echinops telfairi
TGTGGTGACCCGGGGAGGGCAAAGGCAAGAAGGTGAAAAACAAAACCCTATTATAATACGTCATCTTTCCCAGGCCTGGGCTTGCCAACCAGGCTGCAACAATGGGGTCAAATAAAAAAATTTGAGGATGACGTGTGAGTGGGCCGTGGTTTGTTCTGATGCGCTATGAGAGGGAACCACTGTGTGTGTGTGTGTGTGTGTGTGTGTGTGTGTGTGTGTGTGTGGTGACCCGGGGAGGGCAAAGGCAAGAAGGTGAAAAACAAAACCCTATTATAATACGTCATCTTTCCCAGGCCTGGGCTTGCCAACCAGGCTAAAATAGGGCTTAAGAAAGCATTTTAAAAAATTAATATGTGATATGAAGTCTTTCCTTGTAAGCCACAAGCTAAAGCAATCCGTTCTATATCTGGCTGGCGTGGAAAGAGGCTGCCTGTGCACTGAGACAGCGCTGCTGCTGCCCACTTTCCTCAAACATAAAATGGCTCATGTAGCAACGCACTTCGTTATCTCATGCAATAAAGCAAACACGCATTGTGCCTACCTAGTTGTTTAGAAGAATTGAAACCAGAACAACGAAACAGTGGTGGCTTCAACTGAATAAAGAGTCCTTGAAACTTCCCGATGAGACCGAGGGGGGAACATGGGCATTGCCGTGACCAAAGAAGAAATGTTACGTTTTCGAAAGTCAACCATTGCAGTGGGTTGAGCCATACACTTTGAAGGATGTTTGCAGAACACTTAGCAATTAAATAGGCCCTGAGTTCAGCCAGAGTGCCTAGATGGTTCCTGGGGGTTAAGTTAAAGGTAAGTGCTCTGGCTGAGGCTGGGTGTTAAGATGTTTGCTTGGAGAGGCCTGTGGGTTGTCTAGGACACAATTTGTGAGGTTGTACAAACTAGACCAAACCATGGGTAAATCACTCAGCAGGACAAACCAACAGAATTCTGAATGATGGACTTTTGTTATTCAGGTTTCAGATCAATATCACCTCTCTAACTCAGACCTTCCCATCCACGTTAGCTCACCCCATCTCAGCGAGTTGTTTTGCTAATCATTGTGTGTGTGTATTGTCTTCATCCATTCTTTTTGCAGGTTTATAGGATACCTGGTAGACAGGAGACTCCTTGAGTGTGGGATCTGATTCTGTTTCCACCCAGGATTCCCAGCTTCTAGAAGCAGTGCTTGGCACATCTTCAACCCTTCGGTAAATATTTATTGGATAAATGAATGAGTGGATGAGAGAAAGGCAAGCAAGACTATTGAGTGCAACTGCACGCTAGAGCAGCGGTTCTCAATCTGTGGGTCATGACCTCTTTGAGGGTCGAACGACCCTTTCACAGGGGCCACCCGATTCATAACAGTAGCAAAATTACATTTATGAAGTAGCAATGCAAATCATTTTATGGTTGGGGGTCACCACACCAAAAGGAACTGTATGTATCAAAAGGTCGCGGCCTTAGGAAAGTTGAGAACCGCTGCTCTAGAGACATCTATGAAGCTCTGGGTGACTCACCGCTTGCTATGAGATGTAGACAGAGATGGGTGTCCTTGCATTTGAGAGAAATCCCAATGACATCTGACACAACACCACTCTATTATTGTTGGGAGCTGTCATCAAATTGACCTTATTCAGGAACGCCCCAGGTACAGGGAATCTAAATGCTGCCAGGTGGTCCTATATCCTCAGGACACACGATTAACCCATCAGACCATTGTGATCCACTGGCTTTTTATTGGATATTTATTCCTTCCTGGAAGTAGATCACCTGGCCTTTCTTGCTAGTCTGTTTCAGTCTGGAAGCTCTGCTGAAACCCTTTCAGCATCACAGCAACACAAAAACCTCCCCCTCACAGACAGGAGGGGATCTGCAGTAGGGTGCATTGGCTGAGAAGCACAGCGACTCTTCTGCAGGTGAGGTGAGAGTCCTGCCACCGAGCCCACCCTGCTCCCTGACTCAGGTGAAGATTTCTGAACAGAGTGCTCTGAAGGTAACGGGGAGGTGTTGGAAGGGAAGGCTTCTCA
The DNA here is from genome assembly GCF_000313985.2 of Echinops telfairi. NCBI lineage: Eukaryota > Metazoa > Chordata > Mammalia > Afrosoricida > Tenrecidae > Echinops > Echinops telfairi. The sequence continues at coordinate 12,858,099 of NW_022111300.1, forward strand.
GGTGTCCAATAATAGGCACTAATAGAAGATCCCCAGGCCCCGCCACCAGAAGACACCTTAGTGGCAATGGCTGGGCTGCTAACTGCAAAGTCAATGGCTGGACCCCGGCAGTGGCTCATGGGAGAAAGAGAAGGCTTTCGACTCCTGTGAAGAGAGTGTCCGAGACCCACAGGGGCAGTTCTACACTGTCCTACAGCGTCAGAACGGACTCAATGGATGGGTGTGAGTTGCGGAGGGAGAGGACAGTTCATCCGGATTGATTCTGTCCAGTGTGGGGATTCTACTACGAGCTTGAAACCCCTCAGTGGACCTTCAAGAACACCAGGAAACATCCACGTATTTAGTAGTTGGAGTGTTGTCTACTAATTCAGTCCTCTCCATCTCTTACATAGATAAAGACTATTGGGGGTGGGGGTGGGGAAGCAAGGTAGCTGATGGAGTCTCTGATTCATTAGAAATATTAGTAGCTTAAAAAAAAGTCCCCACCCCCTTTGAATTTGATGTCTTTTACAGGAAGGGCCCTAGTTTGATGTTGCCCAGCTTGACTTTTCATCCAAATTGCCCTTGAGGAATGTGTTTAATCGGATGCATTTTTATCCCAATCTTCTGAAGCCACACTCCCCACTCCCCCCGCCCCCCCTTGTCAAAGGAGTGTAGGGTGACCTGGGAAGCAGTTTTTATTCACTCCAAGGACGGCTGACTCCCACACCACCAAGGGCAGAGTTGGCCTCAAGGTGGGTAAACTAGCCTAAGGGTGTCTGGGCTGAAAATGACTTTCGTGGCAGCCTCTTTTAAAAAATAATTACCTTGTGATTAGTATCTGATGCCAATGATCTTTCATAAAAAACCAAAAACCAAAAAAACCCGAGGTCTTTATTTCTTTGAGACAGTGAATACATTTCTTTTCACCTTGTTTCTAGCCGCTGTCGCTTAAGGCGGTGCGCATGCCCCCGCTTTGGTAGATGTCCCCACGGAAACAGCGTCCCCTCACATCTTTGCTTCAGCTGAGTTAAATTTAACATATTTCTCAATTCTCACTTTATATTTAAGGTGTATATTTTCTTCTAGGCGGCGTACCTCTCCTAAGGGAAATTTGCATTTTCTTATCAGTTCTGATGCTTCTAGAAGCTTCTGGAGGATGGGCTGGCAGGTTTAGCTAAATGTGCAAGACACCCACCTGGGTGCTTCCCAACTAGAGCTCATTAATAACACCATGGTTATATGTCAAGGCTTTGGAAAAGTAGGTGTGGGGGACAATTTTGTGTCCAGAATCTAAGCACTAACCTGTGTGTGTGTGTGTGTGTGTGTGTGTGTGTAGCTCCTTCCATATGGTTAGTGATTCCAAGCAGTTAGCATATATAATGTATGAGAGACATCGCGACGACCATAAGCCACACAATAAAATGCCATCATCCGTTGCAGATGGCATAAGGTCACAGCCCTCCACCAGTCCGGGGTCAGTGTCATGAATCAGGAATGGTCAGGCTACAGTTATTGGCTTTTGGAAAAAAAACCAGGGATTCAGAGAAACCCGCTTCTACGAAGGTACAGCTCTGTTAATCGTGTACTCTGAAATGAGAATTCATGTCCTGCCCCCACTGTTGGTGTCCAGCATGTTCCACACGTTAAAAATAAAAAAGGTGTGTGGGGATGTTGGGAGGGTCACTATCCAGAGTTCTAGTCACCTATGTCCTTCTGGAATGCGCCGGAACGACATTGCATTATGTTTTCCCAGAGTTGGCGTGCGAAAAGGGAGACCATGGAGCAAGCGAGAGGAGAGCGGCGGAAGGATAAACTCCCCCAAACCCCAAGCCCACTACCCTCGAGTCCATTCTAACTCACTGCTGGCTGCCCGGTAAGACAGAGTAGAACTGTTCCGTAGGGTTTCCCAGGCAGGAAATCGATAGGAGCAGGCAGCCTCATCTTTCTCTCACAGAGCAGCTGGTTTGAACCAACCACCAGCCTTGTGGTTCCCAGTCCAACACTTAACGCTCTTTGTCACCAGGGCGTCTGTACAAAGCAAGGTGATGAGGGCGACCCAGGAACAAAGGCGAGGGGAGGTGGCCTGGGAGGATACCTAGCAGGCAAAGGAACCCGTTTGGAGCCTCATCTGCACACTGAGGAGGCGCATTCGCCTACATCTTGATTTAATAAAGAAACGAGCAAAAGGAAAAGAAAAGAAAACTAGAAGAGGAGGGAGGGAGAAAGAGAGAGAGAGAGAAATCTCCAGTAAGACAATAAAAAGTTTCCTCCTTTGCCTCAGGGGTTTTTTCTTTGAGCCTCAGCTCATCCCACTGAAACTCATCAATTTTTGCTTTTATGCTGGAAATGCCTGAAAACACTGCAAGCTTCACAACCACCTCTGGGGCGAGCAGGTCTCCCAAGGCCCGCCGGACCTGCGGCGCATCCCGGGGGAAAGCCCAGGGCCGCAGGGAGCAGGGAGCGTTCCTGGGCGCGCGCACATGGCGCAGACCCCAGCGCCAGTCCTCTCGCCAGCCGGCGAACAAAGGACAGAACCTCAAAGCCCCAGCCCCACCACATGACCCCGGGGGGCCAAAAGGCAAAGCATTTTATCTCTGGGTCCTAGTGACATCAGCTCCTCCGGCCCTCCAATTGTGGTTTATGATGTTCCTGGGAACCTTTGATGGCATTACCCTGGCCTTCTATTCCTCTGCCTCGCCATTTATTATTCGGTATATTTTTGAGAGCGGTGGGAAACTTTCAAAACCTAAGCCTAAGCCAGGCAAAAACTTGTTCTATTTGGAATTGGTAATGAAGTCAAAACATGGCCTGAATTTTCTGAAAGGCTCCCGCGGCTGCCTGCCACAGCCCCAGGGCCCAATCAGACAGGGGATGCTAACAGGCCTCGGAGCAGATTTCCAGGAGAGACCTGCAAAACAATCTCTACCTCCCTGCCCTGCGGGGGCTGCTAGTTACCTTCTCAGCTGGAAAAAAGCAGGAGAGAAATGTTTATGTCACATCAGGAGCAGATGCCGATTCGTTAATTCCTATTCATTGGGATTTTCCCCTAACTTCTCCCAAAGAGAAAGTGAGGGAGATTTTTTTTTTTTTTTTAAAGCCTGGTTGATTTTCTTGACCTCAGGGAAGAAAATTGTTTACTGCAGAACTTTTGACCCCAACGAGCTATGAATGAGGGCCTGAAATGAGGATCTAGAAATGACTGTAGAAGAAAAAAATAATTGTCAGGCATTTAAAGTGATTACGGCTTTTGAGAACAGTGCGGCGCGTTGGTGGGTGTCTTATTTCAGGGGGTGCTGGTGAAGATCCAAGTGTGTTTGGGTTACAAACTCTGCCTACTTTTCAGAAGCCCTGGTCAATTTTTCACCGGCTTGGGGACTGCTCTATCATTCCTGAACAAAAGTGGCAAGTTGTAGCATTGTTATTCCTAATTTTTATTTAATGTTAATAACAAAAGGGAGGGTGGGGGCCCTTACTGTTTCAAGTTAATGTTTCTTTTTCACCATCATTTAAAGAATTTCCTCAGGCCCTTATTTCACCTCTGAAGGCAGAGGCAGAGAACTCAGATTTCATGCCCCAGGGCTTGAATAAAAGAATAAAAACAGCACAACATTTGCATCTGTTTAACAGCCTCAGTTCTCTGAGCCCCCTCACCGGGAGTGGTGGTGGGGAGCATATCTCTAGGTTAAATGAAGCTCTGCAGAGATATTTGCTGAAAACACAATTCAGAGAAAGATAAGCATTGTCAGAAATGACCTAGGAATTCAAGGCCTTGGGATTGAAAGCACAAAGTTTAGAGAGGTGCGTTCTCTTCCTTCTCTGCCTGCCCGGATATCAATGAACATCAGCTAGAGGTGGCTGAAGAACCAATTTTGTGCATCTACTGTATGAGGAAATGAACTGAGCCAGGGGCAAAAATAAAATTATACAAATGTTATTATAGACTAGCCTGCTTCTGTCCTAGCTTAATTCAAATTTCAGTGCTGCAGGCTTTGCTTCTGGCAGTAGCCTTCCTGAATAAATCAACATTTGCTTACATCTAAATTATTAGGGAAGCATGTGACTTTGTTTATTGTATAAATTATACGCAAGGTTAAAGCATTAACTGTTCAACTGGCTTTGCTCAGTCACCTCACCAACTCTCCCTAAGTAGGAAATAAAAATCTGAAATGACTAATTTTCCAGATCCACTAAAGAACATCGCCACCAAGCATTGAGATCCTGAGGTTCCAACCAAGGGTATGGTCTAAAGGTGGGCTGGCAGGCTCAGTCTAGTAAGAAAGAGAAGCGAGGACCCAATGAATGGTCCCCACGAACTCTGCTGTGGTGTCTACACAAAGTGACCTGGGAAATAATCAGTTAAGTTTGTGAAGCCAGCCAATCCAAGGGGATAATTTAATATCCAAACTAAAGAAAGCCTTTTGGCTAGGATTTCAGTAGGCAAAAATGTAAAACTATATTGCGATGTCGAAGCCCAAACAATTTTATTCCCTTTATCGGGAAGAAAGCTCAACATTAACCTTCTGGAAAGTGCGCTGCTTATTCTCCATGGCTTTTTGTTCATTCATTTTTTTTGTTTGTTTCTGCCTATCATTCTTTGTCAATGGCCCCAGAAAGCCCATCCGTACATGTACAGGCTAGAAGGATGGAGCAGGGACCACTGGACAATTTCTGACTTGAAGGTTTTAGACAAACCAGGTAATAGGTGGCCCTGTGATGAGACCATTCAGTTTAAGTAAACATCAAGGGTTTAAAAAAAATCAATGATTTGCTTACAAAAGGTCCTTATTTAAGGTCACTCATAGACAGCTTTTAAAATTCTGAATTTTTCCAAAGTCGTAAGTGAATGTACTCAATTGTCAGAACCCCGTTGTTTCAGAGCAAAAGAGGAAACCCTTGACAAGAAGGACTGACGCGTGGCTGCGTTGCTGGTCTCAACCATGAGACCCACGGGGAGGCGGGTGCAGGCCCAGGCAGGGCTTCCTTCTGCTGTTCATCAGGGCACTACGAATTGGAACCGACTTGACAGCCCCTGACAACAACAACAAATACGTCCAGATATGTGTGTATGTATGTTTGTAGCTATCTATGTATCTATTTTCCCCCCTCAAAAAACTTGTGGAAACACTGCAGGTTAGAAGTACAGAATGCTCCTCTCCAGCAAGCGATTAGAATCTCAGGGGTGCCCAAGAAGAGAGTCAATTTCACCCTCAGTTACTCTAAGTTCTTCTTCCTTGCATACGAAATTACAATTGGAGATCTTCGACATTCATTTGAACCATGCAGGAATGGCGCCCAGGAATCTGAAATGGAGCAAGGCTCCATGTATATGGTCAGGATGCAAGTGAACTCACATTTGGGAACTACTTTTCCAGGTCTAACAGGGAATCAAGCTGTTTAGCTCTATTGACCCTTTTTCATGTGTCTGCCACCACCCATCTGGCTATTTGCTGTTCAGTAGAGGATGCTGGAAACTATGGCACCAGTGCTTCAAATACCATCAGGGTCACCGGACCAAGACAAACTAGGAAGAAAGGCCCAATGGCCTACTTTTGAAAATTAGCCAGTCTAAACTCTTAGATGACAAAAGAATTATTATCCAATATAATGCTGGAAGATCCAGCCCCAGATTCTGGAGGACACTCAAAGTACTCAATGGTCACAACATACTGACAACCATGAAGATGGCATGGGCACTTTTGGTTTTGCACATAGAATGCCTCCATGAGTCAGAGCTGACTCAAGAGCAACAGTAAAGTATGGGTGGCTTGTTCTTGACCATCTCTTATTCATTGCATCTTGGTGCCCAGCAAAGTAAAAATGGCGGCAGAATGTTTTGTTTCTCATCTCCCAAAGCCTCCCAATTCTTACTCAGTTTTGTTTGGTGTGTTAAGCATAATTATTTTCATGCTTGATTCAGGTTTGTTTTGAAACAGTGAACTCATGTGTGTTAGTCCGGGTAGACTAGAGAAACGAATCCAGAGACACTCATATATGTGTAAGAGAGAACCTTATAGCAAAGAGTAATTGAATATGAAGAAAACATCCCAGCCCAGTGCAGATCAACTCCATAAGTCTAATAGTAGCCTGTATGTTCGATACCAGTCTATAAATTCCTCTTCAGACTCACGCAACACATGCAACACATTCCAAATGCAGGAAGATCACAGGCCTGTGAGGGGAAAGTCCTGTGGATCCAGTGGCAGTGGAAGCATCCCAGCGCTGGCACGGGTTTACACATGGCTCCTTTAGCTCCAAGGCTCTGGCTGCCAACAGTGTAGCTCCACCTGGCTTGTCACCAGGCATGTGAAGCACAGAGAGTGTGTCCTGCCTCCAGGGAGGAAGACAGGAGGTCCCTGATCCTCAGGAGAAGGCCATGCCCATATCAGCCATCTTTGGCTATGACCTGATTAACAGGCTAGACTCCACCCTTTACTCAAGTTGACAGATTATGTAACTGCCAGATAATGAAAGATCAAATCAAGCAAATTGTTTCTACCAAATCAACAGGCATATATTTTTCTGTTTAAAATGATTGACACATAATTCACATCTATAATCTATATCTCAGTGGTTTAAATGCCATAACATATTTTTAAGAAATGCATTCTAAAATAGCAGAATATCAGCCTGGAAAAGCAAAGCCTTTGGAATGAAACAGCCCTGACTTCTTTTCAGGAGGCCTTGTGTTACAGTGATGAAGAGCTTGAGCTCCCAATGAAATGATTAGAAAAACCAAACAGGAGCTTGACCTCCCACTCACTGGGAGAAGGTTGAGACAGTCGGTCTCTGTCAAGTCCGACTCACAGCAACGTGGCAGGACAGGCAGAACTGTCCCTGAGGGATTCCAAGACCGTCAGTCTTCACGGAGCCTGAGGTTTTCAACGGCTCACCTGGTGGTTAGCACTCCAACAGCTAACCATGGTAGGTGCCCCCAAAACCTGCTTGCTATTGAGTCAATTCTGACCCATATTGACCCCATAAGTACCAGAGTAAAATTGTTCCACGCAGTTTTTCAATGGCTGCTTTTCCAAAAGTAGATCTAGACCGTTCTTCTGAAGTGCTTATGGATAGACAGGAACCTTCCACCTTTTGGTTGGCCACTCAGGGACTCCAGGGACTCAGTAGATGGAAATTATAATTATTCATCATTGATAAATATCTGTTGAATCCACCCAGCCCAAACCCAAAGTAAACCTATTGCCATCAAGTTGATTCCAACGTATAGCCACCCTGTACAGGGTTTCCGAAACTCCGAATCTTTATAGGAGCTTTAATTTCAAACAGAAAAATAGATACCTAATGTTGATTTGGTAGAAACAATTTCTTTCATGCTTGATTTGATCTTTCATATATAATTCTATGTACACGTGGCCATGGTTCATGATCTGGCAGTCACATGTCTCCCTTTGGAACAGCTGGAGGGCGTGAGCTGCTGACCGCTGGGCTAGCAGTCCAATTCCTCAGTGGTTACAAAAGGATCCTAGTCTTCACAGCCAGTCTGCTTTGAACCTGGACCTGTTCTCTTTTGGCAAAAAAGAAGAAGAAGAAGAATCATCAGCAGCAGCAGCCCAAATCTAAGGGTTGCAAATCTCCCAGAGTTCTTAGAGGAAAAGACGCAGACAGAAAGTATTCACAGAGATTACAGAGAGAAGTCATTTCCACATACCTACTGTAACACATCTATTTGCAGAGAGCCTGTGCTAGAAAGCAACTATTTCCCTTGAAAAGTTCTTCAGATGAAAAAGTTCTTCATATAAAACTTCTCCATATGAAGAAGACTTTTTACATGAAATGTGAATTTTGGGCCACTACAGCTAGAGCTACTAATAATTCCTTAGCATTCATGTAAACATTTTCATAAAAGAAATGTAATAGAGTAGGATATAGACCAATCAAAGCAGGTTAAACAGACTTAGGGTGATGAAAAGAGAATGGAATACAGGGAAAATCACCGAAGACCAGGCTTAGAGTCCCACCAGTTCCCTAATTGGGCACCACTGACTGCCAGTAACAATATTGATGATGACAACAATTTTCTAGTAGTTTAATCTGGCAGAGCAGGTAATAGTATAGCTCACAGAATGGTGCCTTAACAAGATTTATCCCTGCCTGGAGGGTCTATTCTATACATTTTCAAGTATGTTATATCATTTAATCATCATATGAAGCCTGTGAGCTTTGTTTTATTTTTCACCCCATGGTCCTGGGAAGATCTGTGAAGCGGTTATATCTTGAGTCATGGAAAATGTCAATTGAGTCCTGCATTAGTGAACTCTGTCTCCAACGCAGGTATCTCTTGTTCGTCTGCTCGGTATCCATTTAAGGTAAAATAATACCCCACATTTCCTTTGGGAATCCACCCTCTCCCACACACTCGGGCCACATAGTTTAAAAGACACCAAATACATCTCTACTACCAGGACTAGGTGCTGCAAATCCTATGCATCAGCATGCCAGCATTCTCCCCAGGCACAGTGATGGGCTTACTCATTGAATATGTGATTCAATGAGGCAAACATTCCCAAGACGACTTGTGTTCTGTCCCAAGAGACATGAACCTGGAAGTATGTGGAATGGTGGTCTTGTTGCTACCTTGCTACCAGACATACACAGTTCAAGAACGGAGCAGATGGGCAGAAGAATGCAGGGTCCCATGGGGAGATGGACAGAAAGTGGATCTTGGTGAGATGAACAGGGTCTTGATCCAACCATTCCTGCAGATGGTCCCAGCCTAGATGTCTCACTTATATGAGCCAGCAAATTCTTTTATGGCATACCCTGATTTTGGTGTAGTTTGTTTTCCATTCACAATAGAACAGAGTTGGTGAAATATAGCTTGTTACCATCCTATGCTATTTGAGGGGTGACAGTTATAGATAATACCCTAAAACCCATTGCCATTGAGTCAATTCCTATTTATATCAACTCTAGAGATGAATGTTGCTTATTAAGGGGCTGTTATACAAAACAAAGTCAAGCAGGATGCTTTTTATGCTCTGAGAAAATGTAAAAGCCATCTCCTCACCCTAGAGCACATTTTGCAGAGGGGGCTAATGACATACTCTGATAGTTAGTCTTCCACTCTTAAAACCTCTGCCTGCAGGGCAACTATACCAAGTGAAAAGAGCTAGTGACACTCCTTTGTGTTTCCAAATGGCTATTTGACTAAACTCTGGCCAATGGGATTTAATTAATTGCTACCGGATAATTTTCTTAATTTTTGGATTCATCAAATCAAGCTACTTAGTAAATCTCTCCATAGCTTGACCTGCTCCCCATCCTTTTTTATCTCTTCTTCCTCTTGGTGTCTTGGGACTGGTACCAACTCACAGCAACTCTGGGTACAGCAGTAGGAAACACTGTCTGGTCTTCGATCCACTATTGCACCCGCTGTTCAAGATCTTCTTTTTTGCTGGCCCTCTGCTCTACCAAGGGTGATATCCTTCTCCGGGGACTAGTCCCTCCTGATAGCATGTCCAAAGTACATACAAAGAGGACTCCCCATCTTTCCTTCCATAGAGCATTCTGTCTATACTTCTTCTGAAACAGATCTGCTCGTTCCTTTGGCAGTGCCTTGGGTATTCAATGTTCTTTATCAATACCAGGACTCAAGTGCATCAAGTCTTCTTCTGTCTTCCTTATTCATTGGCCAGCTTTCTCTTGCCTATGGGGCAATTAAAAATATCATGGCTTGGGACTGGTGTACCTTTGTACTCAAAGTGGAATCTTTGTTTTTTAATTCCTCAAAGAGGTCTTTTGTATCAGAAGCACCCAATGCAATTGTTCATTTGATTACCTGATTGACCCTTTCATGAGTGTTGCTTGGGAAGCCAAATAAAATGAAGTCCTTGACAACTGAAGTATTTCCAGCATCTACCCTGATGTTGCCTACTGGCCCACTTGTGAGGACTTCCTTTACTTTGTATTGAGGCTGTAGTCTTTGGTATTCATCAGTAAGTGCTTCAAGTCCCATGAGCTTTCAGTAAGCAAGCTGTGCTATCTACATGTCACAGGTTGTGACTGAGTCTTCTTCTAAGCCTGGTGGCACATTCTTCTTGATACAGTCCAACTTCTTAGACTATTTGCTCAGTATGCAGTATGAGTAAGTACGGTGAAAGGAGACAACCCTGATGCACACTTTTCCTGACTTTAAACCATGTAGCATCCCTTTGCCCTGCTTTACAATTCCCTGTCAACGTGGAGACTCACAGGGACCGTTCTACCCTGGCCGATGAGGTCTTGACTCGATGGCAATGAGTTTGGCTTGGTCAATGTGTTGCCACCCCATCAATTTTGAATTATCTTTAGACGCATTTTACTTTTTGTGTGATATTAATAATACTGTTTGATAATTCTCACTTTCTGCTGGATCACCTTTCCTTAGAATGGGAACAAACGTGGATCTCTTCCAGTGAGTGGGCCAGCTAGCTGTCTTCCAAATTTCTTGGCCTAAAGGAATGAGTGCTTCCAGTATTGCATTTTCTTGAAATATCACAGTTGGTATCCTGTCAATTCCTGGAGCTTCATTTTTGGCCAACTTCTTGGACTTCTTTCAATGCCATTGGATTTTGATGATATGCTACTTCTCAAAATGGTTGAATGTTGACTGGGGATTTTTTTGGTACAGTGACTCAGTGTATCTCTTTTGGATGTTTTCTGTATTGTTCAATATTTTTCCCATAAGCCCAAACCCACTGTCATGGAGCTGGCTCCAGTCCATAGTGACCACGTATAGGGTTTGCAAGGCTTTACATCTTTATAGGGACAGACAGCCTCATCCTTGCCTTGGGAAGTGGCTGATGGATTAACACTGCTGACCTTGCCATGAGCAGCTCAACAGCTAACTCACAGACCCACCAGAGATCCTGCTGTATTTTTCTAATATTGGAATTTGAGTCCTTGATTTTTTCCCCTTCAATTCTTTTGGCTTGAGAAATGCCTTGTATGGTCCAGCCCCAGGGTTGGCAAACTTTTGAGACAAAAGGGCCAATCCTGTCCACAACCATTTAAAAACTATTCGAGAACCATAAATATACATTTACAAACAAATGAAGTCACCACTATCTAAATAATACCCTCCATACATTTTTCCTCTGGTTTTTGAATGCTTCCTCTCCCCACGATCATGATCCCAATTCTACCTTCCAAATCTGGCGAGACCGGAGGATGTACACTGTACAGATAGGAACAGGAAACACAGGGAATCCAGGACAGATGAACCCCTCAGGACCAGTGGTGAGAGTGGCGATACTGGGAGGGTGGAGGGAAGGTGGGGTAGAAAGGGGGAACAGATTACAAGAATCTACATATAACCTCTTCCCTGGGGGACAGGCAGCAGAGAAGTGGGTGAAGGGAGATGTCGGATGGTGTAAGATATGACAAAATAATAATAATTTATAAATTATCAAGGGTTCATGGGGGAGGGGGAGCAAGGAGGGTGGGGAAAAATGAGGAGTTGATACCAAGGGCTCAAGTAGAGAGCAAATGATTTGAGAATGATGAGGGAAACAAATGTACAAAAGTGCTTGACACAATGGATGTATGTGTGGATTGTGCTAAGAGTTGTACAAGCCCCCAATAAAATGATTTAATTATCAAAAATAAATAAATAATATCCTGTAATATTTTTCAATTTTACCTCTGAGCCACATGTACCTACCCTAAGAGTCACCTATGGCCGGCTCCCGAGCTGCAGTTTGCGGTCCTCTGTAAACTAGCCTGCTGGTTTCCTCTTTCTTCTCAAGCCATCCTTTGAAATCTTCTGTCTGGTTCTTTAGCTTCATCATGCCCCCATCCCCAGCCCCTCCCATTTGCTTTTGCTACTCTGCATTCAAGAACAAATTTCCGAGTCTCTTCTGGTCTGTTTTTTCTTCCCCGTCTTTTAATAACCTTTTGGTTTCTTCAGTAAGGTGTCCATGATGACATCCCACAGCCCATCTAGTCTTTGGTCAATAGCATTCAGTGCGTCAAATCCACTCTTGAGATGACCTTTAAATTCTGGTGAGGTCTCCCCAAGGCCATACTTTGTCTCTTGTAGGCATTTTTTGATACCCGCCCCCTCCCGCCCCGCCAGCTTCAATTGGAACTTACGTAGGAGCAATGGATGATCTGTACTATAGTTGGCTTTCTTTAACATCTCTTTCCTCAGATTTAGTGGATTTGATTTCTGTGCATTTTATCTGATGAGGTTCATGTGCTTAGTCACTGTTTATATTGTTGAGAAAGGGTATCCTCAATGGATAAGGCGTTGGTGTTGCAAAAGTCTATCAAATTACCAAGGCCATATTGTCCAACTATTTTCTATTTGTTTTCAACTTGAATATTCAAATCATTCGACATCTCGGCATGTTTGATCACCTTCAGTCTACAAAGATTGGAACAAAATCTCAAATTTAAAAAGCTTTTGCATTAGTGATTAATGTGAAAATTTGAACTCTGGTCCTATGAACAAGTGTTCTTTGTAGGCATAGTGATGTTATCCTGGCACTCACAGTACTGTAACGCAGAACAGATCTTGAAGTGTTCTTTTAAATATGATTGTAAGACCATTGCTCTTCAATTTGTCATTGCTGGCACCGTGGGCCATGTGACTGATAAAGATGGCCAATACGAATCCATTTTTGTTCACAAATGCCTCTCCTATCAATCTTGTGTTCCAGATCATTTTTGACAACTTCCAATTTTTCTAGATTCATAGTTTGCACATCCCACGCTGTGGATGTTTGTCAATGGTTGTTTGTATGCGTTTCTTCTTCTTTAGAATCATGCTCCATCAGCAAGGAAAGGTTCTGAAAGCTTTGCTCTGTCCACATCGTCAAGGTTGACTTTGCCTGAGGAGGCAGCTCTTCCTCAGTCATATTTTGAGTGGCTTCGAGTCCTGGTGGCATCATGGTTCAGGTTAGGCAGTGAACTGAAAGACTGGCAGTTTGAAACCACCAGCTGCTCTTCGGAGAAAGACAAGACTTTCTACTCTTGTAGAGTGGCCGTCTCAGAAACCCACAGGGGCAGTTCTTCCCTGGCCTATCGGGTCACACTGAATCAGAATTCACTCGATGGCAGTGAGTTTATTTTGGATTCTAACCGGAAAAGTCTGTCTTCTGGCACGATACCAGCCAATGCTTTGCTGCTATTCATAGGTTTTTCACTGCACAAGATTGCCTGGCTCTTCTTCCTAGTCACTCTAGAAGCTCTGCTGAATCCCATCCATCAGGAGTGCCCGGCTGACATTTGAAATCCCAGTGGCTTAGATCCCAGCATCCCAGCAACACACAGGACCACAGGCAGACGAGTTGTTGTTCTCCATAGTAGGCAAATGTATATGTTCATCTTCAGGTTAAAGGATATTGAAGCAGAAAAGTAAAATTACAAAAGACCACGGCATCTATTTGGGGTATGGAAATTTACAGTTGTATGGATAGCCCTTTAACTTGAAGACTACCCGCTTAGCCACACATTCACATACATATAGGAGGTCGTTCTACACATGGTTTGTTTTGATGGTGAATATCATGTGGGCATTGTTTTCCCAGGTGTATCAGAATTCCTGATTTCCTGATATAAGAAAAACCTGCTTTGCCAGGTGTGAGGAACACAGGGAAATAATAAGAAAACAAGATGCTATAGATGTAGCAGTTAGCTCTTACTTTGTAACAAATCACCCTCAAACTTGGGGCCTTAAAACAACCCTCATCTCCTTAGCTCATGATTCTAGAGGTTCATCACGTAAGTTGAATTCAGCTAGGCAGTTCTAGTCTTGCTTTGTCCCCTTGGGGGTCTGTTGTCACCCTCAGATGGACTTGGTAGCTTTTCTGGCTATTGACTGAGACATCTTGGTCCTTTTCGACATTGTTGCTCATCCTCTAAAAGACTCCCACCTAAAACCCAACCCACTGCCAGCCAGTTGATTCCAACCCATGAGTTACTACTGTAGGGTAGGCTAGAACTGCTCCATAGGCTGTGATTTTTTTAAAAAATTTTGAGTTTAAAAGCATTTTATTTTTAGACAACCTACACGACATGTTTTTGGTTCTGTTTCTTTAAAAAAAAAAAAAGCCTCCCATCCAAGGTCAAAAGTAAGTGAAGCGCTCTCGATGATACCAGTTCCGTTTGTCTAAGTCCTGGTGTCGTGTGGGCGAACAGTGGCTTAGATGAGAGGCGAGCGGTCGTGAGTTGCCCACCGTGTTAACACGTCTCCATCTCTCAGCCATCCTCAAGGAAGATCATATACGGGGTCCCACCATCCTCACGGTGGTCCAGCAGAGCAACCGTGCCGTCTGGATTCCTGTTCTCACCAAGACAGACCTGGTCGTTTTCGAAACTTGCCAGGATGCGCTTGATTCCTTCTGCAGCCCCTGTCAGAAAAGGCTTTATTTACTCTTTCTAGTTTCTGCTCTTCAAGTTTGCCTTTGATGGCTTTCATGTCATCTTTGATGTCCTTCTTGTAGCCTTCTTTGGTGAAGCTGGTCTCCTGCAAGTGATGTTCATGACACTGTGCTTTCTGTCCCATCGCCATCGGGGTCTGCAGCTGAGGCGTTGTCACCGATGAGCGAGTCATCGATGTTCCGGTCGCACTGACATCTTCCCCTCCACTTGCAGACCCAGCCCGTCTGCGAGCTCCCGGATCTTGTAGTTGTCAGAGAACATCTCCTCACGGCTGATGAGGTCCCGGTAGACGGTCGTGATGGTGGCTAGAGGAGACAGCAGCTGCGGCGCTAGCTTAGGAGCAGCCCGGAGCTCTGAGCGAGGGGGGTGCAGCTGGATCAGTGCTGCGGGGTGGGAGGGTTGGTGGGGGTGGGGTGGGGTGAGGGGTGGGAAGGAGGGAGGGGCGGAAAGGGAGGCTATAACTTTTAACAGAGGCAGACTGCTTCATATTTCTCCTGTGGAGTGGCTGGTGGATTTGAACTTTCGACCTTTTATTTAGCACACTTGACCCAATGTGCCACCAGGGATTCTCTAAAAGGCTAGCCTGGGTTAATTCCCATAGCAATGAAACCGTTTCAAGAGAAAGTACAAACATACAAGACCTGGTAAGGTCTTGGACTTGGGGATCCATTACTTCTACTGCATACTATAGGCCCAACAAGCTATAAGACTAGTTCTCTTGATGGGAGTGGTTGCAAAATCACATTTCATGGATACAGGTAAGGGAGAAGTAGCGTGGATCTATATCTATATCTATATATCATCTATATCTATATATTTTTAGCAATCTACAGCATTAGACACTACTGGGAAGTGAGGGACGATGGGCTTGATTTGTTGGGGGAACAAGTGAGCAGAGAAGTAGGAAGAAATAAAAAAGGATGCAGGCAACGGAGAAAGAAGGGCATCAAAAAGCAATGAGTGGTTAAAATGTGATACAGCTAGCAATAGGGAACCCCAGAAGACCCTTAAGCAAGACAGAAATGTCGATGAAGCAGGGGCACTATTAACATCTACAGAGTTATAGGATACTTCTGGCTGAGGGCCTAGCAAGATAAGTAGAGCGTTTGTGTCTCTGGGTTTCTGAGTTAATGATGCCAGCAGTCTCTGGACCAGCCAAATTGTGGTGGATTTATTATTTACATTACAACTGCATTTAAAAATGAAAACATATGTGTACATTTCCAATGCCTTGAAAATGGTATTGAACACGCTGTAGAATTTTATATCCACTAACAGGATGCAATTTCCCCATCAAATCAAATCGCTGTTTGTTTTTTGTACTCAATATTATTATGGAAATTTCACAGTTTATCAGCTCTAGTGAAGTGGACTGAAATGAGCTGTTTTCTCCTACGTGCCCAGCCCCCCACCTGCAAACATCCTAGTCTCTTTATAGTGATGCTAATATTGTTTTATGCTAATAATGTCCTGTTTTTGTTTCAGTGCAATGCAAACCGATTCGTAGGAGGAAAGCAAAGGTTGTTCAAGCTCTGGTGGAGATGAGCATGCGCGAAGTCACCGTAGCAAAGGAAAATCATAGTGGCGCCCTCTAGTGGCTGCTTTGGTCCTTCCGCCTTGGCTGACAATGCATTGCTGGAATCGACAAATAAGGTGTTGCTTAGGGCCCCATGAGCCCTGCTGACGGCTTTCAAGTTCGCTTGGTTTTGTCCCAAGTGACTATATGAGCAATAGGAACTTGTGGGGCAACTGGGCAGGTCTGTGAGAAACCCGCTCTTCTCCCCCCACCAACTTCATTTATTTATTTACTAAAGCTCATTTTATTGGGGCTCTTACAGTTCTTATAACAATTCATGCATCAATTGTATCAAGCATCTCTGTACACATGCTGCCACCGTTCTTTTTCTTTTTTTTCTTTAAGGTGTGCACTTTTATTGAACTGGTCAAGTCCGTGTACAGGTAAAGCCCTGGCTCCTCCACATCTGCCATCGTTATTTTCTAACCATTTACTTTCCACTTGAGCCCTTGGTATCAGTTCCTCGTTTATTCCCTCTCTCCCCCCTCACTGCCTCGTGACCCATTGATAAATTATAAATTATTACCATTTTCATCTCTTACACCAACCACTGTCTCCCTTCATGGTTTCTGTTGTTCCTCCTCCTAGGTGTGTGTGTGGGGGGGTGTGGTTGTATACCTATCATTGCGGTCAGTTCCCCCTTCCTCCCCTTCTCTCCCTGCCTTCCCTCTACCCTTATAATATCACTACTCCCATTTCTGCTCCTGAAGGGTTTATCTGACCTGGATTCCTGTGTCATGAGCTCTTATCTGTACCAGTGTACATGCTCTGGTCTAGACAGAACTGAAAGGCAGGGCTGGGATCATGATAGTGGGGGGTGAGTTAGCCTTAAGGAACCAGAGGAGTATTGTGTTTCATTGGTGATATACTTCACCCTAGTTGATTCATCTCTTCCTTCTGACCTTTTGTCTACAGATGGGTTTTGGGTCTCTACTCCAGCCCACCTCATTCTCAGCAATATTTGTTTGTTTTTTTTTGAGTCTTCTGATGTGTTTACCTAATCCTGTCAACTCCTCATGATAGCACAGGCTGGTGTGCTTCTTCCATGTGGGCTTGTTTAACTTCAAGCTTTTAAGACCCCAGACACTATATCTTTTGATAGCCCGGCACCATCAGCTTTCTTCACCACATTTGTGTATGCACTCATTTTGTCTTCCGTGAGGGTGTCGGGAGGGTGAGCATCACAGAATGCAAGGTTGTTAGAACAAATGTTCTTGCGGTGAGAGAGGTCTTGAGCAGAGGCCCAAAGTCTGTCCACTACTTCAATGTGTTGCCATATAAATATATATACATAGGCCAATATGTCTATTTTTATGAATTAATATATTTACATATGTACACGCCTATGTTTATAACTCTATCTATAGCTTTGCTTTCTAGACCTTTCCTCTGTTTCCTTTTACCTTCCTCCTGTCCCACCACCATACTCGCCTCTTAGTAATTCCTCTCAGCTAGATTGCTGTTGCTCCAACACCCCCAGGATCTCTATGTGTTCCTCGTTGTTGATTTTAATTCCCTAGTTGTTCCCCTGTCTATGGAGTTGTTTTCTCACTACTCCCTTCCTCTGCCTCCTCTTCCCCCCAAGGCCCTCTGGAACCTTTGGTCCTATTGCTTTCTTCTCGGGCTTGCTTCCCACGCCAATCTTCTATAGGTAGCAAACCAACATCAAAGGAGACAAAACAAAAAGAAAACAAAAGATTGAATAAAAAGGGCGGGAGATAATGAGCAAAAGAGAGAAAGGAAAAGCATACATAGTTCCAGGTCTGTCCACTGACCTTTGTGACTATCTCCCCACCAATCCTGAGGGTATCCAGGAATTGCCCGTCCTATCCTAAAGTCTATGTTGGGGGCTCCTTAGGAGCTTTGTGACTTTGCTTTGCTCCCATTGTTATGTTCCCTTCTTGGTTGGCCCTGCTGTGGGGATTTGAGACTGGACTCACTCCTCGCCGTGTGTCCCCAGTATTGTCCTCTGCCGAAGTATGCTCCAGCATACAGATCTGGAGCTGTAGTCGGCTCTGCAGCCATCTCTGTGCCTTAGCAGCTCCATGCAGGGACGTCCGTGTGGGCGTGGCAGGCAGGCCCCTCTCCCCACCCTGCGGGTTTAGCATGTCCTCTGTAGCACAGGCTTCTAGGGAGGGGGTCAGTTTGGCTCTGATGGGGGCCGGCCCTGTAGACCTCTCTGTTCAGGAGTTGCTCCATGTGGTCACGTTGCCCTCAAGGTTTGGCGTGCTGTGGTGAGGTCTGCATGCACACTCCCATTTCAGTGGAGACAGAAACAATACCCTTCCCCTGGGTAACAATACCCTCCCCCTGGGTGGGTGGGTGTCCTGCTCCCCCAGTGCCATCGTCTCCCTCAGCCCGCCCCTTTCATCCTCCCTCATCACCCTTCCCCCTTCTTTGTGTTGGAATGACATGTACATCCTTGGGTTTGGCCTGTCCCCCACCCAACTGCCTTTACCTTCATTCGTATAGTATGAGCTAAGGGGCTTTTCTTCTATATCTACTGGGGAAACCCCTTTTCATTGAGCAATTGAGAGAGAGGGAGAAAGAGAGAGAGAGAGAGAGAGGAAGAGAGGAGGAACTGATGAAAAGCCCTTTTTTGGACATGGAGTCATGGATCAAGAATTCACTCAGACCCATATATTTATCCTCTCGATGGTTTACCAAGAGCTTGCAAGCTTCCTCCTGGCGTGGGAACTAGGTATTGCGCCCCAAGCAGCTCTTCCCAAGACTGAGGGCTTCACAAGAAGGGAAGCAAATGAGCCACGGCTAAGGGTTCTGATTTCCCCACACCCTAGCTAACATTTGTTATTTTCTGCTTTTTTTTTGGGGGGAGGTCTATTTGTTTGCTTGTTTGAATCCTGGCTGTTCTTGTGGGAGTGAAATGGTATCTCATTGTGGCTTCGATTTGTAACTCTCTGATGGCTGCTGATAGCAAGGATCTTCCCATGTGTATGATGGCCACTTGAATGTTCTCTGTAGTACAACATCCATTCAAATCCTTTGTCCATTCTACCACTGGGTAACTTATCTTTTTGTTGTTAAGTTGTCAATGTTGTAGATATATTTTGGCTATTAGAGCTTTGTCAGATACATGGTTTCCAATGGGATTTTTCCATTCAGTAGTTTGTCTGGTAAAGCTTTTGGATGAACAAAAGTTTTAAATGTTTATGAAATCCTATTTATTTGTCTTTTGTTGTGCTTTTTTGCAGGGGGCAGGGGAGAGCAGGGAGAAAGACAGAATTTCTGCTTCTGCAAAGAGTTACAGTCTTGGAAACAGGGGTCCCTATGAGTCAGAAGTGACTTGACCACAAGGAGTTTGGATTTTTCTGAGTATGTTTTTTTTTTCTTTTTTAACATTTTATTAGGGGCTCATACAACTGTTATCCCAATCCATACACACATCAATTGTGTAAAGCGCATTTGTACATCGTTTCTCAAAACATTTTCTTTCCATTTAACCCCCCGACATTAGGTCCTCATTTTTCCCCTCCCTCCCCGCTCCCCCCTCCCGCATGAGCCCTTGATAGTTTATAAATGGGTATTTTGTCATATCTTGCCCAGTCCGACGTCTCCCTTCATCCACTTTTTGGTTGTCTGTCCCCCAGGGAGGAGGTCACACACAGTTCCATGTAATCGGTTCCCTCTTTTCTACCCATTCTCCCTTTACCCTCCCTGTTTTGCCACTCACACCACTGGTCCTATAGGGCTCATCCGTCCTGGATTCCCTGTATTTTCAGTTCCTATCTGTACCAGTGTACCTCCTCTGGTCTAGCCAGTCTTGCAAGATAGAATTCGAGTCATGGTAGTGGGAGCGGGGAGGAAACCTTTAGGAACTAGAGCTGAGTATGTTTTTTATAGTAGACAGTTCAATGTTAAAAGTTAGCTCTGACTGCACTAGCCCTGCTCGTTTTTCTAAGAATGTTATGGTCTTACTTGGCACATTTAGATTTAGTTTGGTTTTGTGTATGGTGTGAGGTATGCATTTGGTTTCATTTTCCTTTAAGTGACAATCCAATTTTCCTAGTACCATTTATTGAACAGAATCTTCTTTCCCATTGACTGAATTTGGCACCTTGTAAAAAAATCAGCTGATCATAGATAACAAAACTCAAATAAACCCACTGCCACAGAATCAATTCCAAACCATAATGACCCTCTAGGGTCAAGCCAGGCCAAGCCAAGCCAAGCCAAGCCAAGCCAAACTCACTGCTATTAGGTTAATCCTGACTCACAGAGACCTGATAGGACAGAGTAGAACTGCTCCTGTGGGTTTCAGATACTGTAACTGTTTATACTTTTAAGTTTCAGATACTGTAACTGTTTATACTGTAAAGTTTTATCTTTCTCCCATTCAGAACTCAAGGGTTCTTAAATATTGAAAATGGTTCATGTCCCCTGCCATACCTGTGCAGATGATTAGTGATACTAACAAAGAAAAACAGAAAAAGGGGGAATGCTTATATTTTTTTATGGGAAAAGAAGTAACTCACATGTCAACGAAGACTAGCCAGTAAATGCCTCCTATCGTCATAGTTGACTGGGTGGGCGGCGGGTGGTGGTGATTGTGGCAGAGGATAGTCCAGGCAACCCTCTAGTGGGTTTCACCCAGTGACTGGAGGGGGGGGGGCTTCCCAAGTGGAAGATACCTTCAGATGTGGTGTTTCCTCACCACCGATACGGAGAAGCCCAAAGGTGAAGAAGGAAAGGACGGAAATCAAAGAATGCACAAAAAAGAGAGATGAGAGAGGGTCTGGCCCGAGTCTTCTGTCCTCTGTGACACCCCGAGTCGGCTACTGTCACAGTCCTCAAGCATCATCTGAGGACCTCTGGGAGACCCAGAGACCCTCTCAAGGAATCTGTGGGGTCTCCAGTTTCCAACTTCATATCTGTGTGAGAGGGGATTTCCTTCGTGCGCATCAATTAAAATGACATGGCAACAGATTGAGTGCAGAAGCAGGTATGAGAATCTATTAAGACAGATGTTGAAGGGATCTGCAACACAATTTACAAAAATGATTAATATTTGATTTTGGAAAAGATTTCTTATTGTAAATCCTTTTTTATGTTAACATGCAATGGGCTTGTTTTAAAATAAATGATTATATGAATGTCCTAAAATGTTCTAAGAATTCATTTCTAATATAGCCGACAGAGATCAAGCAACCAAGCAAGATCTCTTTAGGGTTTCAGCAGGGTGGCTATGGCTACGACTTGCCTTGATGGCCATGAGGTCGAGCGTTTGGGAGAGCAATTCCTGAGAGGTGCCGTTCCAGAGGAGAGTTAAGGTCTAGGTCCTCTGTCAGAGTAGCATCCTCAGTAGGGTATGCTCAGACATATGTTAACTCTAGAAAGACGACCTTTCCATCTAAACCAACTGCTTCCTTCTGTTCGAACGTCCAAGTGTCCCAGGGGAGGCACCCATTGTACTCCATTGACTTGCTTGTTTGACAGTATTGTTTGATCATATCTGGTCTTCCTCATGGACTCTGACATCACCACACCACCTAGCTCAGGTCTTCCTTGTTCTCCTGGATGTCTGGATAAAGCCTATCCCTTTACACAATATCAACAGAGAAGCATGCTGTAGTCCAGAAGCTTCATCGAGAAAGCAGTTAAGAGACTCAAAGGTCGATATTGGAGGGGTTGCTATTAGAAGAGCCCTGGTGGCATCGCGGTTACACGCTGGGCTCCTACATGAAAGGTCCATAGTTCACAACCACCAGTTGCTCCCGGGAGAAAAATGGAGGTTTCAAGGGAAAAAAGAGAGCTGATAGCAAGGGCTCAAGCAGAAAGAAAATGTTTTAAAACCAATGCTGGCAACATATGTACAAATGTTTGATACAATTGATGTATGGATTGTTATAAGAGCTGTAAGAGCCCCCCAATCAAATGATTTATTAATAAAAATATATAGACACTGAAAAAAAAGCTACAGTCTCAGAGACTCACAGGGGCAGTTGTACCCTGTCCTGCAGTCAGAAGTGGCTTTGGTACTGAACATCAGAATAGACGTGATTCAGATAATGAAGGAATGAGCTCATGCCTTAGAAAGAAATGATTTAAGCTATTGAACCATGCACGTATGAGAAAAAAGAACGCTTTTTATGTATGTATATGTTCATGGTGAGGCTCCAGCTCAGCTACTTTGGACATGGTATCAGGGAGACCAGTCCCTGTTGAAGGCCACCCTGCTTGGTAAAGTAGAGGGGCAGCGAAAGAGAGGAAGGCCCTTCTCAGGGAGATGCAGGGACCAGTGGCTGCAACACTGGGTTCGAGTCTAGGAACAATTGTGAGGATGGCACAGGACTGCGCGGGGTTTCGTTCTCTTGCACAAAGGGTCGCTCTGGGTCAGAAGCGACTGGCTGGCACCTAGCAGCAACAACATGTTCATGGCTACAATACTTTTTGGGTAGACCTGGAAGTTTCTTTCCTGCACCCTAAAGGCTTAGAAGTAGGAGCGATATGGTTCAACAGAGACTGCAGTCCTCAAAGCTGGATTCTGAACGAAGTAGCTTCAGGCAGGAATGAAGATTCTGTTGGACAATGAAGGGGGTGAGAGACAGAAGGAACGCTTGTTGGCAGACTTAAACAAATCCATCCAGATATTCCCACCATAAACAGCAAGGCAGGAAGGGCCTCCGTGTCAAGATCTATAAGTGCAGAACACCTCAAATATGTGAGGACTAAGGAAAAGGGGGTGGGTACGTGCTGAACAGGTGCCTGCCTCCCTGGCTTATATACTTGTGACTTAGGTGGGACCATATTTATAGTTCATGAAGATAACTTGTTAAGTACCTACTACTAGATGCAGGTATACTGGAAGTACTCGTCTCCAAATTCCCCAAGCCTTGCCTTTTCCGCAGGATGGAGTCAGAGGCACCTGATAATCTTCTTCGGCACTCAGAGCAGCTTGACTGTGGCCACCCTGTGATCTCAATTGCTAGGCCCTAAGCTTCTTCTAACATAGCTGCTGACGAGAGTGCTCTGTCTTTCTTGGATGTTGATTGCTCAGGTGGTTGCTCTTCTTAGTGACATCTCCTCTTCCAAGTACCACTTACCTGAGCTCGAGGGTTCTTGAAATTCAGGATACCCCTCCTCATCCCAACTAATTAGTGCTCTTAAGTGAATGAAGAGTCTTACTCTTTGCAGCTCTAGTGACCTTCACTGAAAGATTTAGGGGTGGTCTCCCAGAACCAGAGCTGTCTAATCCTTACAGACCATTTCCCAAGGATGTATTCTTCCCTCATTCTGAACTAGTGTCGGAAGATGGTTCATATATAGGGCGAGCATCAAGTTATGAGATAACTGGCAACAACTGTGAGCTTTCCTAGCAGCTCGATGATGGATTAAACCAGAGGATAGGAGTAAACCGGGACTGCCGTTCGGGTCTCTCTCCCCACAAATCTGGTTTCTTAAGGGCGGTGTTCTATTGTTGCATCTTTAGTCTGACAGTTTCCCTCTCATTTTCTTCCAAAAAGGCCTAGAGAGTTCTCATGCAAATTGCTCCCCCGCTGATCTACTCTGTTAAAGTAAAACTTGTAGCTAATATACATAGAATACTTATATGTGGAATGCTGATCTATGTGTTTTGCATTGGTTAATTTTTCATTCCTCTCAACTCCTGAGATCGGTGTTCTATTTTTATTCTCATTGTACTGATAAGAAACAGCATCACAGAGGTTAAATAATTTGCTCAAGTTTGCATAGCTTGCAAACAGCAGAGCCAGGATTTGAACTCATGGGCTCCTGAACCTGTGCATGCCAATCCTAGATGTGGTAGTTACATAATCTGGTGTCAATTTGGGACTTGAGAGGATTGGGAGTGAAAGGGTGGAGTCTAGTCTGTAAATCGAGCCATAGCCAATGAGGCCTCAGTGTGGGCATGGCCTTATCCTGAGAATTCTGGAACTCTGGTATTTCCTCCTTGAGGTGGAAGACACACTCTGACTCTGCTCACTCCCTGAGAGACACTCTACTGACAAGACACATGGCACTAAGCTGATAGACCCCATGCCCTGGGAACTGGAGGAGCCACGTGGAGCCCCTTGCCAGTGCTGTGATGTTACAAGCGACTGGATCCAAAGACTTTCTACCCACTGGCCTGTGATCATCCTGCACTCAGCATCATTGCTTGTGTTTTGTGAGTCTGAACAGGACTTTATAGATTGGTACCAGACATATGGGCTAATATCAGACTTATGGGCTTAGACTGGACTGGGTTGGGACACTTTCTACATGTACATAACTCTCTCTTATATACACATGTGTCTCTATGAATTTGTTTCTCTGGTCTACCCAGACTAACACACTTGATATCCAGTCTCCACTCTTTGTCTAATAATTTAATGCAACCATCATTTACTGAAGACCCCCCCACCATGGACCTAGAATTGTGCTCAGTAGTTGTGGTGTTAAGGTGGATGGACAGGGTGCATGCTGATGGTTTAGCTCCCTAACATAGCAGGAAATTCAAGCACTCCTTGTATTGGGAAAACAATGTATAATATGCCTCACAGAGGGTTAGCTAGAACCTCATGCAAAATGCAGTTTTAAAAAATGGACTTTTTATTGTGAATTAGGTGAAAGTTTCAAAAGGAAACCATCAGCCTTATATTCAACAGTTCATGCGCACGTTGTTTCCACTTTGCGGCGCACTCAACGGACCTTCACTTCCTCTGCTTCCTGTTTCCTTTCTTTTCTGACGCGGTGACATTTTTGCCACAGGAATGAATTCAGTTTCAGACCTAATGGGTAACAAGTGGTCATAGTTTTGAGAATCTGTGTTAGTCCGGGTTGACCAGAGAAACAAATCCAGAGACACACATGTGTACAGGAAAGAACTTTATATCGAAGAGCAATTGTACATTAAGAAAACATCCCAGCCCAGATCAAGTCCATAAGTCAGATATTACCTCATATGTTGATACTAGTCCATAAATTCCTCTTTAGACCCATGCAGCCATGCAATGACTGTGAAGGGAGGAAGATCACAGGCCAGTGGGTGGAAAGTCTTGTGGCTCCAGTGGCATTGGCAGCATCTCAGCACTGGCATGGGTCTCCATGTGGCTCCTCCAGCTCCAGGGCTCTGGCTCTATCAGTTAGCTCCATGTGGCTTGTTAACAGGAATATGAAGCAGAAAGTGTCTCTGGCCTCCAGTGAGCTATTTATCTCTGTGGCACCTCCAAATGAGGTCATCAAGCTGCGACCTGGCTGACAGGCTAGACTCCATCCCTTCACAAGTTGACAGGAGATCCTATAACTGTCATAGAGTCCCACCTGTTTCTGACTAGCAAACCTTATTTCTCTTATGATTTTGAATTTTTTTTGACATTTTCTCCAACTCTATCCAGAACCTTCTAATGTGATCCTTTTCAGAACAGTTGGTAGTGGTAGCCAGGCACCGTCTTGTTCTTCTGGTCTCAGACTTGGAGAAACTGGTGTTTGTGTGGCTCATTAGTTCCTTGAACTAATTGTTTCCATATGGCTTTCTATTTTCATCACTTTAGTCCTTCTGGATGGAGAGAGACTAATTGTTGTACCGTAGATGATTTTTTCCAAGCTTTTAAGACCCTCCAACCCCAACCCACCCAGTACAGGAGCATTGTCTGTGAGCTATGTTATTCCAATAGATCTTTGTGTTCCTGGAGACTATCCACATGCACTTTTATATCCAGAAACGAGATGGCCACCATTGAGCTCCTTAGCTCTCAGTTTTCAGACTTTCTTATTCTTGGTTGGCCTTAGAATCCAAAATACAATTCCTTCAACTAGTGGCCGTGGCAATGTGCACTGTTTAAGAAACTGCCAAGGGAATGTTCTTAACAGGCATGGAGGTTAATCCGAAGATTTTGGTGGCTGTGTTAGTCTGGGTTGACTAGGGAAACAAATCCAGAGACACTCATATGTGCGTGAGAGCGTTTCATATCCAATAGTAACTGTATGTTAAGAAAACATCCCAGCTCAGGCCAGATCAAGTCCATAAGTTGGATATTAGCTCATAAGTCCGATATTAGCCCATATGTCTGATACAAGTCCATAAATTCCTTTACAGACTCACGCAGCACATGCGATGATGCCGAAAGCAGGAAGATCACAGGTCATTGGGTGAAAAGTCTTGTGACAGCATCTCAGTGCTGGCGTGGCTCTCCATGTGGCTCCTCCAACTCCAGGGCTCTGGAATGTGAAGCACAGAGAGTGTGTTCTGCCTCCAGGGAGGAGGACAGGAATTCCCAGAATCTGCAGGAGAAGGCCATGCCCACACCAAGGCATCAATGGCTATGACCTGATTGACAGACTAAACTCCACCCCTTCACTCAAGTTGACAGGAGATGATGTAACTGCCACAGTGGTGTTGTCTATGATTGCCTATTTCTTGTGTAGGGATGTATTGACTTTGCAAATATAAGGATGGGGGTAGTGTCTCCAGAGACATTTTCTAGTATACTTGCTCAAGAAGTCTGAGCTCCATAAAGATTACATATACTTTGGTATATACTGCTGAACCAGGCATTCACATACAGCAAGGGAAGGTTTTGATCTTGGTGTGGCACAAAGAGTTTGGCGGTGGTGCTGGCTTTCTTCCTACCTTTTAAATTTTTGGCACAAGCACAATTAGGAGACACAGAGCACTCATTGTTTAACATGTTAGGACTCGGTGCTGGCCAAGGAAATGCTGATGAAATACTGAGACTCTGTGGAGGGGTAAGGAGCGGGAGGTCCCCCTGAGAAAAGATGAGAGCAAATGGGTCAGTGTTGAGCTTGTTCTTCAAGAACTCCTCCCAAGAGTATAAAAGTAATGTGTGTGTGTGTGTCCATTTAAAAAGTACAGAAACAGAAAGAAGAGTGCCGGTCTTACCCACTGCCCCCAGCTCAATGGTTTGCTTTGCCGGCTTTGATTGATATTGTGCCGGACGATTTCTATAGCACACACACATACTCCAGCACTTTTGATCCCTGTGCCCAGATTGCTTTATTTGAAGGAAAGAGGGTTACATACTAAAAGTGTTACCGAACAAGGATTTTCTCAAGCATAGTTCCCCGTAAATGAGGACACTGTTTCGTTTGTTAAATGTAGCCCCTTCTATCCAACCGAATGGGCCTCTGTTTGTTGAGTGCCCATTACACGGAAAGCCTCTATAAATTGTGTACTTGGTAGGGGTTAGGTACTGACTGGTGCCTTATTTACAAGGATCATACTTAGTTCTCATACCAACTTACAGAGGTAAATGATAATGGGTCCATTTTATAGTTGTGAAGAGTGAGGCTCAGAGGTTATATACAGCTTCTCAATTGTGATGTCAGAATTCAAGCCCATGTTGGTTGAATTGCATCAGTTTGTCTTGGGACCATTTTGTGGGCTGTACAAGACCTCTGTGGGCTGTACAGAGAAGGATAAGCACAGAAGGATCTGACTGACTTGCACACATTAAAATTAATGAGCTTTCCATCTGGAGCTTTCCACTTCTAGAGAATATGGTGTGTGTGTGTGTGTGTGTGTGTGTGTGTGGTGTGTGTGTGTGTGTGTGTGTGTGGTGTGTGTGTGGTGTGTGTGTGAAGAGTGAGATATTTGCTAATACAGATTGAGCATGGTTCTAAATCTCAATAAATTTGCCTCTCAAATTTTATTACGCAACTTTTTAATGCATACAACTGAGTTGAAAGAAGTTTACGGTGAAGATGTGTATACTGACTGTAGTCTGCCATTACAACTTTGGCATTCTGGTTTTTTTTAGCTCTCTGTCTATCCATTTATCTATCCACCTATGAATCTCTCTCCTTGAGGCATTTCAAGGCAAATGGCAGATATCAATATGCTCCCCTAAATACTTCATCTTGCAGATACATAACTAACTAGGTAGATCGCTGTCACTGAGTTCACTCTGAGTCATGGTGATCTTTGTACAACAGAACGAAACATTGTCCGGTCCAGCATCGCCCACGCTATCACGGGTAAGTCCAAGTCCATCCTTGTTGCTATTGCGTCAGTCCGTCTCATTGAGGGTCTCTCTCATCCTCGCTGGATTTCTACTTCGCCAGAATCATGTTCTTCCCCAGCAACTGGTCGCTCCAGATAACTTGTTCAAACGGATGCTCTGTTGGGATCTGTAAGGTTTTCATTGACTGATTTTCAGAAATAGATTACTAGGCCCTCTTCCTAGTCTGTCTTTGACAAAGTCATGTAACAACCTGGCAACCATGGGTGTATCTGCTAGTATTTAAAATATCAGTGGTCTAGCTTCCAGGCTCACTGAAACACACAAGCTACCACAATACAACAAAATGACGGATTGGAGTCAAGAATTGTTTACCTTTTTTCTTTTGGCTGTAAGATTCACATGCAATGAAACGCATGGATCTGTAGGACATGTTTGCTGAGTTTTGATAGATATATTTACCTATGTACGTCAAGTCATCAGAACATATAAAATGTTACCATCACCTCAGTGGAAACCACTGTAGCATGCAAAGAACAGAGTGCTTTGTTTATCCCCTTCTCAGTCAATCTCCAGCCTCCAACAGAGACCACCACTGTGCTGCTTACTCTCTCAATGTGCTGTTCGTGTCAAGCTTTTTCCAAGTGGCATGGGGTTTTGGAGATTTGTCATTATTGTGTGTATCAATAGCTTGCTTCTTTATGCTGATGAGTGGTATTTCATTTCAAGAATAGTCTATAGTTGTTGAATCCACTACCTATTGAGAGGAGCCCTGGTGGTGCTGTGGGTTAGGCCTTGGGTTGCTAACTACAAGGTGAGCAGTTCAGATCCACCAGCCACTCCTTGAGGAGGATGAGCCTATTTACTCCTATAAAGGTTCACAGTCTCAAAAGTCCTTTGTAAGGTTACTGGGAGTTGGAATCAACTTAACAATTGAGTTAATTAGTTTATTGTGCCAACCTGGCCGATAAACACATGTGGGATTAATTGAAGGGCGGAGGGATAAATGGCTCGGTGAGCCTCGCCTTTCTAGTTTTCGGGTCTCTTGCTTTCTGATGGTCGCACCAGGGTGCAGCTGCCTTAGCAGTTCCCAGCTTCAGCTTGCAAGGCTGACTTCCTGCAAGACATCCCTGAGGAGAAGCCGCATGGACCTACCCCGATGCAGCCCTGGGTGCTGGAATAGCCGTGTGGAGACCCCTGCCAGTGCTGAGATGCTTACATGCTCACTGATTCAGCTTTCCTCTTGCAGTCGGCATCACTGCATGTGTTTTGTGAGATGGAGGAGGACTTTGTGGATTGGTGTCGGACAGATGGGTTAATGTTGGACTTGTGGGCTTGGGCAGCACTGGGTTGGGATGTTTTCTTAATGTGTGCTTAACCTTTACATAAAACTCTCTCTTACACATGAGTTCTGTGGATTTGTTTCTCTAAAGCACCCGGACTCACACACGGTAGTGGCTTCCGTTTTGGTACGCCCATGATGGTTCTCTCCTAGTTTCTGGAGTGCTCGGAATCGTCTTATACCAGTCGTTCTGTGAACATATTCTTTATTGCTCTTAGGGATATGCCTGGGTGTAGAATCTTTAGGTCATGGAGTAAATATTTAATTTCATAAGAAGCTGTCAGAACCTTATAATATCACCAGCAACATATGGTAGTTCTGATGCTTGGTATCATGGTCAACTTTGGGCGTTTTCTGTCATTGTACATTTAGCAATTCTGTTAGATTGTCTTAGTAGATAATTGATGTTGTTGGCAATGTTGATAGTTACTATGGCATGATAAGTAAGTCCCCACCATAAATTCCTGTTGCTATTCCTTACCTGTCTGCCGTTCTTTGGTGGCTTGCGTGTTGTTGGGATGTTGGTGGTCGACTTCCGTGAACATTTACAGCCATAGAAACTGTGAGGCAGTTGTCCTCTGTCCTGTAGAGTTACTGTGGGCTGGAATTGAGGAGGTGGAAATGAGTTTGGTTTTGGTTTGCATTCCTTAGATGCATTTGGGAACTCATTGCTTTGGCTATCGGACTCTCAAAGTGCCTGCCCAAGGAGCCCTGGTGGCATAGTGGGTTATGAGTTGGGTTGCTAACTACAAGGTCAGTGGTTCGAAACCACCACCTGATTTGTGGGCAGAAGACGAGGCTTTCTACTCTCATGAAGAGTGACAGTCTCAGAAACTCACAAGGGCAGCTCTACTCTGCCTAGCCGGTCCCTATCGACTTGATGACAATGTGTGTAGTTTTTTGTTTTTTTGCCTAAGTGCCTGTCCTAATGTTGTCTGATTGACAGAGGGAAGTGCTGAGGGCAGTTCTGCTATTCAGGCTCATCGTACTAGTACAATTCGCCCACTTAGGGCTTCTTTGTGTCGCCTGGATGCTTAACTCCCACCCTTGGACATGCTTTCACCCTTACTTCTTTGTCAGACAATCTTCTTCGGCCAGATTGCAATTTCTCTTTCCTTTCAGAGTTTCTCAACGGGCAAAGGGTTGATGATTTCAGTGTCAAAGGAGGCAGACTCCCAATAAACTACAGAGCCGGCAGTTGAGAGGACCTTTCTTTCCTGCACTTGTTGTTTCTCAAGCCCTTTGGATTCCTGCAGAATGCTCAAGAAGAAAATGGACTGCGAGGGCAGGACCGGGCTCCTGGCTGCTTCTGTTCTGGGCGGCGGAGGGATGCCTTTGGGTAATTTCATGCATCTGGCGGGAATGACTTACCTTTTGGGCGAGCCTGGTTTCCTTCCAAGTAGAGGCACACGTTTGAAACAAATAATAGTTGATTTCTTTTTTGAAATCTTACAATGAACCATTTACAATTCCATTTTGTTTAGAAGTTCAGAAAAGGTTTCAGAGCTTTCAGATAACGAGTCTACTTCTTAAGAAAATGCTGGGATCCTTTCCTATCCCCTCCATGCCCTCTAGCAGGCTGCAGGGCAACCCTGATTTTTTCAGGGAAACAAGCCTTTCTATTGTGTTGTGACTTTAAGGTTTCCTTAATTATGCCATGGGCTGTTATCAGATGCAGCAGTTCTCTGCAGTGAGATTTGACTTCAAACTGTGGAGGGATGGGGCCGAGCTGGTGTTTATTTTGCATTTGCTGCAGGACCCTTCAGGGCAGAGTGGGAGATTGTCCTGGACTCTGTGATTTTTTTTTAACCCCCACTTACATTGTTATTCTCACTGCCCAGTGCATTTTATAATTGGGTGGTGGTGGGAAAGAGAAGGGAGAGTGTGCGAAAGAATGCTTTGGTCTGAGCGCCTTGTCTGTAGGCAATCATTTTGGAACAGGAAGGAAAGGGGATGGGCATGGAGAGGCTTGGCTCCAGGGGAAACAGCCCCAATCTCAGTTAAAACAAGATAAGTAAGGGTCGGAGAGATACAATCTGTCCATAAAGGTGCTTTGCTTTCCTTTCTGGGGAATGTATGGAGCCTTCTTTGCATGGAGCTTTTCTTTCTGTTTTGTTCCCCGCAGTCCCAGAAGAAAAAGTACCCTGGTGACAGAAGAAATCTTCAACTACGGACAAGCCACAGTCCGCGAATGCTCTCCACCGATAAGCACAAAATTCTTGAGCAAACATACCAGGTGCCTCTCGGCCTTGATTGTGATTTTTTGCTGCTAAACCGAGAGCGCTGCAGATGATGCTGAAGGTCAGATGAAGGTAGAGAAACCGCAAAACAGCACGACACATCACCCAACTGCAAGCTAATTGGGGAGGAAATGGGTTCAAACCGACAGACTGTGGCCTGATAACTGAAATCTCATAGGGACAAAAGGTTCGTGTCATTTAAAGGGGTAGCTTTGCCTATGTAAATTGTGCAAACAAAAGAAATGCAACCCCCCTCGTGGGATGGGAAGTTCTATTAGCAGATATTACCATCCTTGCTTTCATGCCCTCCTGTGGCACAAACCCTGAACATGTGCTGCGTGTCCCCAGGCATTCATTGGTTAATTTACTTATTCAAAGGAAGGCACCACCGACAAAAAGCAACAGAAAAACCCCAAACAAATTACATACTGGGGAACCGACAGCATCAAGAGGCAGCCAGCGCACAATTTTGATGTGTGTGGGTTTTCGGAAGAAATGGATCTGGGCTGGAACTGTACGTATGTTAAACTACTGAGAAAGTAAGAAGACAGCGAGTTTTCCGGAAATTAAAACCAGTTTTTTTGAAGGTATCATCATATTAAGAACCAGCGACTTTGAAAGACGTTCACTATAATATCAAGTACTATTTGGTAGTCAATGACAGCTATTTTGGGTTTGACTTTAATCAATGTTCCAGTAAAGGCAACTGAAAGAGGCCAATTTTTCTATCATATGGATGTAGTCAAAGTTAATTATACACTTAATTATACCCTTTGGTTATGAAGTCTTTATAGAAGTCCTACAAAAGCAACCTTGTGTATACTTCCCTTTGTGTATACTTTTCTTAGGCTTTAAAGTTCAATTGAATTGCGTGAGATTATACAAAATATTAAGAGCTTTGCATTTAGCTGGGTCTTCAAAAAAGAGGACCCAACAAGCTATTAGGTGACTTTGTGGTTGCCAAGGCATTGTCTACATGCTGCTCATGGGAACATAGTAGCCCAGAGAAGTTGAAGAATTTATTATTTGTATCATGAAAGAAGTTGGTTCCAACCAACCTTTCCCTCTGGTTTCAAAGTTTACTTCATGGGTTGTCCTCATGTTAATGGACTCCAATAATCTGCATATTTTGGGTTTCATAAATGTATTTAGTCAGAATCAATGACTATTTGTTTTGGCTTGGTGACAAGTAACTGTTTAAAAGGAATGAATGTAAACCCGAATAAAAACATTGTAAATCCAATCATAGTTGCTTCTCTTTTTATGCTTCCGGATAGAACATCTTTCTAGAGCACTGTTACTACCACTATGACTGAAAACCAAACAATACAAAAAAGATTCCTTAAGGTAAAAAGACATGTAGCTACTGTAATTTTTGTTTATAATTGATAAGGTTTTCTTGGTGAGTTATTCTTTATTGCTCAATCACTTCTCCACCAGTTTTCTCAAATTTGAAACCATTTAGAACCAAGAAACTCCAAACACAACATAATATGTGTGTGTGTGTGTGTGTGTGTGTGTGTGTATAATCAAAGAGTGTTTTAAAGAATTTAAGGACTTCCACATTTTATCTAGCAAGAGTGGCAAGTCCACAGCACAAAGGTCTGGCCTATCTACACTCACATCTTATCATT
Organism: Echinops telfairi; assembly: GCF_000313985.2. NCBI lineage: Eukaryota > Metazoa > Chordata > Mammalia > Afrosoricida > Tenrecidae > Echinops > Echinops telfairi. The sequence goes on from NW_022111300.1 coordinate 12,891,191, forward strand.
TAATCTGTGGAACAATTTACTGTGGGGCATTTGCAAGTAAGCTTTACTTAGGTAGCTCCACTGTGAGGAGCCAGTCTGAGACTACTAATATTCCCATGAGAAACCGAGCTTTCCAGCCAATGAAGGTCCCTATCAAAATGCAAATATGTTACTTCAGAAGGGGCTGCTCCAAAGGGCATTTATAGAGGTCTAAATACAGGCATGTACATATGTAAACATATATATATATATTATATATATATAATGAGAGGGAAATAGAACTATGTACTCATATCTATATGTTAAGAATTAAAGTTGCAGATGGACATTGGGCCTCGACTCAAGTACTCCCTCAACACAAGAACACTTGGTTCTAATAATCCGGCTTTCTGTGGTGCTCACCTTCCCACTACGATACTGAAGAGGAAATGGGTGCATAAGTAAATATGGTGAAGAAAGCTGATGAACGAGGTGAACCAGGCTATCGAACTAGGTGAGCTAGGCCTATGGTGAACTAGGCTATGGAAAGATATAGTGTCTGAGATCTCAAAGGCTTGAAGATAAACACGTGACCATCTAGCTGAGAAGCAAGAAAGCCCACATGGAGAAGCACACCAGCCTCTGTGACCATGAGGTGTCGATAGGATCAGGTACCAAGCATTTAAGACCCAGAACAAAATCATACCTAAGTTGAAGTGTGGTGGGTGCCTGGGGTGGAGACCAAATGCCCATCTGTAGACAATTGGACATCCCCTCATAGAGGGGTCACAGGGAAGAGATGAGCCAGTCAGGGTGCACTATAGCACCAATGAAACACACAACCTTCCTCTAGTTCTTTGGAGCTTTCTCCCCCCACCCCCCATCATGACCTTAATTCTACCTTACAAATTGGATTAAACCAGAACATGCACACTGCTACAGATAAGAGCCCACAACACAGGGAATCCAGGATAGATAAACCCCTCGGGGCCAACAATGAGAGTAGACACACTAGGAGGATTAGGGGAGGGTGGGGAGAGAAAAGGGGAATCGATCACAAGGATCAACCTATAACCCCTTCCCAGGGGGACAAACAATGGAAAAGTGGGTGAGGGGCGACAGAGGACTACGTAAGATATGAAAATAATAATCTATTAACTTATCAAGGGTTCATGAGGGAGGGCAGGTTGGGGAGGGAGGGGGAAGAAATGGGGAGCTGATATCAGGGGCTCAAGTGGGAAGCGAATGCTTTGAAAATGATAATGGCAGCAAATGTACAAATGTGCTTGACACTATGTATATATATATTGTGATAAGAACTGTATGAGTCCCCAATAAAATGATTTATTAAAAAAAAAGGAAGGGCCTACTCATTAATCCATTTGTGCCAGTAAGGATGAGTTTATCAGATTTGAGGAAAGAGATGAAGACCCCAGGAATAGGAGATAGGGGGTCTAGTTTGATTGGACAGGGGCTGTGGAATGAACATTTGACTGGAAAGGCCTTTGCCTGTCTTGAGTCAGCGAATTTACCTTCCACTGCCTTAATGTCCCCTTGTTGCCATTTAAGGCCCCAGTGCTGTTATAGGGTGCTATGAGTCAGAATCAACTCCAGGGCAGTGAGTGAATGGGTGCTGCTATTGAAATCCAACTCTACCCAATTGTCCAGTTCAATTCTTCTTTTCCTTCTGGAGTATTTTTAAAAAATAGTTTTATTGGCATATACTTCACCTATCATTCAATTTAATCATTCAATCGTATTAAGAAGACTTTTGCATCATGACCACAATCAACTACAGAACATTTTCTTCTTGCATTCATTGTTATTCGTTTCCCATTTCCATTCCCCTAGGTAATTATTAATCCAATTACTGTCTCTACAGATTTGCCTATCTTGGCTTTCATTTACAGAAAATCATACAAAACTCAAACAGGAAGAAAATTAAACAAACAAACAAAAAACAACCAAGAACAATGACAAAGCAAAACAGAGAAACACCGCAATCACCTTTACAATGTTCTCTGTCTGTTAACAGGTCCCTTCATATCCTTCAACTCTGGTCAGAGGGGATTCACCTGAGGCTTACTCTATGTGTGGATTTGGGACTTCCACTGTCATTCCAAGCCTTCTGCAAACCATGCGTTCACAATTTACGCTCTGATGCCATTCCCTAACTTAGATTTAGATTACATTATTTACAATCTGGGGATCACACAGGCTGGTGTGCTTCTACCATGAATTTAGTTGATGCCTCACTTAGACAGCTGCTTGTTTGAAATCCTTAAGATCACAGATGCCAGTCTTTTGGGTAGCTGGGCACCATCTGGTTTCTTCACCACACTTTGCGTTAGCATCCATATCTTCAGTGTTATCTTCATGAGGGCAAGTATCAAGTAGGGCCATGTCATAAGAACTAATTGTTCATAGATTGGGGCTAGAACATTCATATAGCTCTAGTTTATATTCATATATCTCTAGTTTATATATGTGTCAGTTCACTTTAGAGACATCATTATGATAGAGAACATTATAAAGCACCCCCCCCCACCCGCCCCTGCCGAGCATATTCTATTGAGTGTCACTAAGGTAGCCAATGGCACAGAATTGAAAACACTGTTGAGAAAAGGGAAGTGTAGGCTGGCTTTTTAGACTGCTGTACATGAATGGTTGATTTGTACAGAGTAAACTGTAAAGTGACTGGGTACTATTTACATAAACAATGGGGGTTGATAATAGGGCAAAACTGGCACTGTCATCCACAAAGGCAGAACCACGCCTCAGTCAATACATGTCATAAGATACCAACGTGAGAATTAAAATAGTAAATCCATGTTAGTCCCAGGTCACCATTCATTGGACACTCTCAAAGCAGGAGCTCTGAGCCAAGCTCAATGACTGCCCAATCCAAAACTTTGGGGCAACTGCCAGGTGCTTTTCCTTACCCTAGGGCATTCCAGCCAGTTTTGAACTTCCTGAGAAGAAATGAGCTCTCCCCTATCAGAAATCCTAACCTTTACAATATGTGTTGCTCATTTATCAAATGTTTTCTTTGTTGTAGGCGTTTTTGTTTGTTTGTTTTCTTTTACACAGTTTATTTGCCAACTCATGTGTCAGTTTCTGGAGTGCTCAGTCACATTAGTGAGTTGACGGAGGGAAGATAACTTGATTGGGAGTAGTGGGGG
>NW_022111300.1:12894430-12918968 GCF_000313985.2 Echinops telfairi
GGGGGGGCGATAACTGCTATCTGTCCATGCAGCAACCTGGGCTCTGTCATGATGCTTTAACCTGGATTTACCTGGATTCTCTTACCTTTGAATTGATGGCATATATGCTTTGGTCTTTGTTTTTATTATTAAAGTCATCCTCAGTTCTTGATCTGGAGGTTACACAACATGCTACCCATCAGATATTGCAAGGCCATTCTGCCAGGTGGGGTAGCCATGCCCTTCTTGTGGAAGGCAAGTCAGCAATGGAAGCAAATAAACTACTTAGTATTCTTTAAGTCACTCCTTTCCCTGGCTACTTGATTATTAAAAGGCATGTTTTGGCGCTGGTAGGAGATGTAGTATCATGTTCTAGCCTCTAGGTTGAGGCCGCGGCAAATTCAAGTCAATGAAAAATGGTTCAACCACTGGCCTGTAGGTCTAGCTATTCACCCACCCAAGATCTAGTATGTGGGCAGGGTTTTAAGATGATTTCTAATAAACCTTCCTTTGTATAAGGTTCCTTCCTGCGTGAGGGTAGGATCTGTAACTTACATCTCTCCAGTAGACATGGTAAAAGTCTTCCCACCATGATTATATTACATTACATGGCCAGGATTAAGGGTTTTTGTAGATTTAATTAAGAACCTTAATTACTTGACTTGGGATTGAGTAAAAGGAGATTGCTATATTTAAGGTTGTGTGTAAACTTGGCTGGTCTGTGACTTTTTGTGGTTTGGCAGTTATGATGTAGTTATCCCCCATGATGAGATATGATATAATGTAATTATCTCCATGGTAAGATCTGTTATTTTCAGACAATCCGTTGAAAGATATTTTTCTTGGAGGTGTGGCCTGAATCCAATATACCAGCGGGCTTCGAAACGTTCATAAAAAATGATATTAAAAGATAATCGAATTTTTCTAAGAAATTAAAAAACTCCTTTATACGTGTACATTCTGGCACAGTTCTCTTGACTTTTGGCTTGATTAGACTCCTGCATTTGGCTTCTCCTATTCTGACCTTCAGTTCTTTGGACTTGAGCAACTTGCTTGCCGTATTGCCTGCTGATCTTGGGATTCCCTAGCCTCCGAAGCTCGTGAGCCAGTAGCTTGCTATCTCCTCTGCTGAGCATCGGCTCATCAGCCTCTACAGCTACATGGTGAGGAGAAGCCTCCAACCTGACATCTGACCCATGGACTTGGGACTTGCCATCTTGAGCTATTTCTTTGAGATAGCTCTCTCTCTCTGTGTACATATATGTATATTGTATACATATGTGTATACACACACACACACACACTTCATGGTTTTGCTTCTCTAGAGACCCCAACCTAAGAAACTCCTAGGTAGACCTGCGCCAATAGACGCTTTAAAAGAGAGACTTCAAAGAAGTCTCTCACTGAGGTTAGAAGATTTTTCCTGCTGGCCTTTCTAGCTTCATGGAAATGAAGTACTTCAAGAACCACATTAGCTTGAAAGAGGACTCTAAGTCTTGGACGAAACTTCAGCTGTTGTTAAGTACCATCGAATTGTTTCCAACTCATGGTGACCCTCTATGCAAAAGAACAAACAATACCTAGTCCTCTGTCATCCTCACAATTGTTAAGTTTGAAGCCACTGTGCCAATCCATCTTGTTGAAGATCTTTCTCTTTTTCCCCACGCCTCCACCTTACCAACCCTCATGTCCTTTTCCAGGGAGTAGGCTTTCCTGACCACAGGTCTGAACTGCGGGAGACGATGTCTCCTCGTCCTTTCTTCTAAGGAGCATTCTGGCCGTACTTCCTCCAAGACCCAGTTGTTCATTCTTTGAGCAGACCATGGTACTTTCAATGTTCTTCATCAGCATCGTAATTCAATTTTTTCTTCAGTCTTCCTTATTCAACGTCCAACTGTCCTTTGCATAGGAGACCACTGAAAAGACCATGGTTTGGGTCAGGGGCACCTCAGTCCTCAAAAATAACATCCTTGCTTTTCAACACTTTATAGAGTGTCCAGCAGATTTACCCAATGCAATATATTGTTTCATCTCTTGGCTGCCACTACATGTGCATTGCTTGTGGATCCAGGCAAAATGAAATCCTTGACAATTTCAATATTTTCTCGATGTATCATGATGTTATCTACTGGTCCAGTAGTAAGGATTTTGGCATTCTTAACATTGAGTTGGAATCCATATTGAAGGCTGCAATCCTTGATCTTCATCAGCAGGTGTTTAAATTCTCCTCACTTTCATCAAGCAAGGTTGTGTCATCTACATATCACAGGTTTTTGGTAAGCCTTCTGTCAATCCTGTAGCTGAGTTCTTCATATAGTTCAGCATCTCGGATCATTTTCTCAGTATACGTACTGAATAAATATGGCGAGAGGACAAAACCCTGATCCACACCATTCCTGATTTTAAACCATGCAGTATCCCCTAGTTTTTGTACAACTACCTCTTGACCCACGTGCAAAGTCCACATGAGCACAGTGAAGTGTTTTGGAATTCCCATTCTTCTCAAGGTTATCTACCGATGGTTATGATGCACACAGTCAAATGCCTTTGCACAATCAATTAAACAATTGTGAAGACGGCGTAGGCCGGGGCAGTGTTGTGTTCTGCTGTGCATCTGGTTGCCATGGGCTGGAACCGACTTGATGGTACCGATCAACAATACAACAGGAAACAAGGCCAAAGGAGGGGCAGGCAATGTTGACGCCATATCATTTGTGTGATGGTCCGAGAACCAAGAAGGTGAAGAGTGAGCTGGTTACAGAATTCTGGGAAGTAGTGAGCTCTGCTATGGGGCTTCTGTTTTCGTTTCCTACACAGCAATCTCACAGCACACCTATGGTGCAGCAGCGAACTACCCCTGTGAGTTGGCATTAGCTCCGTGGCAGTGAGGTTGCCATTGAGTCAATTCTGCCTCACAGTGACTCTATGAGGCAGGGTAGAACTGCTCCTCTGGGTTCCTGAGAACGTAACTCTTTACACGAGTAGAAAGCCTCGTCTTTCTCTCCCCTGAGTCACAGGCTCACCTATTTGTCGAGGGAAGTGTTTCCCTTTGATTGAAAGCCCCACCAGAATGACATGGAACAGGGAAGCGTAATCTAAAGAGTAATGGAGTCCAATTCACCCCATACATGCCTTCACATTACATCACTCACACTCGCTGCCACTGAGTCAATGCTGACTTCTTGCCAGTCACCCTCTAGGACTGGGTAGAACTGCCCCTGGCCTTGCAGTTAGCAGTCCAACAAGTAACCACTGTGCTGCCAGGGCTCTCTCATATTTCATATATTCGGTCAATGTGTGTTGATTATGATAATGACGTGTTTCCAGGAAAAGAAGGGCCCATGTTCCATAGAGGGGGGGACCTAGTCATCCAAGGGTACTGAAAGGTGAGAAAACTTTTGCTCAAATAGGGAGTTGGGGCAAGAAGTATTGCTACTGCCTGGGGCAGACCCTGAGATCACCCTGACTGAGATCTAAGACTTTGCTGAGCCAAATGACCCTATACATGATAGCGTGTTCTCCAGTGGTTTATTTTTGTCGGGGTGACATGGCACACTTTCTGGTTTTGGTATATCATCTCAGATAGCGGGAGGTTTTAGTCTGCTTTCAGACTGGATCCGGTTCAAGGTCTCAAACTGTGTATTATAATTAGCAATGCAACCTCCCAGAAGATAATCTCTTAGTGTAAAGCAAATACCGTGTCGCCCTAGTAGAGGTTTTGTAAGCTTCTCCCGAGCCTCGTAGTAGGTTTTTGGTATGCAAGCTCAGAAAGAAAACCTCAGTTTAGAAGATGGAGCCTAACGTTGGTATCTCTTCATTACTAAATACAGAGCAAATAGTAGCAGAATTGTTTTCCCTGTTTACTGGTCCTTTATTAATTAGCCTGTGGTATCACAGGGAGAATAAAAACTCAACTATGTTTTTATGGGAAGACGGTCAAGGCCAATTCGAGGCTCGGTGCTGCAGTTACTGGACTTTTGCTTTGACTTTCAAGGAAGAGGACACTTCCTCTTCTCCACTGCTCTGGAAGGTGAATGGACTTGGCCCAAGGGACTCTCCATGAGTATAAAACCACTATGGAGGAGAGCAGAGTCAAGGGACAGAGGAAAGGACCCCAACCTTCTGATGACATTTTAAAAAACAGTTTCATTGGCATATAATTCACATATCATACAATTCAATAGCTCAATCACATCTTCACATCAAGAAGACTTGTACAACCATCATCACAATCAGTTTTAGAGCATTTTTTCATTCTTGAACTCATAGTTATTAGCTCCCAATTTTCCTCCCTTCTTCCTTGCCATACCCACAAGGAACCATTCCTCCATTGCTATCTGCATAGATTTACCTGTCCTGGGTTTCATATACAGAAAAATAATCAAGAACAAACAAAGGAACTAACAATAACAAAGTAAAACAGACAAACGTCTCAATTTTCAAAAAGCAGAAAATATTAAAAACTAGGCCAAATAAAAAATGAATCATAAAGGTAAACAAATGATAGAGTGCTAAATTTTAACTGAACTGCATCTCTAATAATCCACTTTCCAGTGCACTCTGCATGATAGCTAAGCTGTTCATATTCCTGGTCCGTGGTCAGAGGGAATTCAGCAGAGTCTTAATCCATGTGTATTTCCCCTTCACTTTTTAAAAAACTGAAATAACTTTATAATGAGTTGCGTTAATTAGTTTATTGTGCCAACCTGGCAATAAACACAGGTGGGGTTAATTGAAGGGATAAATGGCTCAGTGAGCCTCGCCTTTCTAGTTCTGTGGTCTCTTGCTTTCTCATGGTCGGACCAGGGTGTAGCTGCCTTAGCCAGTTCCCTGCTTTAGCTTTCAAGGCTCACTTCCTGCAAGACATCCCTGAGGAAAGCTACATGGACCTACTCCGATGAGCCCTGGGTGCTGGAGCAGCCGTGTGGAGACCTCTTGCCTCATCAAGTGAAATCAAAGATCAAGACGATGCCGATTTGCTTTTTTGATGTGAGGGGGACAGTGCGTTTGGAGTTTATTTTACCAGGTCAGACCGTTAACCCAGCTTTCTATTTAGAGGTTCTGAAAAGATTGCATAGCAGTGTGCAACAAAGAAGGCCTGATTTGTGGCAGAGGGGGAACTGGTTTTGCCACCACAACAAAGCACCTGCTCATGCAGCCATCTCAGTGTGCCAGTTTTTGGTAAAAGCAACATGCCTTTCTTGCCCTACACACCTTACTCACCTGATCTCATTCGGTGCAACTTCTTTTTGTTTCTGAGAATGAGGAGGGACATGAAAGGACAATGATTTGATGGCATAGTAGAGGTGAAGAAAAAAACAAGGGAGGTGCTGTCAGCCGTCCAAACAGATGAGTTTGAAAAATGTTTCCAAGAATGGAATTTCAGATTTGACAAATGTATTATGTGTAATGGAGAGTACTTTGAAGGTGATAAGGTTGTTTTGAAAAAAATTTAAACACATAGCTTTGAAAAAAAATTCCTTCTTATTTTTGGGTACCCCCTTGTATATCTGCCATTACAGACTTTACAATGCTCTCGCCGATAACAAGGCTATTCACATCCCTGAACTAGGATTGGAGGGGATTTACTGTGGGATTAATCCACTTGTGGGCCCCGCAAATGGATTTTTGGCCTGCGCTCTCAGCCACAGACTTCTGGAGGCCAGGTGTTAACAATCTGAGCTGTGATACCATTGCTTCCTTTGTACAGGTGACACTTTTAAAGCCCTGATCAAACCGCACCTAAAATATATCTTTGCAAAAAATATATCTTTGCACAGTTCCTTTTTCTTCAGTTAGTTTGATTTGGGTTTTCTTTCACTTTCAATCAAGAATTTAATAGTCATAATATTATACTTAATCCATGTTATAGATAGAATTATGGTCCTCAAAATTTGTGTTGTGATTCCTATCCTTTATACCTGGGGAGGTAACCCCATTTAGGAGTAAGGTTTTCTCCATTGCATTAATGAGTCTCGGCTTGTGTAGGGTATATGTAATGCCAGTTTGGGGCTTGCTGTTGCTGCTGTTCTATCATGTTGTCTCTGACTGATAGCAACCCCATATACTCATATACAACCCCATATACAACAGAATGAAGCACTGCCTGGACTATACGATCCCCATCACACTGTGATCACAGCCCATTGTCACAGCCATTTTGTCAGCCTGTTTCGTTTGAAAATGCTCTTTTTTGTTCCTTAGATATAAAAAGCATGAATTAAATATACGATATAAAGATATAAATTAGGCATACAAGAAAGGGAGCACAGATGGGGACAGATAGATGCCAGGACACATGGCAATCACTGATGAGGCAAGGAGTAGAAACTGAAAAGAGATGAGCTCATTCTCCCAGAGCCGGTGCCTGAAACTCAGATGTCTAGCCTCCTAAACAGGGAGAAAATAAAATTCTGTTCATTGAAGCCACCCCCTTGTGGTATTTCTGTGATTGCAGGGGAGCAGCTAAGATGACCCATCACACAGATGCTAAGGGGGTGCATGGCTTCGGGGGTCACGAATCTGACAGTTAAGATATGGATTTGAGCTGCAGAATTTGCTGTCCCCTTGCTTAAAAATCCCCCCCCCCCATATAATTAGTTTGAAATTGCAGGCAACAACAACAAACCCTTCTAAACTCACCGCCATCGAGTTGATTCCGGTTCATCAGGACCTTCGTGCAGGGGAGAACTTCCCTGTGGGTTTCTGAGCCTGTTACTCTTCACGGGAATGGCAAGCCTCATCTTTCTCCCGTCGAGCGGCTAGTGGGCTCTAATTGCTGACCTCGTGGTTAGCAGCCCAACGCATAACCAGTGTACCACCAAGGCTCCTTTAGAAACTGCAAGCAAACTCTGAGGCAGTGCATTTCCTGTCCGAGCTGCAGGGCTTCAGCGAGAAGAGTGCTTGACAGAGGTGCTAGGACAAATGCATTTGGGCCATCTTGGGCAGAAGATTTCTACAAAAAAGAGAGATAGAGCGAAGTGGAGCTCAGGGCAGGAGGCAGAAAAAAAAATGAGGCTTTGGGGATGTGAAATTTCAGTGTTCAGGGCAGTTTTCTCATTTATAAAGTGACAGGCCTGCGTGAGATGGTGTGGCAGAGCCCTCGGCTCAGACAAGCGATGACATAAGGAATGGAAGCTCCTGGTCGGCCATCTAGAGCCCGCTGACAGGGGCCACTGCTCCAGGTGCAACAGGGCTCCGTATAACCACTGGGCTCAGGGTTCAAGGGCTTTACAGCTGTGCCTAGCGGTGGTTTGCTTGATCTACTAAAGATTAAGTCGGCAGTTGCCCTTGTAGAAGAGCAGGAAGAATTCATGAGGACAAACCCCACTCACCAGTATTCATTAAGGTCCAAAGCCCCAGACTTGTCTGAGAACTCAAAGAAATCAGCGGCCCCATGAGTCCAGAGCCAGATCTCCTGACACCCAGCTCCGCGCCCTCTCTTGGAAAGGACAGCTGGGAGCCTGAGGGAGAAACTTTACCTGCTCCCTAAGTCTACCCTGGGCTACTCTCCAGCATCTTTGCCTTGGGGTGATGAGTCACCTCTGAGCTTTACTGTGAGCAGCTGAGCAGCAGGCCCAGGCGCAGGCAGGGGCACCTCAGAGAAGCTCTTCATGGACCAGGACGTGGGGGTGGGGGAGAAGGGAGCAGGATCCTTGCTGGCCTCTCTACCCCAAGCAGGCATCCGCCTTTCCTTCATACATTGGAGCTTTGACTCACTCTGTTCAAGTGCAGCGCCCAGAGACTTTTCGTATATTCACCTCGTGGAGCGTGCAACCATCAACGCTTTCCCCCAAATCAGCTCCCCACCCAAAGGAACCGGCCCATTAGCAGTCCTGTTGCCTTACAGACGTAGCGGCCTTCAGACCCAAACTCACTGCCGTCGTGTCAATGCTGACTCACAGTGACCCCATGGAGCAGGGTAGGAGTGTCCCTGTGCGGTTCCGAACCTGGAACGCTCTGTGGAAGCAGAAAGCCTCATCTTTCTGCCGTGAAGTGGCTGCTGAGTTTGAACTGCTGGCCTTGCGGTTAACGCTCAATGCACAATCCACTACACCACCAGGGCCCCGGCTTTCAGACTGGACAACCCCTAAACTCCTTTGTGTTCTCTCTGGATTTATCTTTTCTGGACATTTCATGTAAATGGGACCGTACCACGTGTGGCCTTTGTGCCTGGCTTCTTCGTATTTTTTCAAGGTTTGTCTACAGTAAGGCATGCATCACTACCTCATTTCATTATGGTTCAGTAGTATTCCTTTATATGAATGTACCACATTCCGTGTAACCATTCATCAGTTCATGGCTATTTGGGAGTAAACTCCACGTTGGGAGTAAACACTTGCATGTAAAATTCTGAGTGATCACCTGTTTTTGTTTCTCTTGGGTCTATCCCCAGGAATGGAATTGCTGGGTCAGATGGTGAATCAATGTTTAACTTTTTGGGAAACCAGTAAACCATTTTCTACTCCGTTCATCTCTTTCTAACCACAGGTACACAGAGGGGACTGGGAATTGCTGTCATCTTTGGGGACAGAGCCCTGGTGGTGGAAGGGTTACGCTTTGAGCTGCAATCTGCATGATGGGCGGTTTGATACCACCAGCTGCTCCTCGGGAGAAACACGGGGCCTTCTACTCTCATAACCATAAGGCTTAATCGAGTCTACCAAGAACCAAAGTCCCTCCGTGTTTGCCCTGAGCTGATTCTATGAAGTTCATCCCCACAGCTGACCCTATCAAAAGTTCTGCACACAAATGGCAAAGAATATGCCTTTGACAGAAAGCAGTGAGCCAGGCCCAGCGACGACCATCAGGAAATCAGTGAGCCACAAACGATGGTGACCATAAAGGACCACCTGGGGCTTCCACGATGCTGATCAATCAAGAAGACCTCTGCCTGTTTTTTCCACCCAAGAAGGGCCACGCCCATTCCTCATATCTAAGGGCACTAATTTCTGAGCTCAGGCTGATGCACTTCTGACTCAGGCGAGAAATAAACTTGGCTGTTTGTACCACCTGGTCTCATGACTGAATTGAGTCTCTTCTCAAAACCCGGGAGAGGCCCCTTTTTCGGACCCATTCTCCCTCTCCTCCTGAGATTCAATTCATCACAAAGCAAGAGACCCAAGAATGAGAAAGGCGAGGCTCACCTAGCTATTTATCTCTCAATTAACCCCACATGTGTTTATCGGCCAGCTTGGCACAATAAACTTTAACTATATCAATGTCCCTGTCTCTCCCTCTCTCAGACCTCTGGCATATACTTAAAAGTTTGGCACTATCTCAGTCCACCCTCCCTCATCCATCAAAGAAGGTGAGTACCTTACTCAAGCTTATGAATTCACGTGGCATGACCTGTATGTTATACTTTCCTCTCCTTTAACCCCCGAGGAGAAACATTTAGTTTGACAAAATGCTGAGGCCCATGCTTCTGAGATCCACACGCAGACACCTGCCCTTCCTACCTGATAGGCAGCAATCCTCAGAGAAGAGCCCAATTGGAACTATCAAAGCCAAGGGAAGAGGAGGAAAACAAGCACCATAAGATGGTTTGCCTTGTGGCAGGCCTTAAAAAAGCTGCCCACAATGCTATACAGTATGATAAGCTCAAAGAAATAATGCAGGAGCCCACAGAACTCCCGCCATATTCCCGTCTCGAATCACGGAGGCTATACAAAGATTACTACACTAGATCCAGCCAGTCCTGAAGGCAATGAGTCCAAATACCTTTATTTCACAGTCCTCCCAGCCACAAGAAAGAAATGACAAAAATTAGACGAAGGCCCTCAAACCCCACAAAAAGACCCGCTAAATGTTGCCTCGAAAGGGTTAATGACAAAGAAGTAGAGGTTAAACCCCTAAAATCTCTGAGAGATCAGGCTAAATACCAAATGCTAGCTACTGCCAATCTGGATATCCACTTGACCAAAACCAGGACTCCTCGTGGTCCGCAGACTCACCGCCCCCGTGCCGCCATACCAGGAGCTTGTTTCCAGTGTCGGCAGACCGGGCACTAGGCCAACAGGTGTGCCAACCAACGACCCCCAACTAAGACCTGCCCAACCTGGGTGGGGCCGACAATGGAAGTTAGATGGTAACCAAGCCTCCCAAGGCACGGCTCTATCTGGAGCCCACAGAGTTCTTTGGTCTGGCTACAGATGACTGAAGGTGCTGCCCCAATTGTCATCACCCTCACCAAGCCCAGGGAACCCTTGTGGTAGCAGGTAGGCCATCGTGGTTCCTCATGGACACAGGGGCCACTTATTCAGCCTTATCTGAGTACAAGGGCGCTTTGCAGTCTCACAGGGCTCCACGGTGGGAGTCGACAGCAGTATTTCTCGTCCCCTGTGTAGTCCATGTTACAATTGCCAAGTGGGTAATTATATTTTCAGTCCCTCCTTTTAGGTCAGTGGTTCTAAACCTCCCTAATGCTGCGATCCTTTCATACAGTTCCTCATGTTGTGGTGACCCTCCCCAACCATAAAATTATTTTTGTTGCTACTTCATAACTGTACTTTTGCTCCTGTTATGAATAGTAATGAACATATCTGATATGCAGGATGTATTCTCATTGTTACAAATTGAACATAATTACCGCAGTGATTAATCACAAAAACAATATGTAATTATATATTGTGAAATAGTTATGTCTAATGACAAAGAAATGAAATTTTGTCTTGAAGCATGGTGTAGCATGGGTAACAGCCCTCACGCCAGGCACTCTTGTATGTGGGTGGACCCACCTGGAGGATCTGGTGTCTCGGTTCCTAAGACCATGGGAAATATGTGTTTCCTGATGGTCTTAGATGACCCCTATGAAAGGGTCATTTGACCCCCCAAAGTGGTCATGACCTACAGGTTGAAAACCACTATTTTAGGCAGTCTCTTCCCGCCCTCCCCTATTGCTAGGTAGAGACATCCTTTCTAAGCCCCATACTTCTCTTACCTGTTTCCTTCTAGACTTTCATGTTGAACGAGCTGCCCAACCTGGTCCCCCCTCCTTCCTCATGCTTCTTCATCACCCAGAAAACTCTAGCATGTCTCTCTCCTCCCGTTTACCTTGCCATGCTGTAAAGTCCATTGTACAGGGCAGCGACATGTCCTCTGGTGCTGTCCACCTATCCCAATACGTCTCAAGCTAAAGAACTCACATGGTCACCTCCCCAAAGCAGTACCTTCTTACTCCGGAAGCCTTGAAAGGCTTCAAACCTTCAATAATGTGGCTTCTGAAGGAAGTCCTCTAACTCAAACAATAATAATTTATAAATTATCAAGGGTTCATGAGGGAGGCGGGCTGGGGAGCGAATGGGAAAATGAGGAGGTGATATCAAGGGCTTAAGTGGAGAGCAAATATTTTGAGAACGATGAGAGCAACGAATGAACAAATGTGCTTGACACAACTAATGTATGTATGGATTGTGATAAGAGTTGTATGAACCCCCAATAAAGTGATTAAGAAAAACAAACAAAAATCTCATAAACTCTTCTTCTAACACACCTATACTACCAGTCAAAACCCTAATGAAACACATTGCCTTGTGCAGGATTAATGCCTTATTAAGTAAGCTGTCCAGCCTCTGCATCCCATCATCCCTAATCCCTGCACTTTATTTTTTCTTATACCCTCTACAACAACTCATTTCTCAGTTCTTGACCTCAAAGATGCTCTCTTTACCATTCCCCTCCATCCCGATTCCCATGACATATTTGCTTTTACCTGGACCAACCCTGCTAACCACTGCTCCTCCCAGGTAACTTGGGATAGCTTTTGAGATAGCCCTCACCAATTTGGACAAGCACTCTCTTTAGATCTCCAAGAATCAAATCTCAAACCTTCAGTTTTATTAAAATATATTGTGAATGATTTGCTGTTGTGTAGCCCTTTTCTAGAACTGTCCTTTAAACATGCTCATTGGTTACTAAACTTGAGAGCTTCAAAAGATCTACAGGTAAAGCTCAGCTAGTCAGCTCCACGGTCATGTACCTAGGAATCCCCATGACCCAGAACAAGAGCAGCATTACCCAGGAACAACAAACTCTTCTAGCAAATCTCCCATCCCCCCCAAACAAACAAGCCCTCCTCTCCTTTCTCGGTCTTGTTGGATACTTTTGCCTGTGGGTAGCTCTTCTAGCTAAACAACTGTATCAGGTAGTTAAAGGGCCCAATCCATGAGCCCCCTAGACCCCCCACATTCCATTCAAGTCCCTTTCCAAACCCTTCAAGAAGCCCTCCTGTGGGTCTCAATCTTCACGCTGCCAGATTTCTCTAAACCTCTCCTGCTGTGTACTGATGAAAGGTGATGTATACTGCTGTACACTGATGGCAGGTGGACCCTAGGGCAGAAACACAGGCCCTCTCTGCAAGTCGTTGCATGCTTATTCAGGCAACTAGACCCCCAATATACAGGGTTGGTCACCTTGCCTAAGGCTTTCTCAGCCTTCCTAACCCTCGAGAGTCAGAAACTCACATACCATGGAGCTACCACTGTGTATTTTTAAAAAAGAAATCATTTTATTGGGGGGCTCGTACAACTCTTATCACAATCCAAACCTACATCCATTGTGTCAAGCACATTTGTACATTTGCTGCCATCATCATTTTCAAAACAGGGGAGAAAGAAACTTTTCTGCTTGTAGCCCACCTGGCCTCCTCAATGAATGGACCGAAGCTCTTCTCTGGACCTTACAGTAAACAGTGACAGTCTCAGAAACCCCCAGGGGTGGAGATGAGTCGTCATTGACTCGGTGGCAGCGAGTTTGGTTTTGTCCGAAAAGCACATATGGTGCTGTGCTATCATATGATTCTTTCCATAGCTTACTCCTTTCCCTTTTATAGTATGTTTATTAGTGAGAAGCAGAGGATTCGAAATCATAAAGTCCTGGGGACAGCATCTTAAGGTTTGGGTTCTCAGTCTCGTCATGTGTAAAATGTGGCTTCCAAGAGTGGCAAGGGAGATGGAGGTCACAGAGTTCTTGGTACGGGGCTTTGACTCTCAGGAGGCATCTACTCAACCCCAGTCCTCCTTGAGCTTCTTCGTGAGAGGAATCACCATCGTTCCTCTCTGTATGCCTCGTGCCTGGCAGGGGCCCTAACATAAAATAATTATTCCATAAACCAAACCGGTTGCCTTGCAGTCATGGTGACGTCATGCACACCGGAGTAGAACTGTGCTCCACAGGCTTTTCAAAGGCAGGTTTTAATTTTTTAAAGTAGATCACCAGCGTTTCTTCTGAGGCCCCTCTGCGTGTACTGGCACGTGTAACCTTTTGGTTAGTAGCTGAGTGCAGTAACCATTTGCATCGCTCAAATCGCTCAAGTACTCCAATGCAGCAATACTTGTTACATGAAAGGAGAAGCGATGAGCAAGCGAGGGCGAGCATTCATGTGCAGGAAAATGTCTGCATGTGCTAGGTGTTCACTAA
Source organism: Echinops telfairi (assembly GCF_000313985.2). Taxonomy (NCBI): domain Eukaryota; kingdom Metazoa; phylum Chordata; class Mammalia; order Afrosoricida; family Tenrecidae; genus Echinops; species Echinops telfairi. Next base: position 12,907,829 of record NW_022111300.1, read on the forward strand.
ATGTCAAGTGAGGAAACAAACGAATAAGAGAGAAAAGACCATCAAAACTCACTGAAAATGGCTTTTAAAATTTTTTTCCCCTGGAAGTATTTTAGCTGGTATTTGGGGGACTCTGGCTAAGATCACTCAGATGCAATGTGTGCCGCTGTCTCTTCTCAGTTAGAACAATAGTGTGTACTTAGGTTGCTATATGAAAGGATAAGGACTAAGGTGACCAGATTTAAAGTGGGACACCATTGACGGGGCGGGGTGTGTGTGTGTGTGTGTTCTTGATTAAAAATTTGGTCTATATGGACCAAATAGACTGTTCCCTAGCTTGTCGTGCATTCTTTCAAAAAATTAGGACTTTTAAAAAATGCCAAAAATCAGAACTGTCCCACCAAAAGCGGGACGTCCAGTCACCTTAATCAGGACACTTCTTAATTTTGCAGTAAAATCACATGACAGTTTCTCGTCTGTCATCCCTGGGAGCCCAGGATCCAGTGAGCCAGAGAAAGCCAGGCTGCCCTGCTTGAGTGCTCCTATTTGCTGCATTCCTTCCCTGGCATCCTGGGCGATGCTGGGATGCAGCTCTGGACATGCCAGGAGCAGCCTGGCACACAAAGAGATAAGACAGTTTAGTTTAATGCGATTGAATGCTTCCAGCCTCAAGTCTCAATCAAAGAGATTTACTGTGTTTTTAAACAGACACTAATGTTGACTTGAGTAGTGAAAAGATGCATGGGGACCGCACTGAGCAAGGAGTCTTATATTAGCCATTAAATAGATGTGGCAATGGCCTATCTTATTCATGAGTGTCTCAGAAAACAAATCAACCACGAGCTCGGGGATTAAGACATAACTTTGCAAATACCCGATGCTTTTAAAGAATGACAGTTTTTGGGGTTTTTTTTGTTAAGAATCAGAGAACACACATTGGTACGACACATGGAACTCAGGACAAATAACCCCTCAGGAATAATAGTAGGAGTAGTGCTATCATGAGGGTAAGGGGTGGCTGCAGAGGGGGAGAGGGAGAAAGGGGGAACCCATCACAAGGTTGGATATATTGCCCCCCCCAAAGGGGACAAATAACAGAAAAATGGGCGAAAGGATTCAATGGAGAGTGTAAGATACGAAATAATAATAATAATACATAATTGATCAAGGATTCATGAGGTTGGGAAGGTGGGAGAGGGAAGGGGAAAAAAGAAGAGCTTATACCAAAGGCTCAAGTAGAAAGAGGATGGTTTGGAAGTGATGATGGCAACATATGTACAAATATGCTTGATACAATTGATGTACGGGATGTTATAAGAGTTGTAAAAGCCTCCCAATAAAATGATGTAAAAAAAAAATCTCAACAGGATTCCTGGGCAATGTTCTTTCTGAACAGAAACCATTTCCTTTTTGCCTACAGAGGTCAGGCGAAGTGCAATTATTTAGATAACTCAAGCAGAAAAATCTGGTTGAGATAGAATCTGTGGGGAAGTGGGGATGGGTAGCAGCAAACGGTCCTATATTCTTACAGATGGTCTGTCCTTGTTGATCAGATTCAAATGCTTCGCTTGGCCTTTCAAAACTCTCTCTCCAATTTTGCTTCGCCTGTTCTGTGGGTTGGAATTCACCCAAATATTATATTTGCAAAATGAAACATGCTATGAAATATTGAATGGGGGACCTTGATCATCTCTGTGATTCCCTTCCCACTTTAAATTTCGGAATCTTGAGTCATCAGCGCTTACCTGCCACCTGGAGTCCTATTTTGTCCTGGGACAGGTGAGTGGGTTGTCAACACAGGGTCTGTGAGGCCCCTGCCTCTCAGCTCATTGTGATTGGGAGGGTCTATCTCTGTCACGGAACACACCATCTACAGCCATGAGCCGAGAGAGGAGGAATCTGCCCAGCTAGAAGGACAAGTGTCCCACACTCTGGTGACCTCATTTAAAACCAGGTAAGCCTCTGCCTCTGGCGCCAAAGCCACACAAACCCAGGCATTTGGCCTTTGTTTAGGATTTCCTACATCATGAGCTGCCGGTGTCACGAAAGGGGCACCTTTGGCCCAATATAGTGCTTGGTTGCCCGAAGGCTCGCCCGGGATGCAGGGTTGGTAGGCAGTTCATCCGAGCGGGCTGCTCGGTGTATATGCTAATGAAGTGACCATCTGCATCCAATAATTATAAGTGGTCTCCCCTGACTGATCTCCATGTGCTGACACAGGCTGGGGGGAGGCGCACCCTTTACGCTGCTGCAGCCTGGGGACGAGAGGCTGGGGAGTAGCTTGTGTGTCTTCCTCCACTCCAGGGCACACAACCTGCTGAGTGGACAGGTGCTGGCAGGGGCATGTCCAAGGGCAATGAAGCCCGCCTGTCCTAGTCACTGACATCTATATCTCCATCTCTCTGGGATTTAGACCTGACATAACATAAGGAATGTCACTCTCTATTACTCTATGTTCACATGCATCTAGACTGAGCACATGTCTTGGTCACACTGTCCTCTTTCTTCCCTTGATGAGAGGGAGACAGTGCGGCAGCGAGGAGGTGGAGTGAGTTCCTAACCTTGCTTTGTCTCTGCAGCGCGGGTGCTGTCATTCCAACATTTGCTGGGATGGTAACGTGAATGCGCATTGATTTTTGTGTTTCATAATTCTGGTCAAGTTTCACTTTCTCTTTGTTAGCTAAATAGACTTGGCATTTCCACCTGATATTTGCATGCTTTTGTGTATGGCTTGTGTTTTATTTTCTAGCATTTGGAATAAAGTCACGTTGGATTCCACGACACTGGCACTGTATGAGTGTAATTCAGCCTGCCCCCACAACTCCTAGGCTTGGGTTTTCAGCTGTTTCTGACTTTGCTCTTTGTCCTCCTCCCAACCCCCACCTCCTCTGGCACTTCTGTCCCGAGGAAACCTCTGGCTAGACAACTTCAAATCCTACTGAGCAGACACCGTCAGGTGTTTGTGGGGAAATGCTGTGTAACTAGGGCCAAAGCACCAGCTCCTATAGCTGAAAAAAGCTTCTGAGACTATGTAATGGAATGTTAGGTAATGGAGGGAGGATGACAGATATATTTCCTTTTATGTTTTGAGGCAGAATTTCAGAAGATCACTCCAGGGGAAACTTCTTTGTGTATTAGAACTTTAGTTTCATTGCCTTTAAAAGACACGTACAGGTGTGTTCAATATTCCTGTCAAAATGGTAGATAGTGAGGGAAAAACCCTTTCTGTTTTTCTATCTATCTCCATCATTAAAAAAAAAATCCAACTTTAATATAATTTGTTTTTTGGGCCCAACACACATCAGGATTTTCATGGGAGGAATGGGAGACCTCAGTGGACACGTATATGTGGTGGTGAGAATTTTTTTCCTGATAGAGCTTAAGTCTTTAAGTCTTCAATACAAGTCTCATGTTTGACTTTCAACTGAATTAAAACAAAACACTGATGATAATGGTTATTAGATGCTGATTCATAACGGCCCTAACAGAATGAAGCACTGCCTTGTCCTGCACCATCCTCACCATGAATGCTATGTTTCGGTCTATTGTTCCAGCACTTTATCGACACCTCTCCTGAGTGTCCTCCTCCTTTTCAGTGGTCCTCTAACTGATTAAGCAGAATGGCCTTCTCCAGAGACCATCATTCCCTTCTGATAACAAGCCAAAAGTAGATGAGAAAAGTATAACCACCCTTGATTCTTAGGCACATTCTGGCTGTACTTCTTCCAGGACAGGCTAGTTCATTTTTTCTGACAGCCAGCACCACAATTGTAAAACCTTACTCCTTGGTTTTCCTTACTCGTTGTTCAGCTTTCATAGGCATATGAGGCAATTAAAAATGTCATAGCTTGGGTCAAGTGCAATAGGTGTAATAGGTTTTTAAATCAGGAGTGAAAGGCTTTGTACTTTATTTCTATTTTTTAAAAATCATTTTATTAGGGGCTCATACAACTCTTATCACAATCCATACACACATCAATTGTGTAAAGCGCATTTGTACATTCATTTCCCTCATCATTCTCAAAACATTTTCTCTCCACTTAAACCCCCGGCATTTATTTCTATTTTTTAACAGTATTTTGCTTATCCTGGGCTCCTTTCTTTCCATATGAAGTTGGTGATTCATTTTTCTGTTCTTTTGAAGAATTCTACTGAGATTTGGATTCAAATGGCATTGAATTAATAGAGTGCTTTCAGTAATATTGGCATTTTCACTGTATTAAGTATTCCTATCCATGAGCATGGGACATTCTTCCATTTTTGTACATTTCTTTTGTTTTGTTTTTTTGTAGAAGTGCTTTATAATTTTCTGTATATAGCCTTTTATCTCTCTGGTTACATGTATTCCTACATATTTTACCTTTTGGATAGTTATTATAAAAGGTATTGTTCTTTGAATTTCTTTTTAAGGGTCTTCTTTAATATACAAGAACCCCATTGATTTTTTAAGTTGACCCTATAGCATGCTACATTGCCAAATTTCTCAATTAATTCCAACAATTTTTTAATGAAGTCTTTGGGGTTTTCTGTATATGAATTATGCCACCTTCAAAATTGTGGATGCTTTTACTATCTTTTGGATGTCTTACAACTCTAGCAAAGACTTCTAGGACTATATTAAATAAGAGTAGAGAGTAAGAGCCACCTTGTCTGGTTCCCATTCAGAGGGAAAATGCTTTCAATCAATCTCCATTAAGTGAGATGCTTGCCATTGGCTTTGCATACATGGCCTTTATTAGATTGAGGGATTTTCCTCCTATTCCTATTTGGTTAAGAGTTTTTTTAAAAATCAAGAATGGATGTTGAATTTTATCACATGCTTTTTCTACATCGATTGAAATGATTATATGGCTCTTTTCCTTTACTTTATGTGGTGGATCACATTGATGGTTTTCTAATATGGAACCATCCTTGCATATCCGGTATCAATCCCACTTCATCATGGTGTGTTATTTTTTAAAAAAATTCTGCTGACTAGAATTTGTTAAACATTTTGGCATCTAGAATATTGGTTTGTCATTTTCAATCCTGGTGATGTCTTTGCTTGGCTTAGGCTTAGGGTTGTACTTGCTTCATAAAATGATCTTCATAGTATGTTTTGTTCTTCTATATTCTGAAATAGTGTATGTAGGATTGGTGTTGACTAGTCTCTAAATGAGTGGTATAGTTTTCCAGTAAAACCCTCTGGTCTTGGACTTTTTGATGCTTGGAGCTTTTTAAATGACCAGAGCTATTTCTTGTTGTATTATTGGTCTCTTAAGGTTTTTTACATCAGTCTGTCTTAATTTAGCTAGGCATTAAAGGTGCTGCAATATATTTTTTTCATAATATTGTAGTTATCTTTTTATTTTTGGTTGGTTTCACATGCTTCATTTCTTATTAGTAATATGTTCTTTTTCTCCTTCTTTTCCTCTGTCAGGGTTGCCAGTGATTTATTAATTTTGAATATCTTTTAAAAGAACCAACTTCTTGATTTGTTGTTTTTTACTATCAAAAAAAAATTTTTTTTAGTTCATTTGTTTCCCTGCCTTAATCTTTATTGCTTTTATTCTTTCAGTGTCTGGGTTTTTTGTTTGTTTGTTTGTTGCTGGTCTTTTTCTAATTATAGCTGATGTGTTAAGGTGTTCATTTATTTATTATTTTTTTCTTTTGATTGTATTCATTTCTGGTCTCACAGCGTGGGAGACAGTTGCTCATAGAAACAATTATCCACCTATTCCATATCCTCCTCCTTTGCCCAGGTGAACAGAAGCTCATCATTATACCTTAGGTAGCCACTTGCATGGTTTTAAAAATCCCAAGAACTACCCACCGAACAATGAAGTGGAACAAAAATATTTAATGATGCCATTAGGCCAATTAGCTGGGATGTCTAATGAAACCAGGATCCTAAAGTTTCAAACCAAGGAATCAAATGCCATGGGGTGTTCTGTTGTACATAAGCAGCCAATGCAGCTACTTTTTGTACTGTCATTGTTGTAAATGTGAGAGGGGCTTCAATACATTTGTGGAAAAGTTCCATTATTTTTTCATTCCACCTTTTTTCACAAATGTTTTGAAGCCTCTTTTTATGTATATATCAATCACACAACTTTTTCAAATTAAAAAAATTTCAGGTGCACAACTAATACAGCAATGATAATAATCAATAAGGCAAGTCCAGCCTTAATCAATGTTGTGTTCCCATCACAGCTATCGATCCTTCCTCTTTTCTTCCCCCCACCCACCCCGATAACCATGAATAAACGTTGTCTCTATACATTTATCCTTTCTTCTCCTTTTATGTCAACTAAGCCATATAACGTGAGGGTGAGTCACACAGTATTGTTGTTGGCCACCTAGTTTGCACATGCATATGTTTATTCCAAAAAAAACACGGAATAAACATGGCTATGTGATCAGTGGAGAGCTTAACAATGAATGTTGATTAGTTTCAAAATATTAACTCTGTCTTGTATTCCTGGAATAAATTTCATTTAGTCATAGAGTATAATCCTTTCTTTTCTTTTAATGTATTGATGTATTTGATTGCTACAATTTTAAGAATTTTTGTGTTTAATCTTATGAGGAACATTGGTCTATACTTTTCCTTTGTAAAATATCTTGTTTGATTTCCTTATCTGATAATCAAGGTAATTCTAATCTTATAAAGTAAGTTGGGAAATGCTCACTTTAAAATTTTTTTCTGGACGTTAATGTCAAATTTACATTTTTCTTCTGTATATCTTTGGAAGAATTAATCAACGAAGCCCTGTGGTTTAGGTTTTTTATCCAAAGCTATGTATTTAATTTATTTTAACCAAACTACCTTATCACCTTCAGAGTACTCTCCATTACACTTAATAGATTTGTCAAATCTGTGATTCCATTCTTAGAAACATTTGTCAAGCTCATCTGTTTGGGTGGTTGACAGCACCTCCTTTGTTTCTGTTCACCTCTTCTACTTCAGCAAATCACTGTCCTTTCATGTCCCTCTTCATTTGTGGAAACAAAAAGAAGCCACATAGATTAAGGTCAGGTGAGTAAGGTTCATGGGGTAGGAAAGGAATGCTGTTTTTGCCAGAAACTGGCTCACTGAGATGGCTGCATGAGCAGGTGCATTGTTGTAGTTGCAAAACCTGTCCCCCATCTGCTGCAAATCAGGCCTTTTTTATTGCACACTGTTATGTAATCTTTTCAGAACCTCTAAATAGAAAGCTTGATTAAGAGCCTGAGCTGTTTTTTTTTTTAATGTGAAAGATTTAAACTATAGATTAAATTTATTTATTGGACTTATGGCTATTCGAAGTATCTTTTTTCCTTGAATGAGATTAGGTAGATTGTGTCTTTGAAATAATTTTCTCATTTCCTCTAGGTTGTCAAACCACCACTCATCTGTCAGTTATTGTACTGTGATGACTTCCTTGTCTCTGTGAGACTGGAATCTGTGCCTCCTGGGAGAGAAGACTGAGAGAGAAGAATGAGTTCCTGCTCTACTTCTGAGAAATGAAAACAAAACAAACTCTGGCAAGTTAAAACCTTATGAATAACAACAGAAGTGTGTCTGATATGTCCTGGAAAATGATTCCCTCAAGTTGGGAGGTATTCAAAGACAACTGTTGAAGAGCTCCTTCTTCAATGTAGATAGTCTTAATGTCACAGATAAAGTGAACTTTCAGGACCTTCATGTCCTGATGTGGTACAACTCAAAATGCAAAGGGTTAGCTTAAGACATCCTTTAGAAATCTGAACCTGGAATGTATTAATTATGAATATAGGAAGAAAGTCTCGTCTTTCTCCCAGGGAGTGGCTGGTGCTTTTGAATTGCTGACTGTGATTAGCAGCCCGACGTGAAACCCACTACTCCCCCAGAATCCTTTGATCCCATGCATTAGGGAGCTGATATGGATGGGTACTGATCATTTTTTATTTAATTCAGTTTAAAATTTTCATCTTGCTCTTTGTTTCATCTATTTTTGTTCCTTTTATTCTCTTTCCCTGACAGATTTTGGATCAATTTATCTTTGATATTGTTTCATTTTTAAAAACTAAACTTAAAATTGTAAGTAATCATAGATTCCTATGCAGTTTTAAGAAATAATAGAGACTCCATGGGACCTGTATCTGTTTTATTTTTACTTTTGAGTTAACAACTATACATTTTTCTTTGAGTTCTTTAGTGACTAATTGAAGAGTTATGTAGGAGAACAATGAGGCTTTCCACTTATATTAACAGTTATGACTCTATCCTGTATCATTTGTAACCCACGGGGATAGTTCTAGCCTGCCCTATCACATCACTATAAGTCAGAATTGACTTCGTGCCAGTGAATTTTTGTCATTGTTGTTGAGGATTTATAATATGTCCTTAACACCTTTTATTTTAAATTATATTATAGTACCCCATACACAGGGCGTTACTTGCAACAGTATGCTTTTATTTCCCTCATCCTTTCATGTGGGCTTTAAGTTACATTACATATAAACCACACAATACATTATTATTACTTTCACTTTACATGGTCATTTCTTTTAAAATAAAATGTAGTTTTTATTTACCCAGATATAATTTCTGATGCTTCTTGTTCTTTTTTTACTTATTTATTCCTTTCATATACATTCACATTTATATCTGTTCTTTCCTTTTTGAAATTTTCTCTTTAATAGTTCTTATAATGCAGATCTGTTGGTAATACATTCCATGGACTTTTATTTGTCTCAAAAAACCTTTTGTTTTTGTGGAACAAAATTCAAAATTATAAAAAACAACCAAACAAGTCTGATTGCACAGAGAGACAGGTGGGACCCTAGAAAAATCAACTAGTTAAAAACACAAGTCCAGCATGAAACCAAGGAAAAGTGCAGAGATTTTGGAAAGAAGGAGGGCCAGAAACAGGAAGCACAGGGGGACAGCGGAATAGAGGATGGTAGGTTGAGGGGATTGTACTTAGTGAGTTGATGCATTGTATGCATGAGCTGCACAAAGTACAACTGACAGTCAGCTTTGTAAAACACCCCCTAATCAAAAATAAAAAGTTAATAAACATTGCAACCTTCATGAAGCTTTCTCCACTTTGTCCACCAATACCCCATACCTACTCCAGTGTCTGGAACATAATATATACTCAATAAATATCTGTTTGATAATAATAATAAAAATAGCAGTAGTCTTTATTTTACCATCATTTCTGAAAGATGTTTTCACTGGGTAAACAATTCTAGGCTGACAATTTCCCCCCTAGTACTTTAAATACATCTTTCCGTTGTCTTTTGAAAAAGTTTGTGCCAAGAAGTCTGCAGTAATTTTTATATGCGTTCACTTATAAGAAATGTGTCCCTTTTCTTTGTGGAATTTTCCTTTGTATCTGCTTGAGGGGTCATTGAACTTTTTGGCTGTGTGTTAGTCTGGGTACATTTGAGAAATAAATCTACAGAAACTCATATGTATGAGAGAGACTTTTATATAAAGGGTAAGTGCACATCAAGAAAACATCCCAAACCAGTGCTGTCCAAGCCCACAAGTTCAACATTAACCCATACGTCCAACACCAATTCACAAAGTTCTCCTCCATCTCACAAAACACATGCAATGATTCTGACTGCAGGAGGAAAGCCCAGTCAGTGAATTTGTAAGCATCTCAGTGCTGGCAAGGGTCTCCACAGGGCTGCTCCAGCATCCAGGGTTGTATCGGGGTAGGTCCATGTGGCTTCTCCTTGGGAATGTCTTGCAGGAAGTGAGCCTTGCCAGCTGAAGCAGGGAACTGGCTGAGGCAGCTACAGCTTGGTCCGACCATCCCAAAGCAAGAGACCCAAGAACTAGAAAGGCGAGCCTCACTGAGCCATTTATCTCTCACCTTCAAATAAACTCATATGTGTTTATTGGCCACGTTGGCACAATAAACTTCAACTATCTCAGGCTGAATGGTAGAATTTCATTAAATTTGGTAAAATCTGCACATAATTTCTTCAAATAAATTTTCTACCCCTCCCTGATGCCAATTATATAGTTTGACTGCTTATGCTCTGTTGAGCACCCCTTGCCTCCAACATATTTTCTGTCTGTGCTTAGTTTTGGATAGATTCTAATACTATGTTTTTAATATTACTGTTCTTTTTTTTTGTCGCATTACTTTTTTCTGTTGCTTTTGGTGGGACTGTCCCGATTTTTAACAATTTTTTCCGCGTCCCGCGGTGTTTTAAAAAAATCCCGATTTTTGAAAAGAATGCACGACAAGCTATGGTATACAGTTTTTGGCTGCCATGTGGCTATTTCACCAGGATATGAGTTTTTATCAATAGTGTCCCCCTTTTTTAAAAATCATTTTATTAGGGGCTCATACAACCCTTATCACAATCCATACATACATCAATTGTGTAAAGTGCATTTGTACATTCATTGCCCTCATCATTCTCAAAACATTTCCTCTTCACTTAAGCCCCTGGCATTAGGTCCTCATTTTCCCCCTCCCTCCCCACTCCTCCCTTCCTCATGAGCCCTTGATAATTTACAAATTGTTATTTTGTCATATCTTGCCCTGTCCGACGTCTCCCTTCACCCACTTTTCTGTGGTCTGTCCCCCAGGGAGGAGGTCACATGTAGTGTCCTGCTTTACCAATGTTAAAATCTGGTCACCTGAATTGAATCTGCTGTGAATCTTATCCTTTTCATCATGTCTTCCTCGACCTTCTTGCATGTGTTGACACTGAACATTTCCCCCCCCAGTTCCATCTCTTAGCTTGAGCTTTCTTTCCTTCAGAGGAAATATCTGGGTGCCTTTACCCTAATCCAATCAATGTAAGAAATTAGTTATCAGAATTATATATGGAAACAATTTGCCTTGATTTTCCCAGCAGCTTAACTGTGAAAGACATATACATAAAATCTTCAGAATAAAATAAATTATGCTTATGTAGACTACATAGCATTTCATGTGCAGAACTGTGTTGGTGGAGGCTTAAAAATACACTGTATAGTATTTCATAGTTTTGTGTATGTTTTTTTTTTTTGTCATTCAATTAAAGGCAAACATACAGCTAAACTTTAGAACAGGACCATTTCATTTAAGACTCCTCACATGCCTCGCTTTTTTCCATGTTACTACATCTTATACCCAGTGAGGTAGTTAGTTTATTGTGCCAACTTGGCCAATAAACACATGTGGGGTTAATTGAAGGGCAGAGG